>NW_026731756.1:32500-397500 GCF_028476545.2 Physella acuta | reverse complement strand
CTGTTGGTCACTTGTTTTTATGTCTGGGAAGCAATCACAAGCAATCACAAGCATAAAAAATAGGCAGACGATTAGAAAATGCAAGTTAATTACCAGGTTTTAAAACAAACATGTTTAATCGTCTTTGGCTCGACTTCATTACAAATAATTATTTTAAAAATCTTTATATTACTAAGCCGTTACGTGCATTAAAATGTTTTAGAACTAATATTTTAAAATCACATTATTTTCAAGGATATGGACATTTGTGTGTATATTTTGCTCATATCTTTGTACTTATTTATGTATCATTATTATTAACATGGATATAATGAAAAAAACTTCCATGAAGTGTACGACTAAAACAATTCGTTTCACAACAATTAAAATCATTATATTCTACTTCATTTCCATTGTTGTATTAGAAATAGACTTCTCATAGACCCCCGTCCCTTACAATAACAATCAATATGGTGGTGTATTGAAGGGTCCTGCTGACAAAACACTAGAGAAAGACTCTCTACCAGAAGATGCCGCCAAAACACCCGATGAGAATCTTGTTGAAAGAAAAATGATGCGAAATTATCAGAAGCGAGATCAGGTTTGTGTTTAGCCGGTGGTTAATGTCTAGCGGCCTCTAGCTACGACTTTATTATTTATTTATTAAATGTGTATGTATCAAAGACTTACATTTATAAACAGAAAAGTAGAAATGTATATATATATATATATATATATATATATATATATATATATATATATATATATATATATATATATATGTATATATATATATATTCTATTTAATTGTCGTTGATATTTGTTTTTCTTTAATGAGGCTAATGTGTAAAAACGCCTCCATGCCTACTATTGTAATCGTTTCAAAATAAAGCTTATTATTTTTATAATTATCATTATCATCATCTTTGATGTCTTCTGTAGGTTTACATCGGTTTCCATAGCGACAAACGGACAACTAGGAACAGCTGGGCAGAGGTACGAGTCATCAACTACCACAACCCCACCCAGGCGAACGTTAATTTGCTCTGCAAGGTAATTTTACTTAACCTGATTTACAGTTGACAAAACAAAAAGCATCTAATCATTAAAATATTAGTTATTTTAACGTATTTTAGTCGAGTTAACAGACAATGTTCATATAAAAGGGGCCGAGGAAATAAAAAAAAAGGAATCACCTGCTTGGAGGAAATTCAGTTTTCCACCAACCTCATCGAGGTTTCTTTGAGATATTTTTCTCTGCAAAGAGGTGAGGGAGGGCTTAAAATTTCAGGTAATGTGCGCTTTAGATTTCAGGGTTGGGGTCGGGAAGGGGGGAGGGGGGATTCGGATTTAGGTATATTATTTTCCAAATAAATTAAATATCGTTTTATTTCGCGAGGGGGAGGCGGGTGGCGGATGTGCTCTGAGGCTGTGCCCCCACCCGGGGAGATGCCTGATAGAAACTCTGCTCCACGTCCTGTGGGGTTCCCATTTGCGGTGCACGGAAACTCATCAGGATTATCATAGGCTTATGATTATCAATACCTATTTTTCACCTGTTCAGAACGCAAAGTTTTCCTGGATCAGTGCAGACGAGTACTTGAAGCTAGAAAAACGGGACCAAGAATACCTGGAGTTGGTGTGTAACATCAGAAACGCCTGGTCACCCAAGAAATACGAATACAGAGCAAAAAGCGCAAAAAGCGCAAAAAGCGCAGCTCGTTAAACAAAAAACCTGCGGCAGCCAATGTGATAAACTTACTGGCCATTGATCTGTATTGTACTATACTATAAAACTGGTAAATCAACTGTAGCTTTTTTTCCCGCCTTAGACATGTAATTTACAGCGTCAGTTTCCCTTGCATGTTCGCTTTAGTATTACAGTTTTCATCATCGGCTTGTGATGATTGATACAGATTTACAATAGTAATATTTCTTTCTTACTTGTAGCCTACTTTCATTTATTTAATATGGTTTACGTATACATAGATCTAATAAAAAACGACTGAAATATATAAAAAAAACAACTGAAAATGCAAATGTGTAATTAAATGATGATTAAAGGGATTTTTTTTTCTTCCATCGGAGTGGCAAGCTGAGGGGGGGGGGGGGGGGGGGTTAAGTAGAGCTGAAATAAATTTGGGATTACAGAGAATTTAAATGATACAAATTTTAAGCAACCGGAAAAGTTATGTTATTATAATGAGACACATCAAATCAAACATTCTTTTCTTTCAAACAACTATATCTATAGCAGTCCTCAAACAGTTTTTTTTTATATTAATTCTATTGTTTTAAAAATTTTAAAACAGTAATAATAATTTATTTGATGGTTTTACAACTTTAAAACCGAAAATCTAATGGTTTGATTTTACGATACAATTTGCAAACCAATTATACACATGGTAAATCGCTACGGCGTTTCTATATTGTTAATTAGTATTAAGAAAAGAAAATTATTTAATCAATTGTTAAAGTCAACATTGTAACTTTACAGTTAAGTATCATTCATCTTTCAAAGTAACGCGTTGAAGTCATAGTATACATTTAAAAAGTAACGTTTACCCTTGTAAGATGTGAGATTGAATATCAGAGTTATCGCCCCGTATTGCACCAAGGACAAAACACAACTATTGGGGAAATGAGCAAGTAACAGGCAGTTTGTTTACAGCATTCATTTGTTATGTTCATTTATTATTGCAGTGGTTGGTGAGTTACTTGTACCATGGTTAAGTTTTAGGAGTAGGAAATACAGTTGTCATGTTCATTTATTATTGCAGTGGTTGGTGAGTTACTTGTACCATGGTTAAGTTTTAGGAGTAGGAAATACAGTTGTCATGTTCATTTATTATTGCAGTGGTTGTTTAGTTACATGTAACATGGTTTAGTTTTAGGAGTAGGACATTCATTGGCATGTTCATTTATTGCTGTGGCTGTTGAGTTAATTGTAACATGCTTTAGTTTTAGGAGTGCACAAATATGCTATATAATGTTGGACAATGCTACGATATATAGGACAGTGTCCTGATAGATAAGAAATGTAATTACCGTCGTGATAGACACCGTGAGGTCTGGGACTTTGTCCAGTGTGTATAATATACGTATGTTGACAGAGGTGTAGATCTAATTGTGTGATATGTAGAACATGCATATACGACACATAGGCTAGAGAACGTATCGTCTATAAATCATTAAAATGTATCTGATGTTTGTACATGTGTTACACTACTAAACATCTAATCTCTAAGCACTCACCACATATAAAGTTGTCATGTTTACACATTACCGATACATTTGTTTTTAAATTATGGGACTATTGTATGCCTGATACACAATGTACTTTGTTTTTACCCTTTGTTACTTGACATGTTCTAGATTGTTATTGTATTAGACCAGTGGGCTGTTTTGGCCACACAAATTGATGGCTGTTATTTATATGACATTAATTAAACAATAAAAGCCTGTTGATATTTTTATATATACTGATTGAAATGTAGTTTCCTGTGTTTATATAATAAAGTATTTAAATTTAACAAAAATACGTTGTTGTACAGTGATAAATTATATTGGGGAATAATGCTTTTATTGGTGTACATATATGAGTATTGTGAATATATATATATATATATATATATATATATATATATATATATATATATATATATATATATATATATATATATATATATATATATATATAATATATAGTTACATTTTCTTTTTTCTATTTATTGTCTATATATATTTTATAACTTTGTCCGGTGCGGGTGAAAGGAAGGGGGGGGGAGGAGGAGGAGGTTAACGTGATTCAAGAGGCACTTCCTACAGCACCCCTACCCCGACGAGATGGCTGAAAGAAACTCTGTACATATATATATATATATATATATATATATATATATATATATATATATATATATATATATATATATA
Organism: Physella acuta; assembly: GCF_028476545.2. Taxonomy (NCBI): domain Eukaryota; kingdom Metazoa; phylum Mollusca; class Gastropoda; family Physidae; genus Physella; species Physella acuta. Next base: position 393,588 of record NW_026731756.1, on the reverse strand, counting down.
TATATATATATAAACACCATCTGTTTTTTTTTGTTTTGTTATGCTAAGATCCTTCCTACTCTCCAAAGGCACAGATTGGCGCATGTCGTATATATATATATATATAAAATCCTACACTTGTTCATACATGTCTTAACGCACGCGAACACTTATTTAGTATTAATTGAAGAATGAAAGAACTAATGTATGTTAACCAATGTATACATTTGTTTTATTAAAACAAACAGGGGAAATAACAACATAAAATATTGACGTTACTAGAGTTGTAGAACTTTAACAAGTCTCAACAGGCGTTCCGTTACGTGAATTTCCATTCATAATATTTGGCAGTCAAATATCGCCTCCACGCATGATTGACTCCGGGAAGGGGGGGGGGTAGAGTCCCCTGGTTTGGGTGCATTAGAAACGACTATTTACCTAACTACAATAGAATTCAAATATAGGCTACCGTATGAAGTTTATTTGTCTGAGGCTAGTTTTACACCCACGATTTGGGCACTCGTTTGTGTAGAAATATTTTGCTTAATTTAGAACTGCAGATCAACAAATTACACATACGAATGTGTGCTTCAAACGTTGAAATGGAATATGTTTCAATCTACTTAGGTGTGTAAGCGGAAAGATCACTCAGGTAAAGTATAATTAGACACACGTTTTAGTTTAATTACCTAATGAAGTCTGGACTTAGGCACTTTAATATGTGGCACGTGGTTTCATTACCTTATACTCAACTGAATTATTGACTAATATTTGCACAGAACATTTTAAATTTCAAATGGTAAAAGTTCCATACGAGATCATTCTTTTTGCTTTGTATGAGAAACTATATCTCATAATCATAGATTTACTTATAATCAAGTTAAATAATAACATTTGACAGTAAAGTTATTAAAAACGCGTTGTTAAAAACTTTAGTGATAGGAGCGGTGCTGTAATCAAGTTAAGAGTTTGTCTAACATGAAAATGTAAACTTTCTTTCCATAATTCTGGCGAAGATGTTAGGCGGAAGCAAGACTTTATATGTTATACTAATTAGGAATTGTTTTAAACAAAACGCAATCAACCAAAATACATTAGTATATGACTCAATGAGGGGCAGAGGCGTAGCTAGGGGAGGGCGGCCGCCCCGGGCGCCGACCCTAGGGGGCGCCAAAAGGGGTAGAATTTTTTTTTAAAGTTCATTTTAAGCTGCAGTTTTGAATTATAAACAGTCAAAGTAAAGAAATTTAACGGCAGAGAGCCCTTGCATACTGATTTAACTGTTTTCTACCTTGAGTGTGTAACTGTAAAACGTATATCCTTAAGAAATAGTGACCGGAAAAACCGCTTTCCAGCTTTCCTAGATGGGGGGGGGCGCCTTTTGAAGACTAAAATCGGAACAATTTACACCGGATTAAGGAATAAATAACCGATATCACTCAGAAAAGAAACACATTGAACCAAAGCGTATTTTACGATTGTGTAACAAAAAAAAGAGTTAGTGACATTTAAAATCCACTCTAACATTTTTGTGCAAGATGGTGGGGCACTTATCACCAACAAAAATCGCAAGGATTTGTACTGGATCGCTTACTAGATAACTCTTTTAACACATAGAAAAGAAATCAATTGTATTAACACTTAATGTACGATTTCACTACCCAGTTTTGACTAGTTCTTTGTACGATTCTTGCGATTCTCTCAACTTCAGTGTGAGAGATCAGATAGTTTTGCATCACATCTTACCTGGATCACTTCATTAAAGAGAAATAAATATCACGGATATTTGTATCGCTATCCGATCGGTAAAATAGCAGACTGTCGGAGCGGGTGGTGGAAAACGATACTCTTTACCAAAATTTTAAGAGAGAAGAAGATTAGTATATTGTACTGATTATTACTTTGTTCAACTTAACTGATAATTCAAAATTGTAATATAGGCCTACAATTATCGAAATCGTTCTAAAGATACGCCCAAAAGTAGATCAAATAAGCTTGCACCTTCTAAACCTTACGCAGTGGTTCTTGACTTTTTGGAATCACCGAACCCTTCTTAATAGCTGTATCGTCCACACAGACAAAGTCCGATTGTGAATCATGAAAAGACTGTGCTAAACGAATTAGCATCGCTACAATTTTAATTTTTTTTTTCTGACATTACTAATCATTATTTTTAAAGAAGTTTTAGGGAACGACAATCAGCGTAACTGTTAATTTTTTTTCTAGACTATCGCTCACACATACACACACACACGCATATATATATATATATATATATATATATATATATATATATATATATATATATATATATATATATATACATATATATATATATATATATATATATATATATATATGAGGGGGGGGCGCCAAACTAAAAGTTCGCCCCGGGCGCCGGGAGGGGTCGCTACGCCTCTGATGAGGGGTGGTAGACTGTATGACTTGTTCATAAAGCTACTCTGGATATTAAACAACTATCATAAAGGTATTATTTAAAAGTACTTTGTTTTTAGTTTTTAGTGGGGTTTTTATTTTTATTTTGATTATGCAGTAAATGAAAGTTTTATTTTTACTCTTTGAAAGATTAGAAGAAAAAAATAATTAAAAAAATATAATACACATACGATACATGTTCCTTGACCTAATTAGGTTATTTACTAGATCGATATATGAACTGTATTGGGTCAAATGGCACTTGAATGTTTACGTTTACTTAAGCTCCATTCAAATGCACGTTAAACGACACAGTCTGGTGCATTCCAAAAACCTTTGAAGCGTGTGCAAATATCGATCGTAAAACGAAGGAGCGCCATGCCATTGTAGACAGCGGTAAAAAAAAAAACGTAGTTAGGTAAAGAACATAGGTATACACAAGTTTGGGAAAATCCCACATTAAATTAATGCTGTGTTGTCTATTATTGTAAGTACGGATTAAAAGGCTTTGTTGGCAACAAGTGATTAGCAATCTTAAGATAATAACTTCATGAATAACGGATAATAATGTAGGCCTCTAATACCCGGTCCCATTTATTTAGTCCGATTATATATATCCGATTATATATATATATATATATATATATATATATATATATATATATATATATATATATATATATATATATATATATAACTTATGTTATATATCCCTATATATTAACTATGCCTTAAACTTGACACCCTCACCCATCACCCCTCCTCCCAAATTGGAAAAACGTATAGCTTATCACAAGAAAAACTTCAACCATTCATTAACTAATGCCTTCGTCGTATATTGAACATCAGGTGGCCTGAAAACATTACCGGGTCAAAACTGTGGAGATCAACTGTGCAGTGTTTCTTCCAAACTTTTTTCTCCGGGGGGGGGGGGGGAGCACTTGAAATTGTCGGGGGGGGGGGCTGACACTGTTAAAAGTATATATTTTCTATATAAATTATATAAATTTCATTTCGTTTGGGGGCGGAGGGGGGGGGCGGTAGAATTTTTTCGGGGGCGGGGAGGGGTGTGGGGCTTCGCCCCCCCCCCCCCCCCCGAAGAGATGCCTGGAAGAAACTCTGAAACTGTGCTAGACACTATTGACAAAGAAATACAAAAGCGCTAACCAGGATGGATTGGGCACACGTAAACTAGATTGGAATCCCCAAGGAAAGGAATCCCCAAATCAAACATGGAAGATCAGTTTTCAGTGAGGCAGTAGCAGCTGGAATATCGTGGACCAAACTTGGAGGAATCGCCCACAACTGAGTACGATGGAGGGGTGTGTTGCGTCCCTATGCTCCATATTAGGTCCCTACAAATGATGATGATGGCACAAGGAAAAATAAAACTAAACCTATAAGTTTTGTTTTTTGTTACATCAATTTTACAGGTCTACTAGAAATTCTAGCTTTTTTTACACCAATCATCAAATTAAGATGAAATTAATTAAAGTTTGAAGATTTAGACACAGTTTTAAGACTAAATAGGGGAAAAGTTGGGTTATATATTAATATTTAAATGAATGCTCAGTAATGAACGAAAGCTAGAGACGTAATTTAAGTGTTGGGCTGAGTTGCCGGGGCAAGGGGAACAATCTAGATGAGCAGCGGTGCGGTAATATTAGAAAATTCAATTTGGGTATTGCCGCTTTCCATTTGAATATTATCACAGTGGACTTCGATTACCCCACCCTATCCAAGGTTTGCCATGCGATCTAAAATTGTATAAATGATGATTAAAACCCATTTGTCAAACTTTAAAAACGTAAAAAAGTATCGTTGTTTTAACTATAATAATTCTCGACCACTGCCTCTCTCAGTTTACCATGTACCTGTGTCTACCTTCGGCGTTGAAATAACACTATCTGTCAATATTGATATTTCTTGACAGACAGTTGGTAGAGTCGAAGGACGTATGGGAGTTTGTCAACAAAATCACAATCTACCTGTGGCGACGGAAAGAAAATGAGTAAGGTAAGTTGCGATGGTACTCCCAGTGGCCGCAGAAATAAAGATCAAAGAGGGTCGCATGACCCCACCCCCAACCCAGGCGTTTATAAACTGGTAATTTGTGTAGATCAAAATCATTAAAATTGTAACACGCTTGAAAATTATAATCAGTCTACTCACATAAATTTGACATCATTTAATTTTTAAAATACCAAAACTATATAGATCCTTGATATTTTGTTATATCTTCTCCTGTTTTAATTGATACCGCATAAACTTCTATGTACTAAAATGTTTACATTTTGATAAATTAAATAGATTTTTGTTTCTGTATAAAAGCTTACAGATGTAAAAGGTAAATTAGTTAATTTATATTCTCTTTTATGTTGATATTTAGAACTCCTAAAACACTACTCAAATTATTAAATGAAATCAGGTTTTAACACTCTCTGAGGAATTATATTCCAAATAACAAGTGATAAATGAATAACTAAAATACAAATACAATGGATGGGAGTTGTAGTAAATTTGCTACTCTCACTACATCTAAGTATCGATGATTAACGTATAGTTTAAACAATTAGAATAATCTTAGTGCTTTGCTATTTTTTTTACCAGACCAAACAGCAAATACACCCAACAAAACCTATTTTAAAGACAAAAAGGTAAGTAAAACATTTGAATAAAGTACGACACACAGTAAAAATTAGAACCCGCGTTAAAATTAATACCACGACGACATCAGTTCCAGGTCACTGATCGCCAACAACAGACAAGCATCAAACTTACTGAGGGTCACAGTCCCCCATGAACATGATTCAACGTACGGAGAAGAGATCGGAAAGTGAGTACACTATTTACTGTTTAATATTACTAAACACAACAGTGTTTGTAATTAAACAGTTCACAATCGTATTTTTAAAATAAGAAACAAATGTTTTAAAAATACGTTTTTTTTTTTTTTATTTTTTTTATTTTTCTTATTCTAGCATGTTAAGTCTGTCTTCGAAATTTAAATATTTTTTTCAAAAATAAAAAAAAAAGTTATAAAACTAGTCGCATTTTTTGCATAGTCCTAAGTAACCATAATTGGCCTATTTGAAAAATTGAAAACAGCATTTTCACATTTTAAAAACAATGTGTATCTTTATTAATATTCAGCAAGCATGAAGTCATATGGAAAAACGCCAGCGGAAAATTCAGCCAGTCTCATTTAGTGGAGAAAAGGGTGAGAGGAAATTTAATTTGTTATGGCCACACGGTGTTACCTTATAATGCTCTGATAGTGATTGTACCAGCAAATCCTAACACGATGTGTAGCTGCCTAGAACCTAGAAGTGACTTTGACTTAATCCTCTTTCCTCCTTATGGAACAGGACCTCTACCATTTCCTTCCATTTCATTCGATCCCCGGCTATTAATTTTGCCGTCTCCCAAGACATCCCTATTGGCTTCAGTTCTTCAAGAAGACTTCGCCTCCAGGTCTGTCTTGGGCGCCCTCTCTTCCGCTTTCCCCGGGGGTTCCACTCAAGCGCTTGACGTATCACATTTGGGTGAGGCTTTCGCAGCATGTGTCCCACCCAGCGCCACTTTCTCCTTCTTATTTGCACACCCATAAGCTCCTGTCTTGCTTTTCTCCACAATTCCATATTTGGCATTTGTTCTGCCACCTCAATTTCAAAATCTGTCTAAGGCATCTGTTCATGAAGGTCTGTATCTTTGCCGTACCAGCTATGGAGACTCTCCGTGTCTCTGCTCCTAGAAGTGCCAATACTTTATTTCGTCTGTCCACTAGGGTCAGTGTTGTGATGTTTTGGACGGTTTCCGCTTTGACCGTCCTGAGCTGGTCATTACTCTTCTGGGAACCACCTACACGGATGACGTCATAGCCGATACTAAATCTATACGAGAACCAAGTTTTATCCAGCCAAAACAAAACGGCGGCGGTAACGGACAGGTTTCGAGTCCGGCGGAGAAGAAAGCATTGACTAAAAATGACATGAAATTTGCTCTGTCTTATACGGGTATGTTAAATATATTTGATGTCGTAATTATTTACTCATCTTGTTGTGGGAAGGGTTGGGAGTGTGAAAGGGTGAGAGTAAAAGAGGGTGAGACGGGTAGATGGTGAGACGGGGGTGTATTGTGATGTATTCTGATGAAAGTGATAAGGTGAGACATAAGTGAGGCTCGAATGTGGTTATTTTTTAGTGAGAAAGTGAACAGACAAGTAGAAAAAGAGAATGGGTGAATTGGTAACACACCGAAAGAGTAAAATTGGAGAAGGTGTGAAAAAAGTTTGTTAATGTGCAGTATTAAAACGGCTAAGAATTATTACATGTGACAACCTTTTTACGATTGCCTCATTCTGACAATCAAACAAAACAAGTGAATTTATTACGAACTTGAAAATGTTTACACATAACTGCAAATGAAAGTAAATGCAAAGTTAACATTTAATTTAATTTTTTTACCACTGACATTCTAGGCAAGGGTGGCCTTCACCTCCTTCAACCCCCGCTGAGGAGGCGTCTGATCCATCTGATTCAAAACATTGGTAGGCTAAGTAATAAGCTGGTGGGGGTGTATTCCTTAAGACGTAGGGTGTGTTTCGTAAAGGATATACTAAATATGTTTACACCGCATTTATAATAACCGTACCCTCCAACCACAAAACAATACATGGTAGATAAATCGTGGAGAACTTTAAAAAAAAAAACAACACCAAAACATACAAAGATAAAACTAGTCATTTTAGATATATTGCTAATAAATTAATAAAAAATATATCAAAGTTCAATCTTCATTTTTCCCCCATACGAATCTATTAAACATTTACTTTTATGGAGTTATTGTAATTTAGTTTTCAAATTAACTTTTATTATGTTTATCAATGTATTGGCGAAAAAGTTGTATAATTTCAAAACATGTATAATAGGAGCTTGGATTATGAGCGAATACGAGGATAAAGTTGTTCTAGAAAGTTCCAACCTGCCTTTCCCAGACCTACGGGATCATCATCAGGATCTTCTATTTCCAGAGGTATTTAAAATTAAATAAGGAATACTAAATGTAACACACTAATAATAATGTAATTTTTAAGTGTAAGATACAAAATAACCGTCAGGTTTTTAAAAAAACACATGGGTGAATGTGATGACCTAGACCTCGAGGTTATGTAGTTTTCTGTGATCTAGGCTATATAATTATATGTGTAATTGTGTGCAGTGGCGTCGGTGCGGCACTTAATGGTGTCACCCCCCCCCCCCCCCCATACATGGATTAACACATAAATTATTACGATACTCAACAAACCGTTTACCTCAACCATATTTTGCAACGTTGAGTTTATGTAATATCCCCCACCCCCACGGCAATAGCTTTAAACAGTGCTTAGATATAATACTAACGACTTTTATCTATAGTTGATTATAAATACAGCTTGACGTAGCATGTTTTCTCTATCATTAGCAGGTTTACGTCTTGGTGTCAGCCCCCCCCCCCCCCCTCCACCCTTGTAAGGATATGTCAAGTTTGATCTTAAACGACTATTTAACACTATAATTAATCACTTAATTAAGTGGAATTATCCTTTTTCAGTATATATTTTGCTATTTTGTGCCGTGGTGTCACCCCCTAAATGGTGTCACCCGGTGCGGTCCGCCCCCCTCCCACGCTACGCCCCTGATAGTGTGTTTGCGTGAGTGTTGTTCGCGTGATAGCTAGGCCTATCTATAGAAACGTGCATTACGCAATTTTAAGACTAAAACTACTTTTAGAAAAATACATTTTACCCCCAAAAACAGTTAATTAGATTCTAGTTAGATACATTAGCATTAAAATAAAAAGTTAACATAGGGGTCAGCGTGGTTGCTTAACCGAAAAAATCTCGAGTTCGAATACTCGGGCAGATGAGGATCGTTAACAAGGGGGCAGCCTATCTTCTTGGAGAACAACTAGACTGAAAGCGGAGTCAATGGCGCACAACCAGTTGACACGTATACTTGACTGTGTTGGAAGGAATCCAATCAAACACTAAAATTAAGCACGAAAAAGAAAAAAAGTCAAAAAATCAACATGAACTGGTCCCATGAGCTTTATATCAAAACTGATTCAATATCTTTAATGATAATGATCTGTGTTTTCGCCTTTTTAGGACAAATACATCTGGCCACCCAAAGTAACATACAGCTGTGTTTGTCTCACCAGCAAGAAGATCGAATCTGTTACAAAAGGTTCTCTAATTTAATTTTAGTTTACCTGCATTTCCTTTTAAATATATTTTCATATTTTGACAAATTAGGAAATAAAATAACAAATTTAGACCTCACATAGACTGACTGGTATTAGCGCTAAAATTTCCTCTTACAAATGCATAACATTTTATAAGACGAAAGGACATTACTGCTGGAGCACTAGCCAGATTTTTACTAAAAACAGTTAAAATCAGAATTAAGTAAAATGTACTTTGATTTATTCCTGTCCTGGTTTAATACTTATGAATTAAGTTTATAGATTTAAGCCATCACTTAAATTATGTTTTAACTTGTTTAGGCTTTATTTTATATCTGGTGTTACCTAATATTGTATGTAGACTTACCTTTTTTAAAAAAGATACTGATAATGATATTTTTACTTCCAATAGACTATCTATAGATTCTGTATTAAAAATAATTTTTATAACATCTTGTAAACTTTCAGAACTAAAGTGCAATGAATGTATACTAGTAGCATCGGGGACAAAAGAAAGTCTAAAGCAGCTTAACAAATACAAAGATAAATGGAAGCATATGCTCATAGTAAAAGTAAAACTGTATTCTTTACTGTCTAAATCTATGTATGCATAAATTGAGAGCTTTCTAAGTATGGAGGTCTACTTGTTGAAAAATTAAAACTTATTGAATATACTTGTAAAAATATTGATCAAAACAAACATCAAATATAACTTTTCCAGCTAACCCTTACTTATAAAATTAATATAACAGACTTGTTTGTATTATTTTGAGCATGAAATATTTAGCTATTTTCAATAAAGTCATGTTGAATGATGTTTTATGTCTTCCACAGGGCTCAGGTGGCTTGGCAGATGTCTTAGCTTATGCCATTCAACATGATCCTCAGGGAATGTAAATACATGTTTGTTTTCAAATATTAAAAAATTATAAAAAATTTAGTTTTATCATTTAATACATATTTTAAAAGGTAATTCATAATGCAACTACAATTTTGTTACAGAAATGATAGGCTCATAATAGACATGCTTAACACAGTAGATGCCAATAAAACAGCAGATTATGGAAGCCTAGAAGATGAACGCGCCTCTACAAAGTCTGTAGTTTTGACTGTGTACAGCAATAGTTCAAGTCAGAATGGAGATCTGAGTTCAGATGACAAAACCTGCATGCAGTGGATAAAAGAAATTTGTCAAAATGCCACTCTTTTTGAACCAGATCTTTCACTTTCTGACCTTGGCCTTGGCAGAGCTATCATCCAAGCAATTTTTAATGGTATTATTTATCATAATATTTATAATTTTGGGAACTACATATTTCCTAATTGTAAAAATTTAGGGAGTAACTGTATTTAGAATACTTTTTAAACTTATAATAAATTAGCTAACATTATATCTAAAACAATGTATGTAAAGTTTTAATATCTTCTTACAGGCTGTGACAAAAGAAATCCAGAGTTGTTGAAGTTGTGTGTAGATCTTGACTGCATCAGGGAAGCTTCTAAATATATTTTTTTGCCTGGCTACAATGTAAGAAATGTATTTTACTTTCTTGTTCTTTTTCAATTGAAAGAAAATTAATAATCTAAATAGTATTTTTGAATAAAGTTTGTGTTAAGAGGAATAATTTATGTCATGTCATACACCAACAAGTATATGATAATAACAATATTTAAATTAGAAAATAAGTTTAATTGTTTAATTTCATCTCTAGTACTTAAAAATATAGCTATATAACATACTTAAGACTATAAAACCAAAAAATTCAGTCACTGGCTCCTTTTAAGAAGCAATTTTATGCAAACTTTTATACAAATTAAAGCTTAAAATATTATAGATAGCTCTTACTGGCCTTTTTATATTACCACATAACACATTTTTTTTTGTGAGTGACTGAAAATCATATAAGACTAATTTTTAAGCTATAATTTGTGTACATTGTTTCACGTTTTTAGAGCAAGGATTGTGTTTTTGTGCTGAGGTCAGCATTTGCACAAAACAAAGTTCATTTTATTGAGTATTTTCTACAACATGGAGATTTCAGGGCTATCGCCAATGATGTAAGTATGATTGATAGGTCTGATCAGAGGCGTAGCGACCCTTCCCGGCGACTTGCACCCCCCCCCCCCCCCCCCAGACTTTCGATTTGCACCCCTCCCTCAAACTTTCAATTTGCACCACCCTTCAGACTTTCAATTTGTTTTTCCAACCTATTTTGGGACATATGTTCCCACCCCCGCCCCCCCCCCCTCGCTATGCCTCTGGGTCTGATTACAAAATAATTCAGTACTGACACCAGCACTCTCAAATTTTGCATTACTTGTTTCAAATACTGATAGCATAGCCAGATTGTCATGTCATATATTTTCATATTTTACTTAATGCAACCATATGTTGAGTTTTAATATTTTCTGCAGCTCAACGTTAGACGAAGTATTATGTCTGATTCACGTGCAATGAGTTTTAACAAAAATACTCTTTGGCAAGCTGCAGCTTTAAACAATGAAGGTATTTTTTACCGAATAAATTCAGTTTCATAATGTCCTTGAAAAATCTTTTTCTTTACACTTTATTTTAAATTTAAATAAACAATAAATTTTTATATTTTATGAAATAAAATTTAATATGTGCTTAGGTTATAATTTTAGGATGATTTATTAAATGGTTTTTTTTAGTCATTTCTAAACACATTTGGATATTGTTCAGATGCTTGCAACATAATTGATCACCTGTTCCGTCAGTCGCTTGTGTCCAACAACCTAGAAATGTCTCTTCTATTTTGGACTGAAACAACGGTAGGTGTCAAAACCCTTTTTTTAATTGTTATGTGGATGAAATATGTTTACTCATTCAATATTTTAAATTGATATGTAGATTAAATCTGTTTACACATACAATTTTATAAACTGCTATGAAGATTAAACCTGTTTACACTTACAAATTTTAAAATTGTTATTTAGATAAAGGCTATTTACACATACAATGTTTACACCAATCTTTATCTGCAGCACCCATTAGCTACAGCCTTGTTGGCCTACAGGTTTTTGAAAAAAATGGCTAAAAAAGAGAAAAATGTCTTGCGGAGTGAGGCCATCAAAGAAGGAGCTCGGTAAGTTAAAAAAATGTGATAGACAAAAACAGAGTTTTCCTGTGTATAAATTAACTTATTTTTAATTCTTTCTGGTTCAAATATGTAGTTTCTGACCGCAATTAAGAAGATTAAAAGGGCATTATGAAAAATAACATTTAAGATGAAATCCATTAGAGTATTTGTATTCTCATGATGATAAAAAAACTATGGCTAGGAACTTCATACAAACATGTTGAGTAATTTCCTCAATTCAGATAATAAAGCACTATGTTAGTTTGTCTACTTGTTGTAAGATGTTGATTCCATAACAAATAGGCCTACAATGTGTAACATTTTAAACATTAAACTGAAACAGCATCTTTTGAAAAACAAAAAAATGTTTTATGAAATTCCAGAGAATACCAAGAGCTGGCCGTAGCACTAGTCAATGCTTGCTACGAGAAAGACCCCTCAACCACATCTAAGATGATCTCCAGCAGGATGGAGCTCCTTAACGACAAATCCTGCATCGAGTTTGCTCTGTTGTCCCACAACAGAGAGTTCCTGATCCAGCCCGCCAGCATCAACCTCCAGAAACATCTGTGGAACTGGGGCAACAGTTGGGACTTTTATAAGGAGATCTCCAGGGACCAGTCCAAGACACAGGATGCTAGAGCTGCCAATTCACAACAGGAGTTCTCTGAAGAGAGCAATGATTCACTAGTCAGTTCCTTACCAGTTTTTTATGTTTTGTACATAAAGCTGTATAGAGCAGTTTAAAAATTAGTCAGTTCTCTACCAGTTTTCTTTGTTTAGTATATAAAGCTGTAAAGAGCAGTTTAAAAAATTAGTCAGTTCCCTGCCAGTTTTCTTTGTTTAGTATATAACACTGTATAGAACGGTTTAAAAATTTGTCAGCTGTCTTACAATTGTTTAACTTAAAGGATAAACTACAGCTATAGGAAAACTTATGATAATTAAAATGAATACAATCTATAAAGGAATTATAAAAATATGAATTAAATTTTAAAAGCCATATCATCATAATTAAAACCAAATCTTAAGTGTCTGTGACTGCATTATTTTTTTACAGAAGGATACAAAAAGCTCTGGTGAAAACTATTGTGCAAATTTGTAAGTTTATAATTATATAACAGAGCCATGATCTTTTAGTTTTCCATGATAATAGGAGAAAAAATAACAATATTAATAATTGTTGTCAACAAATAAACATATTTTCTAAAGATAATTTTTTTTTAACCTGTAAATTACAACTTTTTCATTTTTTTTTTCATTTCAGAGACAAATATTACCTACTCCTATGTTACCCAAAGATAATGTTTGCATTTAGTGGGGTAAGTTAAATAATGTATCTTAGTTTAAATTAGTTTAAATAACAAAGGATAGATTACATAATAATGTTTTGTTATTTAAATATATAAAAAAATAGAGTGCTATATTGACTGGAATATGTTAGAAAGTTTTTGTCTTAATTACATTATTATCAAGGATTAAATAGTTAAAGTTATTAACCAACATTGAAGCAGTTTATAGTTACATTAAGTTCATGCTTGTAATTGTTCATAAAAGTAGTAGTAGATCTGTAATTTATTTGTATCTATCCTGTAAAAGATCTGTTCTTTAACCAGTTTTCTTCTAATTAAAGGGGTTTAACTAATTTATGTTCATCCTGTTCACTGTTTGTCTAAGATTTGCTCTTGAATGCATGTTTATTTTCTAGATCGGTCTTCTTATTTTCGTGTACATGTTTGGCCAGCTTATGCTAGGCCAGTTGCATCGTGCAACATTTAATTGGCTGGAGGTCTATTTGTTGGTGTATGTTGTCATTGAGCTGGCTGAGGAAATTATGGAGGTAAGGCAACAATTGTTTTCTAATGTGTGACACTGTTGCTCTCTGTTATGTGAAATTCATTAAATTATGCAACTTGATTTGCAACTCATTTAGTTAAAAGCCTACATTTCTTTTCGTTTCTAGTTCTACTACACAGAACCAGCTTTTGACAATAAGGTCTGTTTTTTATTTTTGCTTTGATAAAATAATTATCCCACATGTAATTTTATTCACTAATTATAGCCCAACTTATTAAATTTGTTCCGAACATCAGCAACTTTCCTTATATTTAATTTATATCTGGGGAGAAAAGGGGTGGCATTTCGGAACACAACTTCAGCTCTTAGTCTCATAAAGTTTACTTTGTTATGATGGTACCTATATAAGTGACAGGCTTCGTTAAGTTTACTTTGTTATGATGTTATATAAGTGGCAAGTCAAAAAATTATTTGGACACTACTTAGCCCAAAATTGTTGTAGACTACATTCAAAATTCAAGTTATCTTTTTTTGTTTCTATTTATTTTAGAGAATAAAAAAGGTTCCAATTTCCAAAGTAAATTTATTTTTTGTTATTGACTTTTGGCAGGGGAATAAACTCTGGCTAAAGCTGAAAACTTTTTATTCAAGTGGATGGAACTGGGTTGATTTGGTTTCTATCACGCTGTTTTTTATTGGTGCTGGATTAAGGGTGTATTCATTTTTTGAATCAACAGGTAGGCCAAACCATAGCAGAAAAAAAATATTTTTTTTTGTTAAAATAAAAGAAATCCATAACAATATATGAAATCTTTAGTTATAAGCTAGGTATAGCAAACAAAAACTTAAGTAAATGAAAATGGTATTACCCTAGACTTACTTAATTTTCTTTGTAACTGTACTACATTATAGATTTTGTTCTACCACATTACAGATTTTGTTCTACTGAAGATTTTCTTCTATTTACATTACAGATTTTGTTCTGTTTAATTACAGATTCTGATATCTTTGAGTTTGCCAGAGTTCTGCTGTGTTTTGACTTTATTATGTTTACTATTAGACTTCTGCACAACTGTTACAGCAGCTCACACTTGGGTCCCACGTTTGTCATGATTTTAAAAACTGTAAGTCAGCCTTTATCTCATATAGATGGTCAGGCATACCATATTTAGTCAACTTTTGTCATGATTTTAAAAACTGTAAGTCAGCCTTTATCTCGTATAGACGGTCAGACATACCATATTCAGTAGATTTCCTTGGTCCAACTTTTGTCATGATTTTAAAAACTGTAAGTCTGCCTTTAGTATATCTAGTATAGGCAGCCATATCACATTAAATAGCTTTCTATCCTCTTTTAGAAAACTGTAACTTAAATCACAATCAAATCAACAATCTAAACCTAAGCTTAACCCTATGGTGAGGTATGATTAAGCTTGAAGTACCACAGTTCTATTTATGTTTCTATTTTTTTCAACATGTATTTTGTCAACTGTGTATAGCATTTTGTATGTATTATTTATGAACATGAAAAGTGAAAATAATATAAGGGAGAAAAATAATTTTGTGTTCTACTGGACTATATTTATTACAATTTAATTTCATTTTAAATAACTCTAGTTTTTGTTTGTACCAACTGGCAGACCCAGGAGCTCTCCATATTCCTGTACATCCTTGCCATTGTTTGGATCAGCTACACCATAGCATCAGAAGCCATCTTGTACCCCAATTCCCAGCTCAATCGTTACTTGATCTTCTACCTGTTCCGCAAGGCTTACTGGCAGATGTTTGGGGAACTTTTTCTGGATGAGCTCGAGGCTGAAGGTAGGATTAAGCATTGTGCACCTTTCATAAAACTTTTTTTCCACCACTGTTTTATGGTACAAATTTTGTTTTCATTTTAGGAAAATGTGTTTATAAGTTATTTATCATTGCATGGATGTCTACCAGAGAGTATTTTGGAGCTGTATAGGATGTGTTTAACACCACATTATGCAATCATCAAATGCAAGCCCAAAACATGTTTTTAACACAAAGCATTAATAATAACAAAGTAATAGGACTTATTTGGCTCTTATGCTTTTGGTCTATAGTGGTTTAGAATGTGAAGAGTGCTTAAATAGGCATGCCATACTACTGACATTTGTATTTTAGAATTTTTAGAATGTTTGAACGGTTATGCACAACAGATCCAAATTACTACACTGCATAACTTGTGGTGAGCATTTGTGTTTTAGAATCTTTAGGTTTGAATGGTTATGCACAACAAATCCAACTTACTACAATACATGACTTATAACTAACATTTGTGTTTTAGAAAATGGAGAAGGTTTGAGTGGTCATGAGTGCACAACAGATCCAGATTACTACAATACCTACAGAAAACTGCGATGTCCTTCAAACATTGGCCGCTATATAGCACCAATTTTGTTAGGTGTCTACATCATGTTCACAAATGTCCTACTTTTCAGCTTAATCACAGCCAATTTCACGTAAGAATGACTTTTTTTTTTGTAACTTAAATAGGTATGATTACTTTTACTGAATGTAACATAGCCTGATGGCCTGTGTAGCAGATCAATTACCTTTCACGTCTGTCTGTTTAGAGACTGTGTCATGAGCTTTCATTACAGCCACTTCTCACCATATGGTGGACCTGGGATTCATCTAGTGCAGGGGTCGGCAACCTGCGGCTCGCGAGCCTCATGCGGCTCTTTTGATATCAAGATGCGGCTCTCCAGCTCCTTGAACAAATACTAATAATCTTAATAAAAAAAATATTTGAAATAAAAAAATGTTAGTGGCTCTTTAAAACCAGGGAAATTTTGAAAATTGTAACTTTTGGCTCTTCCGCTTCAAAAGGTTGCCGACCCCTGATCTAGTGGACCAAATCTATACCTGAGAATTTAACATCCCAAAATGATTTATCTTAGGAATTCTAAATTTAAATAGATATTGTGGCACTACAAAATTTCTTTAAAAATTTAAAACAAAATTACACTGATTAAAGTTAGGTGATTTTGGACAAGAAATGTAACAATGAAGACATAACTATCATATAGATTGTTTTTTAAAAATGTTCACATTATTGTAAAATCCCTTGTAAATTTAGTGACTTAGAAATGTTTACTCCATATTGCAGGAAATCTATTGAGAAGATCCAGGCTAAAGCTGACAAAGTTTGGAGGCTGCAAATTTTAGACTTAACTATTGCATACAACCAAGTTTGGTTCCTGCCTCCCCCTTTTACACTGATCTCCCTTGTAGCTCGTTTGCTTGAGAGGAAGAATAATCTTCAATTTTGTAAGTTCTAATTGTTTCAATACCCATGTAAAATATTGTTTAAATAAACTTAATTAAGTTTACTTATGAGAATCGTCAAATAAAATATGTGAGCTATTATTTGGTTAGAAAAGAGAACACAAATTTTGTTCAAAACTAATGGGCTTTAAATTATTTTATAAATAAGGAGTTGGTTTCTTGGAAAAAGTCTTTCACATATTTGACATCTTGAAATATTTCTGAATATATTTCAGTCAAAACAATAACAGATCCCCAATTGCTGGCAAAAATAAATGATATGGAGGCTGAAGTTATGCAAATGCACATTGAGCCAATGGTTTTTAAAAAGAAAAATATTAAAGAACTAAAAGCCAGGTAAATACTCTATTAGGTAATTTTAAATTAGCTGATTATTGTCTTTGCATCTTTCTTTAAAAAATATAATCAACATCGTATTGAAATAGTTAGTCAAAAGTGAGCTGAAACAACACTATTCATGTTTTATGTTGCATCATGCTTTTTTTTGTTGTCCATTAGTGATACATTAAAATTTCAAGCAGAAAATCAGAAAGATGGTAAGCATTAAATTATGTTATTTTAGATTATGATTAGTTTAACAAATTTAACAAATGCTGAAAAAAAAAATCAGTTTTTTATTTTTTTTAAACATTAAGACAGATATCTAAGCATTACTATCAAGTGTAGCATTGGGATAAGTGTCTCTATTATGTTGCCATTAATGTATACAGACTTTTAAAATTTCTTAATTTTTCATATTTTTATATAAATATTAAACAAAAAGTTTTGATCTTTGTTTTTATTTTTTTAGTGAACAGTTACAACTGGACAGCCATGGAGGATTTTTCCAGCAACTTTTGGGTAAAATTATTGATACAGATTTTTATTTAGGGCAACATCTCTTTTTAATGAAAGTAATCTTTGCTAAAACAAACATCCTCCTTTTATTTTAAAAACTTAGACCATTTTTTTTTAAATTTCAATTATGAAAAACAGTCTTGCATGTGGGCGAAATGATCAGGGATTTAAATTCAACTCCTCACCAAATTATACATAAATCTTATTATTATCTCCCTTTACTCAGAACCATTTGTTTCATTTTAATGTAAAAATGTTATATAATTTATACAATTAAAAAAAGTATCAACAGAAATTTAAATCTAATTCTAAAAATTGTAAGTGTAGTTCTGCTAAAGCTTTATACTAATTAATTTTCAATATAAACTCCAACTACTCCAGACCTCTATCTTTCGTTATTTAAATTGTTCACATAGTTAATTTTGAATATTTTAAACACCACATTACTGCTATAGTTATATTTAGACTATTAAAACACCAATTAATCTATATTGTTAATATAGTAATTATATTAAGACTATTTTAACACCAATTAATCCATATTAATACTAAAGATATATTGGACTTTTTAATTGCCAATTAATCCAAATTATTAGTATAGTTTTGTTAAGACTATTTAAATACCAGTTAATCCATATCATCACTATGGATATATTTAGACTATTTAAGCGTTATATTTTGGCTATTTAAATACCAATGAACCTATATTTTGACTATTTAAACACCAATGAACCCATATTTTGACTATTTATACACCAATGACCCCACAGGCTCCACTAAAAAGTGACAGAACCCTGACCGATGAGAGCAGTGCATCAGAACACACCAGGAGTGACCCAGAGTGAGTACCTTTTGTGTACCTATTTTCTGCTGCAGGTTCACTATTAGGAGAAGTGATGAGTTGGGTTAGCCATACCCTAACATTACTTCAAGACTTTAGTGATGTGTTACAAAAAACTAGCAATACCATAGTTAGTAGTTAAGTAAGATCTTGGGTAGTGTATGGTTAATAGAATGATTTTATTTTCAATGGTCTAACTCTTCAAAAGATAGGGTTGGGGAGAGGTATTAATATTAAGTTGTCGGATAATTTCAGTTTATGGTGTCAAAATTGAATACGCATCATCAAATTTCAAATTAATACTGTTTAATAGTTTATTACTAACTACTGGCAGCTACTACATTTTTTTAGAAGGGTCCAATAAAATATTTGAGATGTATGAAAAATGGAACCAACAACTGTAACATGCAGCAATATGTTCTTTTTTTTAAAAATCTTGTTTAATTTTTAAAATAATTCTACTTGGATGTTGCAAATGTTAAGGATTTGAGTTAGCTCTTTAGTTAGAGCTTTGGTTTGAGTCTAGCACATAGATTCAGTGTAATAAACATGGTACCAACATGACTGAAACAGTGTTGGACATAGGGGGCAGCAACCCTCCCTAAAAAGATTAAAGCTATGTGAAATGCACAGCCATTTGATCATTAGGGACATCAAATGGGTTAAGTCAAGTCAGTATGTCTGATATTTAACACTGATATTCTATCTCAGGAACCTGGAGGATCTCACCTACCTAAACCCCTTTAAAAAGCAAAGCCTCAGCTTTAATAGATATGACAAGGTTTATAAAATTGACCGGAGGAGCTACCTGGGTAAATACAAGGTCACACATGACGGTTACCCGGTTAACCCTAAACTGCAACCGGCTGATGAGAGGGGAGACAGAAGAAGAGCTCAAGGCCTGCCAAGATGGGGTCCCAATCATCGTGGGGTCGTTATTGTAACCAGGTAATGTCAGGGATCTTCCTTCTAATACAGGGGTCCCAATCATCATGGGGTCGTGATTGTAACCAGGTAATGTCAAGGGTCACCCTTCTAATAAAGGGGTCCCAATCATTCTGTGGTTGTGATTGTAAAGAGGTAATGTCAAGGGTCACCCTTCTAATCCAGGGGTCCCAATCATCAAGGGGTCGTGATTGTAACCAGGTAATGTCAAGGGTCACCCTTCTAATAAAGGGGTCCCAATCATTCTGTGGTTGTGATTGTAAAGAGGTAATGTCAAGGGTTACCCTTCTAATCCAGGGGTCCCAATCATCAAGGGGTCATGATTGTAGCGAGATAATGTCTAAAGTCATTGTTCAAATACAGGGGTCCCAGTCATTGTGGGGTCATGATTATAAGCAAGTAATTTCAAGGGTTCATCTTTCTAATACAGGTCATGGGGTCATGGGTGTAACCAAGCTATTGAATATTTTGTCTATTGCTACCATAAAATACTTAGGCCAGCCACTTGCCTTGGCTGAGTTCTGGTTTATTAAAAGTAAATTCTTTCAGCTAAAACTATTTAAGAATTTTTTTATCTGCAGATATATGTGAACAGATTTTAAATTCTTTTTTATAGTTAAAAGTGCCATTAAATATAGCACCATGCTAGCCCCTGATTTAATACATTTTAAAATTAAATGTAAAGATGAGAGTAATGAGATTTGTTTATTGTCTAACAGGCTGAAAATAAAGGACCAACACATAGACAGGAAAGATAACAGAGATATAATTGAGTTTCTGGTGGAAAAGAGTGCTACTGAGAGTCATGAGTTTCACTTCCCCATGGTATAAAAATACTAATTTGTTTAGTAAAACAATTTATTCAAACTAATTACAACACCCACATTTTAAGTATTAAATATTTAGCCAAAAAATATGATTCATTTAGGATAATTCTTTCAAAATAGGTTTTCATATTCAAGGCTTTTATAAACTTATCTGCAAAAATGTTTTCCACATTAAATTAAACACATGTTCACATTGATCAACAACAACTAATTAATTACATTTTGTTTATCAGGTAATTTGTGATCCGAGTGTTGATCCTTTTACTTATTTTCTACAAGCTATCAAGAGTGATCCTGAAAGGCAAATAGTCAGTTAAATATCAACTTTAATCAATTATTTTGTGTGTGTATATATATATATATATATATATATATATATATATATATATATATATATATATATATATATTCATATTGGTATTCTATCTAAGGATAATGTTTAACTTTATTATTACTCCATTATCTTCAACTGATCTTTATTTTATTTTAACAGCAAGAAACTGTTGGTACTGCAATGAAGACAAAGCTTTTCAAAAAGGTACATTTTTTTGTATGGCTGACTAAGTGAAAAGCAACTATTTCACATATTTAAAATCAGAGTTTTAGAGACTCCAGTTTTTTGGCTGTAAATTTAAGGTTGAATTAAAACTATTTTGGCTACTAAATAAGGTCATAGTAAGATTATTTGGTCATGAATGGGTTTAATTAAAATTATGTTTATTAAACTATATTCACTATAATATAATATGCACATGGGGAATTCATGTTTGTTTAAATATGATTGTTTAAAAAGCTGAATAAACTGAGCTTTGCAATACAATTTGAATATGGATCTACTTAATTTAAGCATATTAAAAGCTTTCTCTCTTTTTCCTGGGTTTATAAGGCTGATAGATCTGTGTGCTAATGTTTATTTTTTAATTTCTTTTATTTTAAAAGAATTTACAGGTTATGGCAGCACAAAGCAAAGAAACAGAAAAGAACGTGAGTAATTTGATTAGTTTTTGCTTATAAAAAAACAACAAATAAAACTTTCTTTTGGATATATAGTCAATGTATCAAATAAATTTGTGGTATGTGCTGGAATGGCGTGGTCTAGCTGACTGCTAACCTAAGAGTTCAAATCTAGGTTCAAATCAGTGGAATGTCCCTGAGTCCACCCAGCTCTGATGGGTACCTAACTTATGTTAGGGAAACAAATGTGGCTGGGCATAGTGCTGACCACACTATACCTTCACATGCCGAGGTCTATAAATCAGATGAACTCTAATTCAGCTGCCCCATATGTCTTGGGCACAAACAGGATTAAGAAGAAGAAGATTTGCTGTGAGGTAGGTTTGTAATGTTCTTCTGCTCATGATGTGCAGCGAGCACACTGCCAAACCACCTGACTACTATAGTACTAATGGTAACAAAAGAAATTACATTATGTAGCCTAACAAAAAGTGACTATGGGGATGTAATGTTCCTGATGGTCCATGGGTCAAGAGAAGTAGAGTTCACCTGTTTCTGTGACCTCGACATATAAAGGGATAGTGTAGTCTGCTCTATGCCCAGCTTAATTTCCCTTAAGTGAGTTAGGTACCCATCAGAGCTAAGTGGACTCAGGGACGGTCTACTTGTAAGTAATCAACCACAGAGTTCCAGTAAAGCTAATCAATGTTTGTCTTACGAATGTGAAACATCCAGTTATAACTTAGGCTTGATGAAAATAAATAGAAATGTAGCCTTAAACTCATAAAATTATTTCTAGTTCTTTGGATTTGCAACTTTTATAAAAATTGATTAAAAAAATATAAAATTTCTGATTTATTTTTAAGCTTAATTTTTTATTTTTTTTATTATTTTTATGGTTGCTTTCAGTGTTTATTCCAGACTTTTCTCTCTGAAAGGGGGGGGGGGGGGTGACTAACTTTTCCTGGGGGGAAGGGGGGGATACTGTTAACAGTATATATTTTGTATATAAATTCCATTTAGTTTGGGAGGGTGGTAGACTTTCTTCCAGATATGCCTGGAAGAAACTCTGGTCGCTTTAAAAAATGCATGTTTTTAATCCATGTCAACATAATATTATGGAAGGATTCTCGTCAACTCTGTCGTCTCCATTGCTAAAGTTGTTTGCAAAATTAATAGTAACCTTACAAAAATTTGTTAACATATTACATAAGTGACATCAGTTTAATTTAAAATTATATACTTATTTATATTAAGTGTATGGTTTGATCAAAACAAAATTTACATCAACATAGATTTAAAATTTAAATTGTCTTAGTCTTAGTTTAAACATTTATCCTAATATAATTTTAGTATCATTGTTTATTAAGGGTACTATTACACACAAAGATTTAAAAACCAAAGTTTCCAGCTCAAAATTTAAACCAGCGCATTTGGAAAATGTAAGTACAATGACTATTGAATCTATTAAGTATTGCATTTTTCTTTTAGATATAATAATCTGCATGTTCGCTATGTACATTGTGAAATAACAACAGCATGCTACATAGAACACGAACCCCTGAGACTGGCTCGCCGAACGCTTGGGTCCCAGGTTAAGAACCACTGATCTAGTACTAAGACCATATACTTTTTCTAGACTACAAGTGTACATTAAAACAAAGATAATTTTGTTTTTTAATGTATTTGTACAGTTACTCTAATTAAAAGTACTCAGTTTTTAGCATTAGCAATGTTATTTATTTTTTATCCTTCAATGGTTCATTACTTCTTGTTGCTTATTAATTTTTGTTGTTCATTACTTCTTGTTGCTCATTACTTCTTGTTGCTCATTACTTCTTGTTGTTCATTACTTCTTGTTGTTCGTTACTTCTTGTTGTTCATTACTTCTTGTTGTTCATTACTTGTTGTTGTTCATTACTTCTTGTTGTTCATATCTTGTTCATCACTTCTTGTTGTTCATTACTTCTTGTTGTTCATTACTTCTTGTTGTTCATTACTTCTTGTTGTTGTTCATTACTTCTTGTTGTTGTTCATTACTTCTTGTTGTGTGACTATAACCAACAGGCTCAGAAAGATGAGAAAAGCAAACAGAAAGAGAAGAAAAAATCTAAAAAGATTAAGAAAACTGTCCGCAACTGTCAGAGAAGTGACCCAGTGAGTTAGCCAGGGTATTTGTTGCTTAAGGGCTTAAAATAGTTTTGTAAAAACGTCAAAAGAAGTTTATTTATCACCATCTTTTTCTTTTTTGTGCCCAAGACACATGGGGCCGCCGCAGAAAGCTCCCCCCATTTTTGTCAGTCTCCAGCAACTTTCCTGGCAGTCCCCCATGACAGTCCTGCCTCTGTCAGCAGTTTCTCCACCATGTACCTCCACGTCTTCCTTGGCCTTCCCCGCTTTCTTTTTCCTTGAGGCATTGTATAATTATAAGCTTTTAAAATTGTGTAATTTACTTTTAAAAAATGTATTTTCTGTCATAATAATTTGTCTTTTTGTTGATTGTTTCAAGGTTTACCGTGGAATTTTAGACGACCCCACAACAATGAACAGTTGCTCATGGGTTGAGATCAGGGTCATCAACTACCACAACCCTAGTGGCGAGAACTGCAAGCTCATCAACAAAGTAAGTTGTGTCTATATAGCTTGGGCAGGGGGGTCTTTTGATCTTTACTTGGGGACTGTCTTTTATGAAGCCACAACCCTAGTGGTGAGAACTGCAAGCTCATCAACAAAGTAAGTTGTGTCTATATAGCTTAGAACTGCAAGCTCATCAATAAAGTAAGTTGTGTCTATATAGCTTAGAACTGCAAGTTGACCAACAAAGTAAGTTGTGTCTATATAGCTTAGAACTGCAAGCTTATCAACAAAGTAAGTTGTGTCTATATAGCTTAGAACTGCAAGTTCATCAACAAAGTAAGTTGTGTCTATATAGCTTGGACATGGGATCTTGATCTTTACTCTGGGAATGCATCATATAACTTGCTAGCATTTTTTTTCCATGTACCTATTATAAAATGAAGAGAATTAATATTTAAATGTCTAAGTGTAAATAAATCTTATGGAAGATCTTGGTCATCTTCTTGAATGACTTCTTAAGTTGCTGTAGTATTGAGACAGTTAGCTGTGGTCTAGTTATAGGCTGGAGTAGTTCTTAAGCATCAAAGTTTGTTGATTGTAGTAGTGCTGTTGTTGATCTCTGAATATCTATTTAAAATGTACATTGTATATCATGAGGTGGGTATATATTGAGTTGGG
Source organism: Physella acuta (assembly GCF_028476545.2). NCBI lineage: Eukaryota > Metazoa > Mollusca > Gastropoda > Physidae > Physella > Physella acuta. Next base: position 369,073 of record NW_026731756.1, on the reverse strand, counting down.
TATACCGTGAGGTGGTTATATTGTGAAGTAGAGTATATCTACAGTTGGGAAAATCATGAGGTAGCTATATTGTGAGGTAGAGTATCTGGAGTTAAGTATATCGTGAGGTGGGCTTATCATGAGGTGGGTTTACCGTGAGGTGGGTATATCGTGAGGTAGAGTATATCTACAGTTGTGTATACTGTGAGTTGAATGCATCGTGAGTTTGGATATATTATTTAGTCACGTTGATCATCAAGTCTAATTAATCTTTTAGTAAAGTTTATCATATGTTCGTTGATGTTGTGACAGAGATTTCTCCTAGGCAGGTGTCATCTCTGAAACTTGAACATAGCCGCACGTACCACCCACATAGCCTTCAAGTAGGCAGTGGCTTTTCTCAAAGACATAAATGGCATCGAGAGATGTATGGACGCAATCGTAGTTCATATTAACATTCAAAATTGCTCAGCGTAATCGCTACACTCAAGGAATAAAGACAGCAGTAATAGAGATTTGACCCATTGTTCTAAATAGGCTAAATCAAACTGCTAGGCTAAATAAAATCTACTAGGACCTCAGTGCAGATACTACACTTTAAACCAAGCCAAAAGATCGAGAATACAAAGTTATTTTTTTTAAAATTAATCAGGCCTGCTTGGAAATAATATTTTAAAAATCTAACAATAACACTTTTAGCACTTTCTTTATTAGCTCTTCGTAGATGCTCTGGATATTTCCCTATTATAACTTGTCCTGTCTTTGTAATAGCCAAGTTAAAGTCACTTCAACTGACCAGAAGTCTCTCAATGTCTTCATCTAGTTTATCTTGGGTGATGTCAGTGACTAAGTTTGATGAAATTTCTTTTGTTTTTTAAAATGATTTTCTTGCTTCTTTAGCTTTTCTTTTTTTCCAGCCTTTCTTCTTTTTTATAATAAAAATATTATTCTTTTGTGCCAAAAGAAACTTGTAGTCATAATAGTGTTTCAATTGAACACTTGCATTGTCTTCTAATTAAATATTTCATAAAGGTGAAAGTTTTCTATTTAGACTAGAGTAAAATGATAAGTGTAAAATCTAGAAAAAAAAATAATTTCGAAATAATTTTAAAGCATTTTTAATATTATTATTCAATTAAATATTAAACAATAAAACATTTTGAAAGAAATTTTATGGCATTTGAATTTTTCTTTTATTATATATTTTTATTAACTTTTTATTTATAGTCTCCCTTGTTTTGAGGTTATATTAAATGGTAAGTGGGCTGAAAATATTGATATTTAATGATAATTCTAACCATTAAATTTCAATATTGCTAAACTTTGATTATAAAATATAGAAGTAGGCCTATATGTTTTTTTTTTAATTTATATGTTGATATACGATGGTCACATTTTTTAAAATTTGAACAATATTAATTAAACTTTCGTGAAAGGCGAGTGTGCCAATCATAGATCTTTTTTTACTAGCAAAGTGGGCTGGTGAGTAGATAATTCATGGTAAACTACTGCAGAAAAGAATCTATCTTTGTTATTTTTGTGTGTGTGTACATGAAATATAGGAAATTTCAGCAATTCTTGCATCCTTTTGTCAGACAAATTTGTGCACAAATGTTGAAATATCAAATATCCTAAAGCACTTGGCTTATACTCAAACCAATGTTACAAAACCCATAAAATATTTTGAAAGTAAGGGGAAACAGGTACCAGTGAATTTTTTTTTTTTTTTAGCTCAGAATTATTAATTCATCTCAGTTTCAACTGTTAATTATTTCATCTGGGTTTTTTTTAAAATTATTTATGAATAAACATGTCAAAATTACATTGGCTGATTCGGGACTCTAAAATTTTGAAATGTTGGAGAGATAAACTTGTTTAATAACAGAATAGGCTTAAATTCATTGATTCAAGCATTGTACAAAGCAGTGGCGTAGCAAGGTCGGTGTCACCCGGTATGGCACTTAATGGTGTCACCCCACAGAGGCGTAGCGACCCTTCCCGGAGCCAAACTTTCACATTTTCGATTTGCACACCCCCCCTCAAACTTTCGATTTGCACCCCCCTCAAGTTTTTCTCTATATATTTTGCTATTTTTTGCCAATCTCTTTTAAGAATGATGCCTTACTACATCTTACAATAGGTATTACAATCTCTTTTAAGAATGACGCCTTACTCACATCTGACAATAGGTATTACAATCTCTTTTAAGAATGACACCTTACTTACATCAGACAATAGGTACTGCAATCTCTTTTAAGAATGATGCCTTGCTTACATCTTACAATAGGTATTACAATATCTTTTAAGAATGACGCCTTACTTACATCTGACAATAGGTATTACAATCTCTTTTAAGAATGACACCTTACTTACATCTTACAATAGGTACTGCAATCTCTTTTAAGAATGATGCCTTGCTTACATCTTACAATAGGTATTACAATATCTTTTAAGAATGACGCCTTACTTACATCTGACAATAGGTATTACAATATCTTTTAAGAATGACGCCTTACTTACATCTGACAATAGGTATTACAATGTCTTTTAAGAATGACGCCTTAATTACATCTGACAATAGGTATTACAATGTCTTTTAAGAATGACGCCTTAATTACATCTGACAATAGGTATTGCAATCTCTTTTAAGAAATGCCTTTCTTACATCTGACAATAGGTATTACAATGTCTTTTAAGAATGACGCCTTACTTACATCTTACAATAGGTATTACAATATCTTTTAAGAATGACGCCTTACTTACATCTGACAATAGGTATTACAATATCTTTTAAGAATGACGCCTTACTTACATCTGACAATAGGTATTACAATGTCTTTTAAGAATGACGCCTTAATTACATCTGACAATAGGTATTACAATGTCTTTTAAGAATGACGCCTTAATTACATCTGACAATAGGTATTGCAATCTCTTTTAAGAAATGCCTTTCTTACATCTGACAATAGGTATTACAATGTCTTTTAAGAATGACGCCTTACTTACATCTTACAATAGGTATTACAATATCTTTTAAGAATGACGCCTTACTTACATCTGACAATAGGTATTACAATGTCTTTTAAGAATGACGCCTTGCTTACATCAGACAATAGATATTACAATGCCTTTTAAGAATGACGCCTTGCTTACATCTGACAATAGGTATTACAATGTCTTTTAAGAATGACGCCTTGCTTACATCAGACAATAGATATTACAATCTCTTTTAAGAATGACGCCTTGCTTACATCAGACAATAGGTATTACACTGTTTTTTAAGAATGACGCCTTGCTTACATCAGACAATAGGTATTACAATGTCTTTTAAGAATGACGCCTTGCTTACATCAGACAATAGGTATTACACTGTTTTTTAAGAATGACGCCTTGCTTACATCAGACAATAGGTATTACAATGTCTTTTAAGAATGACGCCTTACTTACATCAGACAATAGGTATTACACTGTTTTTTAAGAATGACGCCTTACTTACATCTGACAATAGGTATTACAATGTCTTTTAAGAATGACGCCTTGCTTACATCAGACAATAGGTATTACAATGTCTTTTAAGAATGACGCCTTGCTTACATCAGACAATAAGTACTACAATGTCTTAAGAATGACACCTTATTTACATCTGACAATAGGTATTACAATCTCTTTTAAGAATGACGCCTTGCTTACATCAGACAATAGGTATTACAATGTCTTTTAAGAATGACGCCTTGCTTACATCTGACAATAGGTATTACAATGTCTTTTAAGAATGACGCCTTGCTTACATCAGACAATAGGTATTACAATCTCTTTTAAGAATGACGTCTTACTTACATCTGACAATAGGTATTACAATCTCTTTTAAGAATGACGCCTTGCTTACATCTGACAATAGGTATTACAATCTCTTTTAAGAATGACACCTTGCTTACATCAGACAATAGGTATTACAATATCTTTTAAGAATGACGCCTTACTTACATATGACAATAGGTATTACACTGTTTTTTAAGAATGACGCCTTGCTTACATCTTACAATAGGTATTACAATATCTTTTAAGAATGACGCCTTACTTACATCTGACAATAGGTATTACAATGTCTTTTAAGAATAACGCCTTATTTAAAATAATTTTTTTCCTGTCTGGTCCCACAGTCTCAGAACTACATGTGGATTGATGAGGAACAATACAACAGCCTGCCACCCAGAGATCTGAACTTCCTGGAGAGAGTTTGTGACCTGCGCAACGCCTGGTCACCCAGGAAAGCTGAAAGGATGACATCAGCTAAGAGTGTCAGAATATCGGCCAGGACGCCACTTTTGAAGTGATCGTGGCAACAATCAAGCTCATGAATTTTACAATTTGTTTCAACAGAATCTATGCAAGGATATTGTTAGCCCGGTGTGATAGTGCTTTGAAAAAGTGTTTTTGTTTGCATGTTGGAAATGTTCAAGATTTTCTAATATTGAATAATGAGTAGCAATTAATTTATGCCATATTTATATGTTTTTAATCATTTATTATCATAAACAGATAAAGCATACTTTTAGACTAGATATAACCCTACTCATAAGAATACATTATATTTTTCAGTTCTCTATCCTAATTAGAATTTTTGTTTAAAAACAATTTGATATAATGGGTCTTAGATAGGGTAGTTTTGTGTAAGATAAATTAGTTTAAATAAGGTAGATTTAATGTCACACATCAATCACACATCAATAAAGTATTAGATAGGCCAAATCAATAGTCATTTAGTATAGAAGAAGGACCCAATAACTTCATATAAAAGGGATTTTTCTGAAATTTTTGTGTAATGCAAAATTATAACTACACAATAGACAATTATATTTTTTATGTTAATTATTGTTATTACATTGATGTAATCATTTTACAAATGTTACATTTATTATTGTATTAAATGTGAAATGCATTATGTGAATCCTGCCTTACTTAACATATTTATATGTTTAATGATATTGTCTCTGAAATAAATTTGAATTCATTTTTTACACTTGGCCATTTTTATTCTACATGGCCCACATGGCCATGTTATCCTACATAGTTATAAATGGCCAGCGCCCATCATAAATGAAAAATGAACTGTTTTTCTTTTTAATCTATACAACATTCACTATAATGGGTGTAAAAGGCATTTTTAAAACATTTTAAAGTTTTCCCAGTGTTTCAAAAGTTTTGTTTTGGAAAAAACATTCATTAAAATGAACTACTGCTGCCTTTGTAATAAAAAATTAATGTGCACTAAATAGTTTTTTTTTTTTTTAATTTCTTGCCTTGTCAAAAATTGGAAAGTAATATGCTTAACAACATTAATTTCTATAAAAATAATTAAGTCTGCTGATTTTTAATACTTTTGATCCCACTCTATCTCTGTGTTAATCAATTTACATAAAATATCAAGGATTTAATTGATGAATAAATCCAGCATTCAAACACATTTTATGAGCCAAACTTCATGGACTTAAGAAAAAGTCTCCATCAAACAATATGTTGAATCTAAAGATTTTATTTTACACTTTGAAAACTCAACATTCTAGAATATTTTTCTTGCGTGCTCCTCAGATCAAATATATTTCTTTACAATTTTATTGGAGGATGCCATTGTTGTTCTCTGAAAAAAAATGTGTTTACGAAATTTGAATTGGCAAAAATTATTATGACAAAAAATGTTTAATTAAAGGGAGAACAAACTGTAAAAATAATATATGATGATTAAAATGGGTTAACGCCCTTGCAACGACAGTTCATTAGAAGTAATCTATAGTTAACGAAATTGTTATTAAGTTAATGAAAACATAATTAAGTAATTAGAGTCTATAGCCTAATCTAATAACCTTTGTTTTACTCCTTATTTTTCCAAAGTTCCAGTTTTATGTTGATTCCTTAATAAAGCTAAAAATTTTAAAAAAATTTTGTAAACCAAAACTCACCATTGGCCAGATTCGTCATTTTGCTGACGGCTTCTTTCCCGCGCTCCACCCATTCTTTCACAACATCCTCTGTGACGTTGCTCCGTAGTTTCGCCAGGGCGTCAGCGATTGGTTGTTTCCAAGTGTCTAAATATAGATGTCGTTAGGGATGAAATGTGTAGCGAACTATAAATTTCAATTAATTAAAACTATTTTCTAAATTCTTTTGCCGTTCGTGCCCAAGACGTGGGGCAGATGAAGTGGAGTTCATCTGATTGAGAGACCTCGGTATATTTTCTAAATTAAAATTAAGATTCCCTGAAATTTTTAAAAAATTTCCAAACTAAACAAAGGGGGTAGGGGATTATTTAGGGGGTGGCATCAGATCGTAAAATGCACTGTCAAACCTTTGTTTTATCCAGTTAAAACTAATATCCAGTTAACATATTAAAAGTAAAGGGGTAAAGGTGACACCAAACTGAAAATTCAAAACTTTTGTTGAGGTTTGGTGTCAATACCCTCAGTTACCACATCAGCTGACACCCAATCTAGTGACGCCATTGTGGGCATTGTGACTTAAATACGGTTCCCAGAAAGAACCGCAACGGAAAAAAGCGCAACGGAAAAAAGCGCAAATCAAAAAGCGCAACGGAAATAAGCGCACACGGGAAAAAAGCGCAAAGAGAAAAAAGCGCACACAGAAAAAAGCGCAAAGAGAAAAAAGCGCAAACGGAAAAAAGCGCAAAGAGAAAAAAGCGCACACAGAAAAAAGCGCAAACAGAAAAAAGCGCAAACGGAAAAAAGCGCAAAGAGAAAAAAGCGCACACGGAAAAAAGCGCAAAGAGAAAAAAGCGCAAACAGAAAAAAGCGCAAAGAGAAAAAAGCGCACACAGAAAAAAGCGCAAACAGAAAAAAGCGCAAACGGAAAAAAGCGCAAAGAGAAAAAAGCGCAAACGGAAAAAAGCGCAAACAGAAAAAAGCGCACACGGAAAAAAGCGCAAACGGAAAAAAGCGCAAACGGAAAAAAGCGCAAACAGAAAAAAAGCGCACACAGAAAAAAGCGCAAACAGAAAAAAGCGCAAACGGAAAAAAGCGCAAACAGAAAAAAGCGCACACAGAAAAAAGCGCAAACGGAAAAAAGCGCAAACAGAAACAGAAAAATGCGCAACCAGAAAAAACAACGAAAAATGTGCAAAAGAGAAATTTAGCACAAAGACCATATGGACTAGATGACACATTTATACATGACTGTTAGGGCTGCTGTGAGAGTGTCGTGTTTGATCACGTGATCTACTACCATTTAAAGCGTACCACTACCATCTGCATTCCCATCACCACGATACATAGGGACGCTACTCTAAATCTATGCGAATTTCTTTTGTTTACATGTTTTCATTACCCTTCAAACAAAAGTCTATTTTAGTTATATTGAGATTAAAGAATGTAAATAAATAGTATACACAATTCTGTAGAATAGGAACGATTGGGAGGGAAGTAACATTTAGCGCAGTAAATTTAGAGGTTAGGTAGGGTATAATAAATGGTGGGGTTAGGCAAGTTAAGGGGTCCATTCTCTAATAGGCAATCTATGTCTCTTTCGTACTTTCGTGTTGGTTTATTGTCGAACCTGTCCTCACCTCACATCACAACAGTTGGGTGACGCTTACCGTGTAATGTTAAAATAAATAGCATGTAATTGAGTTAGTTCGAAGTGAGTTTTCATACAAGCCCAACGCACTAATTAAGGTTATCGCAAAATGTAACATATATGTAACATATGTCAATGATGTCAATGAATTTTCATTAAAAAAATGATGTCTAGTACAGTTTACGAAACTTACGAACTTCGCCGATACTTTTTTGGTGGGTAGTTTGGTAAGTATGTAGGCGGGTAGGTGGGTAGGTGGGTAAGTGGGTAGTTAGGTAGGTAGGTAGGTAGGTGGGTAGGTGGGTAGTAGGTAGGTAGGTAGGTGCGTCATGATGTGAAAAAATATTAAATACAAAATTGTTATTTTGGTGCGAATGAATGTTGTTACGAGAGATATGACAAATGCATGTTTGATGACGCGGATGAAAGAGAGTGAAGTTTTGCCATAGGAACGGGTTGTTATAGTATGCAAGCTAGGTAGTTCGGACTAGGGAGAATGTGAAAGATACTTCGTGTAATGTCGATAGTTTTATGTTTATACGAGAATAGTAGTTAAATAATTATTGACCAAGAAAATAATAGGCATTGTGTAAAGTGATTATCGCCTGTATCGTGGTGATGGGAATGCAGATGGTAGTGGTACGCTTTAAATGGTAGTAGATCACGTGATCAAACACGACACTCTCACAGCAGCCCTAACAGTCATGTATAAATGTGTCATCTAGTCCATATGGTCTGTGTGCTAAATTTCTCTTTTGCACATTTTTCGTTGTGTTTTTTCTGGTTGCGCATTTTTCTGTTTCTGTTTGCGCTTTTTTCCGTTTGCGCTTTTTTCTGTGTGCGCTTTTTTCTGTTTGCGCTTTTTTCCGTTTGCGCTTTTTTCTGTTTGCGCTTTTTTCTGTGTGCGCTTTTTTCTGTTTGCGCTTTTTTCCGTTTGCGCTTTTTTCTGTTTGCGCTTTTTTCCGTTTGCGCTTTTTTCCGTTTGCGCTTTTTTCCGTGTGCGCTTTTTTCTGTTTGCGCTTTTTTCCGTTTGCGCTTTTTTCTCTTTGCGCTTTTTTCCGTTTGCGCTTTTTTCTGTTTGCGCTTTTTTCTGTGTGCGCTTTTTTCTCTTTGCGCTTTTTTCCGTTTGCGCTTTTTTCTCTTTGCGCTTTTTTCCGTTTGCGCTTTTTTCTGTTTGCGCTTTTTTCTGTGTGCGCTTTTTTCTCTTTGCGCTTTTTTCTGTTTGCGCTTTTTTCTCTTTGCGCTTTTTTCCGTGTGCGCTTTTTTCTCTTTGCGCTTTTTTCCGTTTGCGCTTTTTTCTGTTTGCGCTTTTTTCTGTGTGCGCTTTTTTCTCTTTGCGCTTTTTTCCGTTTGCGCTTTTTTCTCTTTGCGCTTTATTCTGTGTGCGCTTTTTTCTCTTTGCGCTTTTTTCCGTGTGCGCTTATTTCCGTTGCGCTTTTTGATTTGCGCTTTTTTCCGTTGCGCTTTTTTCCGTTGCGGTTCTTTCCGGCCACCCTTAAATACACAGGGGGTGGAGGGTTAGTATGCGGTAGTGTATGTTCTAAATGGTCATAATTGACTGACTTTACACACTTTAAGGAGGGGATTTGTAGTAAGTGCAGTAGGCGAAAAGACAGTGGGGGGGGGGGGTGTATTATTTGGACTTCACTGTTAATAGGACAAGTCAAATAATTGTCAAATTAAAAACTTCCCACACCTACCGGGGATAGGGTGAAGAAAACTTATATGGAACATGTTTATATGGGAATGTTAAGTAGCATGGATTACACACACACACACAAATAAGTGTAAGGAAAGACTTGGAGAGGTAGAGGTTGTAAAGTTAGATACATAACAAAACTGAACTAGCTTACAATTGAACAGGCCTGCAACAAATCTTCACAGGTCCATTCTAGGCCAACACCTAAGCCTTAATTAGGATTTCATCATCAGCGTATTAGGCTAGGAAAAAAAAAAAACGTGAATATTTTTATTCTCTTACCCCACCAGGTTCCCGCCACGATGCTCACACACGCCATCACCATCAGCACTACAAGAACGCCTGCAAATAAAACCAGTCATTTTTTTTTCGCAATATGAATGATACAATGTTCCTTTAGTCAAGCTGCCCAACGACCCCCCTCCCTCCATACAAATACACACACGCCATCACCATCAGCACTACAAGAACGCCTGCAAATAAAACCAGTCATTTTTTTTTCGCAATATGAATGATACAATGTTCCTTTAGTCAAGCTGCCCAACGACCCCCCTCCCTCCATACAAATACACACACGCCATCACCATCAGCACTACAAGAACGCCTGCAAATAAAACCAGTCATCAGATGCAATATGAATGATACAATGTTATTTTAGTCAAGCTGCACAACGACCCCCCCCCCTTCCACCTAAATACACACATGCAAACACACTTCGAGGCATAAGCAAAGGACAATACTTAATTTTTTTTTTTAACTTTTTAAAAAAATTAAATTAAGAAAATATTTTTTTTTAAATTGCTTGATACATGACTAGCAGAAACAATATGAGAATAATTTTTGTTGGATTAAAAATTACCCCAAGTCCCCAAACCTCGCCTAACAGTGACCGGTAAAAATTTCGCAACTGAAGGATTGGGGACGGCAGGGCCAACCCGTAGAGCGCTAAGCTGCTAACCCCAAAGTCTCAAGTTCTAATCCGGGTCAAGTCAGTTGAACGTTCCTTATTCCACTAACGTTAGCGAAAGTAAAGGCGGATGGACTTAATGCTGACCACACCATCTCCTCATATGTCGAGTCCACACAGAAACTGGTAAACTTCACTTGCCCACCGTCAGGATTGAAAGGGAACTTGACTTTTTTTCTAACTTTAGAAACGAGAAAGCTTACATGATCGTTGCTGTAATAGACATGATTAGATTTTATACTTCCGATTTATCATTTTTGCTTGTATTGTATACTGCAATGTGTTAAATGACCATTATTATGAAGTAGTCAGGGGTTCCCAGGCTATCATAGACAAAATATGCACAGTTGAAATGTTCTTTGGGAGATCGACTTTTTAAAAATTCCCAGGCCGCTTGGTCACAGCTTATCCATACCTGCCTACGCTACACATATTTAACATTAAATGTTGTCAAAAGACTTACTTTGATTCATAGCTGTTCCTTCACCGCCGAAAGAACTTCGCATCAGATGGAAAGATGAGTTTTAATTATAATTTAACCACACAAATCATTAACCTAATCAGTGTTTACTCCATCAGACCTCGTCAAATATGTTTACGTGGCGAAAATTTCAAGTCTATGCGCATCAATTAGCAAGCAGTGTTAATTTGTTATTTGTAATTAGTGACCTGTAATTAGTAATGTGTCATTTCAACATCCAATATAGACGTGCCACCTAGGAGGAAAGGCGTAGCAGTCAGGTTAGGTAATTAGTTTTTTTGTTTTTTTTTTTGAGAGATGAGTTGCTGGCCTTTTACTTAATAGGCTTTGTAAATCTCGGCCCCTCACACTTAAAATTCAAGTCTCGTTTGTCAGGGAGAGGTATACATTTTCGAACTATATTAATATTTTGTGAACATGATTCCCTTGACGACAAAAAAAACTTAAACTTTTCGGCTATTTGTTTCCAGACCTCGCTCCAAGACTTTAAAGTACCAATGAGTACCCAAAATGCAATAATTATAAACATTTTACTAATAATAGAATCAAATTAAGTACTGTTGGCTTTGGTGATGAATAGTATTGCATTCATATTTTAATTTCGTTTAGGACAACCTGATACGGATTCGAATAATTAATAAATAAATAATAACAAACTTACGCTTCTATAACATATTTTACGCAGACTATATTTTTCTTTAAACTAGCCGACATTTTGTAGTTACCAGTATGAGCATTATTATTGTTTCTAATTTTAAATACAATAGCAAAGTAACTTTTCTATATATATTTTTTACAGATTTAATTTTAAAAAATTCACATTTGGTTTGAAAAATACTAACTGGCAAGTACGGAAACGAGAAGCTGGTGACCTACTTACAAGCCCTAATCGGGACAGTGGCGGGGCTAACTGAGCAGACTAATGTAGCCCGTGTCTTCACACAGACAGCTGTACCAGAATTTTGACGGTTGAGATTAACAGCCAATTAGTTTCCATCCTGGCTCGTTAATTAACTAATTTACATCATCATTCATCAACTAGGACAGTGCTCAACAGAGCATCAACAAGCACGGTCTTCATCATTGCATTGTTAATAAGTAACATTTCTAACGTTTGATTTTATGTTGGTTCTATCACTTAATTTTTTTAAAAATATAGCTGTTAGGGCGCCAAGTCAAGCGTAGTTGTAAGGGCGCCAAGTCTTAGCTGTAAGGGCGCCAAGTCAATCGATGTTAGGGTTGCCAGATACCTTTTCCGAAAATACTGGACACCTTTCCATCCTTCCCTTCTCAGGTATGCCGCAAAGCAGAAGAAGGGGGGGGGGGGGGGGTAACAGAGTATTATTCATATACTTGTCCAGTATTTGTATTTATTTTATCATGGACAGTCTGCTCAAATACTGGACTGTCCAGTTCAAAACTGGACACCTGGCAACCCTAATCGATGTTGATTTCTTTTAAGTGGTCTTTTGAGGTAGGCCTACTCTGTGCCAGAGCATTTTTGTTTGACATCAGACACAACTTTATTCACCTCGTGAACATTTTTATATTTTAAATTAAAAAAAAAAACCTCGCTTATAGATTTTCTATATTATTTTATTTTTTGTTGACTAACAATAATACTTTTTTAAAAAAACAACAGATTCTTAAACATTGTACATATCTTCTTAAAAAAAGAAAGGTAAACTTGTCTGATTGCTCTAATTAAAATACAAATTTTGCCGTTTTAAAAACAAGAACCAAGATTAAAATATATGGTATGTATAAACTTTAAAAACACAGGAAAATTATTTTAAATTAATTATGCAGACAATAAGTAAATGAAAATTCACTTAACGCATATCAATAAACAAAGCTGCATATTGCCTTTGCTGTTTCTATTTTATTTACGATATTTTCACGCAGTTTCTTTCAGGCATTTTTGGGGGGAAGACAATGCCATCTAGAGCACACCCACCATCCCTCTACTACCTCCCCCTTCCAGAAGAAATAGAAAAGCATACAACTTATATAGAAAATATAAGCTTAATACATCAGTGAGATTGCAATCCACCTTGTTTCGTTTTACTTTTTCTTTTGTTTGTTCCTCAACAGTATACGCGAGAATCTGTTCAGCGATGGACCTTCAGCACCTAACTCTGGGACAAGACCAAGTGTCCCTTTGACCAACGTGTTGTCTTTCTTTTGGTAGTGACTGTTTCTACTAGGTCTTGTGTTAACACTCGGAGCTCTAGACAATCTCATCGATTCGTTTTCATGGCTGGATTTATATATATATATATATATATATATATATATATATATATATATATATATATATATATATATATATATATAAATATATATATATATATATATATATATATATATATATATATATATATATATAAATATATATATATGTATTAGGTATATTTATGTATGGTATATATATATGTATATATATATTATATATATATGTATTAGGTATATATATGTATGGTATATATATATATATATGTATATATATATATATATATATATATATATATATATATATATATATATATATATATATATATATATTAATACTAATAGTTTCGCTGTCTGTCTATCTATCTGACAAGAACGCTCTGTCTGACAAGAACGCTCTGTCTGACAAGAACGCTCTAGAGAAAACACAAGCAAAATAAAAACATACACAGTAATTCGAAAAACGAAATATGACGTCGACACATTTAGCAGAGAGTAGAACATAATCTCAAACCAGAGAGTGCGCACAGTAATATGACGTCATTGATTCTCGCGTAAACATTGAAAAAAAGGAAATTTTGTCTAATCTAAATGGTTTTCGTGAAGAGTTTCTTGCATATAATTCTTCAGGTAGGGGCGAAGCCCCACCCCCCGCGTAAGAACGTCTGAGCCCCCCCCCCCTCCCCAACTCAAAAGAAATTTCTTCATCGATACTCTATAATAAAATTACCGCCTAATTAATGTGTCTAATCTAAAAAGTGGTTTTCTCGCAATTTCTTTAATGCAATTCTTCGCGTAGTGGCTAAGCGCAACACCAGTGTTTCTTTCAGACTTTTTCCTCCCCGGAGAGGGGTGGGGGTAGTTGAAATTTTCGGGGGCGGGGGTAGAATTTTCGGGGAGGGGGCGGACACTGGAAAAAGTATATAATTATATTTCGTTGAATGGGACGGTAGACATGTTTTTTTGGGGGGTGGGGGTGGGGGTGGGTGGGTGGGGCTGGGGTGGGGCTGGGGGTGGGGTGGGTGGGGTTGGGGGTTGGGGGTAGGTGTGTGTGGGGGATGGGTTGGTTTTAGTTTAGAGAAAAGAGACAGCACTATCAACCTAGCGCCCGGTGTATCCTTCCTCAACGGGCCATTTTTCTCGTATATATATATGAGTAGGACTTTAATTTGCATAAGTGGTTACTTTTATAATGATAATAACATACTTTATGTATTTAATGTTAGCTATATTAGCCACGAGGGCCGTTTATATATATATATATATATATATATATATATATATATATATATATATATATATATATATATATATATGTATATATTTGTCGTTTGTAATTAATTAAAAAGCATTTTAAAGAAATATAAGTAAAATAGTATTTAAATTATAAAAGTTAAGAAAGTCATATTTATAAAAATAGAATATGTAAATAAACAGAATTAACTTAGTAAGGTGTGGTTTGTGTGCTTATTCGATTATTCAATTCAAATATTAATTTAAAATATTAGAATATACTTTCTGTTGTCGATCATTTTAATCGATTGGGATGTATGTTCTATATATGAGTATTTTTAATTGAGAATGTTATATTTGGGCTATAATTAAAGCACTACTGTATCATATTGATTTTTTTCCTCCAACATCACAGGTACTGTTAGTGTTATGGTCATGGTGAGGGTCAAGTAATCGCGATCAGAAAATCATAACAGCACCAACAAGGGACTGAGAGGAGCAATTTATAACCTTAACATGACATTGTTTTACATGCGACTTAAGTGTCCACTAAAAAAAATATTTGAAATAAAACTTCAAACCTGTCGAGGTGATCGACCTCATCAAACATTTTCTGTAGATAATTACTGTAAGCCTCTGCAAGTATAAGATGCGTTAGATAATTACTGTAAGTCTCTGTAAGTTTAAGATGCGTTAGATAATTGCACGGTAGTTGTCAATCTAACAATCAAACACACACGTCAGATGCAAGATATTGGTCCAGTTAGTAATCGATGCTGATTCAGCTCGGGGTTCTGGTGTTAAATTAAATGTCTCGACTCCAGTGGTTCTTAACCTTTTTGAACGTACCGAACCCCTTCAGTTTCATATGCACATTCTCTGAATCCTTGACTGTACTGACAAAATATGTTAACAAGTCATAGGAATCGGGTGTGTGTTTTACCTCAGCCGAAACCCTGACACTGACTCATTGAGCCCCTGGGGTTCGATTAAACCCAGGTTAAGAACCTAAATTAAACAAGCAAGTTTCAATTGTGTGGTCAATAATTAAACTTAAAAGTTAACGTTCGTTAATTTCACGTAATAAACTATCATTTAACATAAATTGAGTGAAACACTTTTTCAGGAAATGTAGAAATAAAACAGCAACATAGAGACAACACACACATATATACACACCATACACAGACAGACAGACGCACGCACGTACACATAATATAATATGATACTTCTGTTAGTAACGTTGCTAACTACAAACCGTGTATTTTAACAGTCCATTTGGTTGCTGGATTCATCTTATTGAGTCTGAAATAAGAAGAGAAAATTTATGTGATCATATAATACAAAAATAGCAACTGAAATGGCTAAAAATAAAGCAAATCAACATGACTAACACGAGATAATAATTTTTTTCCACATATGGGCATCATCGTCTATTTTGTCAAGAGAGGTAGAGATTGGGTTGTTTTGATGTACACAATCCTAACGTAGAATATAAGCTCATCATGCTTTAAGCTTACGTAACTGGATGCTTTCGCTAATAACATAAGTGGTGTGTAGGCTCTAGAAAAAAAGCAACATTTTTTGGAGGTCTCAGACTCAGTGTTCTAACAACATATATATTGATATATTGATCATATACTCATGTATCCTTTTTTACTTTCTCGTATATACGAAGTATAGAGAAAGTATTGTAATCGTGCACAAAAATCATTTGAAATTTTAACATTTTCACCGTATTACACCTCAATCCTTCATCACATCCGAAGTATTTTAATCGGGCAAAAATTATCAATCCAGATTTATCAAAATTAAGAGGTTTTATGCGTAATCCAGTCTGAAAAACTGGGCTTTGCAATTCTGTCCGTATGTCTGTGTGTCTGTCTGTCTGTCCGTGTGTAAACACGATAACTTGAGTACCGTTACAGCTAGGTTGATGAAATTTCATATATAAGTATTTTATCAAAATCGTAGATCCGTATCAACTTTTGAGCGATTTCCGATAACAGGAAGTGGTATTTTTTTCTACTTTGAAATTTTCAAAAGCCTATAACTTGAGTACTATTTCAGATAGATAAATGAAATTTCACACGTAAGTAAAAAATCTAATTCTCTACCTTCTGTAAAAAGATTGAGTAATTTCCGTTGACCGGAAGTAGTAATTTACGCTACTTCTGATTTCTCAAAAAACTAATGTAAATTTTTAAAGTGCTAATAATATTGCGCACTATTATGCACTTTTTATTTGGCGTTCACTTGGTGTGCAATTCTTTTGTCTACGAGATTTTATTCTATTTTTAAAACTTTAAGTATTTAAAATGGATTAAAAATCATGTCTATAGCCCGAGTTCCCATCCCCTGTTGTTTTATATAAGAACGAGCCGGCCCGCGGCATATCATACGCCGCTATTTAGTTGTTTTTTCTACTTTTCAGTTATTCATAATTTGTGAATTAGACGGTACCAACGCTGCCACTGAAAATATTTCTTTAAAACACTATAAGTAGCACGTTAAGGACCATAACCTCCCCCCTACGTTTAAAATCGTTTCAAACTAAATTATCTGTCCCTAATAGTCGTCACTAAACCCGGCTCTGCTTGTAAACATTTAGAGTGAACACAGCTCACTAAGACCATGTAGGGGTGGGGGGTGGGGTGAGAATTATATATATAGATATTCAAGAAAGTTTAGGGGAGATCACTCCCGGTTTATTTACTATCTCTAATAGAGTCAGCTGGCTGGTTTTTGTAACAGGAAATACTCTAGGAAATTTGTTTCCAAATTTTCCAATTCTGGTATGGTGAAATAACATTAAATGAATCCAAAATTGTATGATATTTTGTCATACTATCCTCCTGTCAATATTACTGTTACATATAGAATACAGAATACTATCCTTAACTTGACCTACCTAGTGTCATCGCTAACTTACATACACATAAATACATTATTAATTAAGAAGTGTGGTTTTTTTTCCTGAGCCTACCCTCTTGAAATCGATGACTAAATTTACAAAAACAAATCAATGTTTTTAATCCAGTTCGAAATTACTTAAAGCACAACGTAAACAAAGTTTGTTCCAATCTATCTTAAAGTTTGTAGTCGTGCTCTAGCTTGAAGTAAATGTAAATAATTAGTAAAGGACGGCTGTAAAAAAAAAAATTGTATACATACATTTCTTCTTGTTTCAGATCCTCAAAGAATGTATGAAGAGAATCGCGTTCAAATGTAAAATAGATTGAATCATACTCTCCCTTGTCTTTCCCCGGTATGTTCGTGGCTGTCAGGGGACATAACATGTTTTAGGAGATAACCTATAACTGTAAGATAAACCATGCAAACTCTAACAAAAAAATAAACCATGCAATATTTTCTTTAAGAATTTACTGAACTTGAAGGAAAGATAATCTTGGATAATCACGTACCGAATATGTTTTTCTTGTCCGTGAACAAAATCTTTTTGAGGAAAGTGAGGCCAGTGAATGGAGGGGGGAAGTGCCAGTTGTTGGAGTACGTCCAAGCCAGGGCTATGCTGGCGTTGGTCCAGAGTTTCTTGGAGTTTTTGTCGATTTCTTCTATAGACGAGCTGAACACGAGAACCATAGGAAGAGTTATTTTAATATTTCAGTCTGATGCTTTCAAGGGGCGATTTTATTCAATGAAGTAGTATTTTTTTAATAATGGTATGACTAACCCGAAAGCATCGAGTTCGAGTTAGGGTTCGTCAATAGAACGCGCCTGAGTTCACCAAGCTCTGATGGGTACCTAACTCATGTTAAGGAAAAATTAACGGCAGGACATAATGCTGAACACACTATCCCTTCATATGCCAGGTGAACTCTACTTCACTTGCCCCATTAAACGTAAGGTTCAAAAGGCAACTTTAAATCACCCTTAGAAATGCAGAGTAAAAAAAAGACACATACATAATTAAGTATGTATATTAAGTGTTGTGTATACTCACTGTGTGTGTGTATGTGTGTCTGTATGTGTGAGTACCAAACACTTACTTGAACTTTGCGATCAGCAAGTTGACAAGCATAAGGTTAACGATGATCACGAAGATCCCGTATAACAACAACATCATGTACTTTGAAGTTCTCTCCACAAAGGGAATGTGAGAACCGTTCTTACACATTGGTTCTAGAGGATAAAGAACAAAGCACAGTTCTAGTGGACAAACAACAAATCACAGTTATAAAGGACAAACAAATCACAGTTCTAGAGGACAAACAAATCACAGTTCTAGATGACAAACAACAAATCACAGTTCTAGAGGACAAACAACAAATCACAGTTCTAGATGACAAACAACAAATCACAGTTCTAGAGGACAAACAACAAATCACAGTTCTAGATGACAAACAACAAATCACAGTTATAGAGGACAAACAACAAATCACAGTTGTGAGAACCGTTATAAAACATTGGTTCTAGAGGACAAACAAATCACAGTTCTAGAGGAAACACAAATCACAGTTCTAGAGGACAAACAAATCACAGTTCTAGAGGACAAACAAATCACAGTTCTAGATGACAAACAACAAATCACAGTTATAGATGACAAACAACAAATCACTGTTCTAGAGGACAAACAACAAATCACAGTTATAGAGGACAAACAACAAATCACAGTTGTGAGAACCGTTATAAAACATTGGTTCTAGAGGACAAACAAATCACAGTTCTAGAGGAAACACAAATCACAGTTCTAGAGGACAAACAAATCACAGTTCTAGATGACAAACAACAAATCACAGTTCTAGAGGACAAACAAATCACAGTTCTAGAGGAAACGCAAATCACAGTTCTAGAGGACAAACAAATCACAGTTCTAGAGGACAAACAAATCACAGTTCTAGAGGAAACACAAATCACAGTTCTAGAGGACAAACAAATCACAGTTCTAGATGACAAACAACAAATCACAGTTCTAGAGGACAAACAAATCACAGTTCTAGTGGACAAACAACAAATCACAGTTCTAGTGGACAAACAACAAATCACAGTTCTAGAGGACAAACAAATCACAGTTCTGGAGGACAAACAACAAATCACAGTTCTAGATGACAAACAACAAATCACAGTTCTAGACGACAAACAAATCACAGTTCTAGAGAACAAACAACAAATCACAGTTCTAGTGGACAAACAACAAATCACAGTTCTAGAGGAAACACAAATCACAGTTCTAGAGGACAAACAAATCACAGTTCTGGAGGACAAACAACAAATCACAGTTCTAGAGGAAATACAAATCACAGTTCTAGAGGACAAACAACAAATCACAGTTCTAGTGGACAAACAACAAATCACAGTTCTAGAGGACAAACAAATCACAGTTCTGGAGGACAAACAACAAATCACAGTTCTAGATGACAAACAACAAATCACAGTTCTAGAGGACAAACAAATCACAGTTCTAGTGGACAAACAACAAATCACAGTTCTAGTGGACAAACAACAAATCACAGTGCTAGAGGAAACACAAATCACAGTTCTAGAGGACAAACAAATCACAGTTCTGGAGGACAAACAACAAATCACAGTTCTAGAGGAAATACAAATCACAGTTCTAGAGGACAAACAACAAATCACAGTTCTAGAGGACAAACAAATCACAGGTCTAGAGGACAAACAACAAATCACAGTTGTGAGAACCATTATAAAACATTGGTTCTAGAGGACAAACAAATCACAGTTCTAGAGGACAAACAAATCACAGTTGTGAGAACCGTTATAAAACATTGGTTCTAGAGGACAAACAAATCACAGTTCTAGAGGAAACACAAATCACAGTTCTAGAGGACAAACAACAAATCACAGTTCTAGAGGACAAACAAATCACAGTTCTAGAGGAAACACAAATCACAGTTCTAGAGGACAAACAAATCACAGTTCTAGAGGAAACACAAATCACAGTTCTAGAGGACAAACAACAAATCACAGTTAAGAGAACCGTTATAAAACATTGGATCTAGAAATCACAGTTGCCCCTATTAGCCGCCACTAATTCAACCCGGCTCTACGATTGTAAACATTCGGCATGAACCACAGCTCAGCAAATCATATACATTATTGTCATGCATGGGGTTTGGAAGCAAGGCAATCACCTCCAGGATAATGTTTCAAACGGTATTCTAGCTGTAACAACAATATTGACAGAAAGATGCTATTCCATATTCTAACTGTAACAGTAATATTGACAGAAGGATCCTATTCAATTTTCTGATACACCAATATTGACGGAATGATATTATTCCATATTCTGATACAGCAATATTGACAGAAGGATAGTATTCGATATTCTGATGCAGCAATATTGACAGAAGGATAGTATTCAATATTCTAACTGCAACAGCAATATTGACAGAAGGATCCTATTCAATATTCTGATACAGCAATATTGACAGAAGGATAGTATTCCATATTCTGATATAGCAATATTGACAGAAAGATAGCATTTAATATTCTGATACAGCAATATTGACAGAAAGATAGCATTTAATATTCTGATACAGCAATATTGACAGAAAGATAGCATTTAATATTCTGATACAGCAATATTGACAGAAAGATAGCATTTAATATTCTGATACAGCAATATTGACAGAAAGATAGCATTTAATATTCTGATACAGCAATATTGACAGACAGATAGCATTTAATATTCTGATACAGCAATATTGACAGAAAGATAGCATTTAATATTCTGATACAGCAATATTGACAGAAAGATAGCATTTAATATTCTGATACAGCAATATTGATTGATATTATTCCATATTGCAACTGTAACAGCAATATTGACAGAAATATATTATTTCATACTCTGATATTGACAGAAGGATACTATTCCATATTCTAACTGTTACAGCAATATTGACAAACATGTGTTCACTGGCCCGCCGGTCTTTTTGGAAAAATCCCTGTGGGCCCATGGGAATGGTACGTTCACTTTAGTTTTAATTGTTTTTCAATGTTTCGATTTTACCATTCCTTCACACCAAGGCGTAAAATTCAGAACTCGGTGGAGAAAAATATGCACAATGAAAATTTTATTGATGGGTGGGTGGGGGGGGGGGGGGCTTTTAAACTTTCCTGGAGTCTTGGACATTGCCCAGTGATTTAGGACAAGGCACACACCCAGAGGCGTAGCGACCCTTCCCGGCACCCGGGAACAAACTTTCGATTTGCACCCCCCCCCCCCCATCAAACTTTCGATTTGCACCCCCCTCTTAACTTTCGATTTGAACCCCGCCTCTCAAACTTTCGATTTACACCCCCACTCAATGGGTTTTTCCAACCCATTTTGGCGCCCCCTAAGGTCGGCGCCAGGGGACATATGTCCCCCCCCCCCCTCGCTACGTCTCTGCACTCACCTCCAGGATAATACTCCTCGTAGTCCATCTCCCCAAACGTGCTCCAGAAGGCTATCCTAAAGATACACCAGACGTTGAGAGTGCCTTGTGGGTTCATCACGGATCTTGACGCCACGGCAAAGGACGCGAAGAAGGCAGCCACGACGATGAGAACATACACCATATCTTTGGTCTGTAAGGGACATACACATACAACAATAAGGACATACACATACAACAATAAGGACATACACATACAACAATAAGAACATATACCATATCTTTGGTCTGTGAGGGACATACACATACAACAATAAGGACATACACATACAACAATAAGGACATACACATACAACAATAAGAACATATACCATATCTTTGGTCTGTGAGGGACATACACATACAACAATAAGGACATACACATACAACAATAAGGACATACACATACAACAATAAGGACATACACATACAACAATAAGGACATACACATACAACAATAAGAACATACACCATATCATTGGTCTGTGATTTACATACACATACGGCAATAAGGACATACACGTACAACAATAAGGACATACACATACAACAATAAGGACATACACATACAACAATAAGGACATACACCATTTATTTGGTCTGTTAAATAATTTTTAACAATAAGGACACACATTATTTTGGTCTGTTAGGACATATGCACATAACAATAAGGACATACATCATATCTTTTGTCTGTTACATACTATACATACTGTTACATACTATGAATAATGATTTACACCACTTATTAGGTCTGTAGAATGAATGCAAATGGCAAATTACTTTTAGTACATTTGCCACCTCTTTCTTCTAAACACGTGATACATTGATATAATACTATATACATTGAGATAATACAACATACATTGATATATTACAATACATTGATATAATACATCTTCTTTACAGAAAATATAATGCAATTCAACTTACAATGTACCCTATTTACTTAGACTAAACAAGTAACACTTAAATATAGCAATAAAGTATAAACAGTAAAGTATAAAGTTATTTTTGATCTGCATAATGGATACACATCAACACTTGCCGTCTGTATAGTGTTGTGATCCTTCTTGTTTAGAAATGGATACATGACTGAATTACCTACATCGCTAGACCTTGTTAAGATTTATTTTCTCACAGCCAATGAAGTATTGACTCCTAAATTACAATTCCAGCCGAATTCGCTTTTCATGACGAGAGTCAAGTACCCATCAGAGCTGGGTGAACTCTCGGAATCCTTGCGGTCGAGCCGGGGATTCGAATTAGAATCTTTCGGGTTTGCAATTAAGTGCTCTACCATTCGACCACAAAAAAAAAAAAAATTCTTCAAACAACATTTACCATTGAATACATCATTGCCAGGACCTTTCCTAAGTTAGGCGAGCCGTAGCAATATTTCAACATCTCGACCGTGCAGACTACAAAGTCGTAGCTGTAGATCAGCCTGGACAATGGCATCAGGTTGCTGTCGCTGGATGGCAGAAGTGCGAGGGCGCGCAGTAGTGTCGCCAGTGTGTACAAGACCAGTGTTATGAACCCCATAATTTTGAATTCTTTGGAGGGGTATTTGTAGAAGCTGTTACGTGAGACTGCGATCTATTTAGAGAAAACGTTTTCATGTGTGTAAAACTTCACTGAATTTACGGTTTTTAAAGAAAATGTATGCATTTTAGTGATCCTTTACTGAAATGGTTGAACGAAAATGTATGCATTTAAATCCTTTTCTGATTTTTTTTAAAGAAAATGTATGCATTTAAATCCTTTACTGAAATGGTTTAAAGAAAATGTATGCATTTAAATCCTTTACTGAAATGGTTTAAAGAAAATTATGCGTTTTAGTGATCCTTTACTTAATTAAATGGTTTAAAGAAAATGTATGGTTTTTCTATATAATCAACATGGCTTTTTAAAAAAAAATATGAAAAGACTGAATGAGAGTCATTTTTACGAAATAATTACACACGTGTGAAAGTGAATGTGTTTGTTCGTGTATGTGTGTGAACGAGTCCGTGAAGACTCAAGAATGTGGGTTAAAGTTTGTTTGTGAAGACCTTCTATACCTGCTGTGTTCTATAACTACCTACCAAGTAATGCAATGAGATGCCGTTGTAGACTACCTACCAAGTAATGCAATGAGATGCCGTTGTAGGCTACCTACCAGGTAATGCAATGAGATGCCGTTGTAGACTACCTACCAAGTAATGCAATGAGATGCCGTTGTAGGCTACCTACCAGGTAATGCATTGAGATGCCGTTGTAGGCTACCTACCAGGTAATGCAATGAGATGCCGTTGTAGACTACCTACCAGGTAATGCAATGAGATGCCGTTGTAGACTACCTACCAGGTAATACAATGAGATGCCATTGTAGGCTACCTACCAGGTAATGCATTGAGATGCCGTTACAGACTACCTACCAGGTAATGCATTGAGATGCCCTTACAGGCTACCTACCAGGTAATGCAATGAGATGCCGTAATGAGATGCCCTTACAGGCTACCTACCAGGTAATGCATTGAGATGCCGGAACAGACTACCTACCAGGTAATGCAATGAGATGCCGTTGTAGACTACCTACCAGGTAATGCAATGAGATGCCCTTACAGGCTACCTACCAGGTAATGCAATGAGATGCCGTTACAGACTACCTACCAGGTAATGCAATGAGATGCCGTTACAGACTACCTGCCAGGTAATGCAATGAGATGCCGTTGAAGACTACCTACCAGGTAATGCAATGAGATGCCGTTACAGACTACCTACCAGGTAATGTAATGAGATGCCGTTACAGACTACCTACCAGGTAATGCAATGAGATGCCGTTACAGACTACCTACCAGGTAATGCAATGAGATGCCGTTGAAGACTACCTACCAGGTAATGCAATGAGATGCCGTTGAAGACTATCTACCAGGTAATGCAATGAGATGCCGTTACAGACTACCTACCAGGTAATGCAATGAGATGCCGTTACAGACTACCTACCAGGTAATGCAATGTGATGCCGTTGTAGGCTACCTACCAGGTAATGCAATGTGATGCCGTTGTAGGCTACCTACCAAGTAATGCAATGAGATGCCGTTGCAGACCTTCCATACCAGCACCAGAGACTCGGTGATGTGGAGTGTCTTCTCATCCAGCCACAACATCAACATCAGGCCGTAGATGTTCAGAAACAGGAAGTTGAACAGCTAAATCAAAGTGAAACAGGAAGTTGAACAGCTAAATCAAAGTGAAACGGGAAGTTGAAGAACTAAAAGTGAACACGGAAGTTGAAGAGATGGAGCAAAGTGAAACAGGAAATTGAAGAGCTTAATCAAAGGGAAACAGGAAATTGAAGAGCTTAATCAAAGGGAAACAGGAAATTGAAGAGCTTAATCAAAGGGAAACAGGAAATTGAAGAGCTTAATCAAAGTGAAACAGGAAATTGAAATGACGGAGCAAAAGTAAAACAAGAAGTTGAAGAGATGGAGCAAAAGTGAATAAAAGAAAACTCACGAAATCGATGTAAAACTTGAATTTTGGGGTGGACAGCTTATTTGTTAGCTGAAGCAACAAACACAAAATACTAAGTATTAAATGGCTGTGTTTTGTGTAATTATAATATTTGAGTTTAACGTGAAACTAAGCATATCGCTCGTCAAGTACAAAGATCGCATAGAGACTATATATATATATATATATATATATATATATATATATATATATATATATATATATATATATATATATATATATATATATATAAATGAGTTAAAGGTAGGGGTACATGCCATTTTATATTTGCTCTTTTCCTCTTTAGCAGCTATCTGGAATAACGATATAGCGAATTAGCGAATTAGTTACTGTTTTGTCATGATATTATAGGCCTACAAATACGTCTATTAAATGACTTGGGTGTCTTAAGAGTTAAACCAATGTGTATCTTGAAATTCCACTCGATTTGGTCCTTGCTGATTCTGTCCTTAAGCCCAACGTACAGAGTGATTAGGCTATCTTCACAGTAAGTATTCATTCAGTTGATAGTAGGCACACGCCTCATTAGAGTTGTATTCACGCCTCCTTAATGTACACCAGAGGGTTTATAGTGTGTAAACCCCCCTATAAAGTAGTAACACGCCGCCTTTAAAATTTATACACGCCCACTGTTCAGTCTGTACACGCCCACTCTTTAGTCTGTACACGCCCACTCTTTAGTCTGTACACGCCCAGTTTTTAGTCTGCACACGCCCAGTCTTTAGTCTGTACACGCCCACTGTTCAGTCTGTACACGCCCAGTCTTTAGTCTGTACACGCCCACTGTTCAGTCTGTACACGCCCACTGTTCAGTCTGTACACGCCCACTGTTCAGTCTGTACACGCCCACTGTTCAGTCTGTACACGCCCAGTCTTTAGTCTGTACACGCCCACTGTTCAGTCTGTACACGCCCACTGTTCAGTCTGTACACGCCCACTGTTCAGTCTGTACACGCCCAGTCTTTAGTCTGTGCACGCCCAGTCTTTAGTCTGTACACGCCCACTGTTCAGTCTGTACACGCCCAGTCTATAGTCTGTACACGCCCATTCTTTAGTCTGTATACGCCCACTGTTCAGTCTGTACACGCCCACTGTTTAGTCTGTACAAGCCCACTGTTTAGTCTGTACACGCCCAATAATCTAAACCTGGATACACGGAGAAGGACACATCCACGGCCCTACCTGTTTGTTCCACGCCTCCCCTTCCTTCCAGACTCTCTTACTCAGGTCGTGAACCGCCTCCAGCTCTAGAATCTTCCTGTTGGCCGAGTCTACGGCCAGGTCGTAGCAGCTCTTGTTGCCCCACTTAACGAACTTCCGGCCAATGAAGTCCACGGTCAAGGCCTTGTTGTTGTCATAGCATTTGTTGATCGCTTGCTTAGCAAGGTGGGTAAAAAACCTGGAAGGAATTTTTTGATAAATGACAAAAGTAGAGTGTAGTCGTACTTTATATGTACAATGCGAGCACTGGGTGAATATTTATTTAACATCTGTATTCAATTGTTTTAACCGCAGCAACTCACTGAAAATCATTCTCGTAACTGTCCTCATCTTTTTGCTCTTCGTACTCTTTGTCACTGGATTTAGGTGATAGAAATGTATAAATTTCACATTATATATATGTATATATATATATATATATATATATATATATATATATATATATATATATATATACAAATATATGCATATACCGACATGCATTATAGACACACATACCTGTACGTAATTCATGTAAAATGTTAACACACAGGACATGAACACATACAGACACTTGCCTATGCACACAAAACTAAACGCATAAAAGCACATACATACACACATTATGGGCACACATACTTACAAATATAGAGTAACGTGTGGAAACAGACTCAGAATGATACGTGCATAAATACTTGCATGTGTACATGCAGGCACATACAGACCTATACACATATAAACACACATAAAAATATACTCCATCACAAGTGTTCTTCATGTGCAGCTAAACTGTGAATATGCTAAAACCGCCACTAGCAGTGCCAACAAACAAAATTTAATCGGATTTTAAAGCAACTGTCGGTAACTCTCTCCCCACCCACCATCATTACATTAACACTGCCTCGATAGAATGTTCTTGAAAATGTGTTACCTGCAATATTTAATTTCATTTCACCTTAAAAATAAATCTACGATTATTTACAATAGAAAAGAAGGAAATGAGAGTTACCTCTCATCTTTTTGTTTCTGAAACCTTTGATAATTGTAACCAGCAGCTAGCAAAGCTCCAGGAATGTGACCCTACAGGAATATATTTTTATACACACATATTAAAAGGTATACATAGATTTTGAATAATCTTACACACATTGGTTTCTGGTAGTGATTTAATTAAAATTTAAGTTTAAATCTAATTTTGAGTTTGTCACAGCAGGCAGTATGGGATGGCGTGGCCTAGCAGTAGAGAGCTAGACTGTTAACCCGAAAGATTTGGGTTTGAATCAGGGTTAAACGAGCAGAGGCGTAGCAACCCATTTCGGCGCCCTGGGCGACCTATTAAATTTGCGCCCCCCCCCCTATTTTTTTATATTTATTCACCCCCCCCCTCCCCCACCACACACACACATCAGTCACCGTTTTAGTTTTTTCCCCGTATCCCACAAGCAAAGTAGAAAGCCGTCCATAGAAACAAGTAGCTTTCTATTTTCTTAAATTCGACTGTAATGCAGCTCGGAATAAGCTTGTTATTTTAGTGCAATGCGCACTATTATACACACATTGTTTGCCATTCACTTGGTGAGCAGTTTTTTTTTCTATCAGATTCTTTTCTATTTTTAAAAAGTTAAGCAATTAAAAATGGATTAAAAATCATGACTATTTCCCGAGTTGCCATGCCCCGTAGTGTTATATAAGAATATTCGAGAAAGTTTATTTTAAATACCATACCTCAAGCTTCATCCAAAGAAAAATAGCACATTCCATGTCTCTCTTCAAAATGGATGTTAAATACAACCTCTGCACGAAGTCTTTACTGTCTAGCACACAACAAAGTACAAAACTAAGTTTATATTTTTTGACAATCGTACTTTCAGAATTTTAAAATAATCTTTTCAAATTTAAAAACTTTGAATTGGATTCTCTAAATTCATAAACATTTTTTAAAAATTTATTTACTATTATCTCGAATAATATATATATATATATATATATATATATATATATATATATATATATATATATATATATATATATATATATATATATATATATATTGTTAACTTACCTACATATTTTTCAAACTTCAGAATTTCATCAACAATCGTAACTTTCTGTTCCTCTTTTTTATCTAACTACGAAAAAGATGTAAATGTTAACGGAGTGCCTTGTTTCATGTTAGCAAACCTAGACCTGAGTCTGTTCACTAGGACTGACCGAGGTGAGGATCCAGTAATACTAACTTTAACAACGTTGTATTCCCAAAGTGGACAACAAAGCAGAGGCGTTGCGATGCGGGGCGGTGGGTGGGGGGGGGGGGGGTGCGGACCGCGCCGGGTGACACCAAGATTTAAAAAAAATTACAAGATATATATAATAAAAATGTGTTTGCCAGCTCAATGAATGGTTGATTAGAGTTCAAACGTATTGAAGTACATAATGACGATCGCGACAAGGGGAGTGGGGGTTGACACCGTGACATAAACGTGCAAACTATAGAGTAAACGATGCTATATCCAGATGCATTAACAACTAATTATGGATTAACATCGTTAGTATTAAATGTGAACACTTAAAAGCTTTGACCGGGTGAGTGGGGGGTGGGGGGGGGGGATGTGAGACCAACAGCAACATTTACTGAGAAGAAAAAAAAATGGGGATGGGAGGGGGCGCACTGGGTGACACTCAACCTAGCGATGCTTCTGCAACAAAATTAGGTTTACTTAGCAAGAGTACAAAGTGTGGTAAGATAACGCACTCAAAAACCAAAACACACGTGCGACTTCATATTCCTGTATAATCTATCAACCTCAGCATTAATTTTTCGTTATTTCTACTCTGTTGTGAGTTACTTTTAGGAATACGTAATTGTCTATCAGGGCCTCTTTTTTTAACAAAAATGTGAGAAAAATCTGAAGAGAATATACTAAAAATGTGAGGTAAAAACTGTAGAGAACATACTAAAAATGTGAGAAAAATCTGAAGAGAACATACTAAAAATGTGAGAAAAATCTGAAGAGAACATACTAAAAATGTGTGAAAAATCTGAAGAGAACACTAAAATGTGAGAAAAATCTGAACAGAACATACTAAAAATTCGAGAACATTCTGAAAACATAATAAAAATGTGAGAAAAATCTGAAGAGAACATACTAAATATGTGAGAAAAATCTGAAGAGAACACTAAAATGTGAGAAAAATCTGAACAGAACATACTAAAAGTGTGAGAAAAATCTGAAGAGAACATACTAAAAATGTGAGAAAAATCTGAAGAGAACATACTAAAAATGTGAGAAAAATCTGAAGAGAACATACTAAAAATGTGAGAAAAATCTGAAGAGAACATACTAAAAATGTGAGAAAAATCTGAAGAGAACACTAAAATGTGAGAAAAATCTGAACAGAACATACTAAAAATTCGAGAAAATTCTGAAAACATACTAAAAGTGTGAGAAAAAATCTGAAGAAAACATACAAAAATTTCGATCGCTCTGGGCATTAAACCTTCATCGATGGCCACGTTAAGCTCGTCCAGGAGTAAACAAAGACAAACAAGCTTTTCCTCCCACCGCTGTCGATAGACAAAAAAGAAATTAGTTAATTAATGTGATGAGCATTGAACCATTACTTTGATGTTGTTCAGAAAAAAAAAGCAATTAGTTAATTAAAGTAAAGAGCATTCAACCATTGCTTAGATGCTGTTCTACGAACTTCAGACAATAATAAAAATCAATTATAAGATTACAATATAATAAAACAAATATAAAAACATTTTAAAAGCTTTAAAGTGCACCGAAAATCAGAAATTAAAACAATCTGGGTTTTTTTAATACAAGCATCGGTCACTCATGAGATCTTTTACATATTTTAGGAACTAAAGCGATTTTAAAAGCTATTATTTTGTTCGCAACGTCTGTTTTTTTTTTTTTTTTGTAGTTTGTAGGTTTGTGGCAAATCTTGTAACTCATTTTTTACACACTTCTTATTCGGCGATTTCGTTCAAACTTTCCAGATACGTTTCACTTTGATGACAATGCAAGTCTGTTTATTATTTAATTTAATTAGATGTTTAATTAGTCATTAAAATTAATTAAACTGTTTCGGGACAAAGGGGAGATAACACAATTAAATCACTCCATAGATAATTATATTCGATAACAGAAGGGGAGATAAATAGCTAGACGCAACCACCCTAACAGTCTGGTGAGTTGTGGTTCACGGGAGTGTTTACAATAGTTGAGCCTGTCGATCTAGAGAAGGCTATGAGGGCCAGATAAATGATTTTAAATGATTTTAAACTAAGAGGAGGTAACAAGATCTACTCGACCAGTAACACAGTTAAAAGAGTTATCTGCCACTTCTTAGTTCGTGATCGACGCTCGGGCAAATAAACCGGGAGTGATCTCCCTTAAACTTTCTCGAATATTCTTATATGAAACAACGGGGGATGACAATTCGGGATATAGACATGATTTTTAATTCATTTTAAATTCTTAAACTTTTAAAAAATCCTAATATATAATAGACCACGTGCGCACTTCTCTCTCTCTCTCTGTCTGTCCGCGAAATACTTTCGCCGGATATTACGTCAGAATTGGCAGCAATATATGGATACCTTTATACGGACTTTTGTTGAAAATAATATGTTAGTTTTTTTAAACGTATAACCACAATTTTATTTAAAGAAGAAAAATAAAAAATAAAGGCGTATTCGAATGTAGAGAAACAGTTTTTAATTTTGCAACAGGAAAAGCGT
The DNA here is from genome assembly GCF_028476545.2 of Physella acuta. Lineage (NCBI taxonomy): Eukaryota > Metazoa > Mollusca > Gastropoda > Physidae > Physella > Physella acuta. The sequence goes on along the minus strand of NW_026731756.1, from coordinate 338,029 downwards.
TTATAAATGTGATAAAGAATGCATAAAACAGTGACGTCACTAATGTTTATACATTAACTAATGACGTCATCTGCCGTGTTTAGAATAAAAAGAAATGAACTATTTCATTCAAATTTGATTTAGATCTACTTACGCGACAAAAATTTATACAAAACAATTTTGCTCGGGCTAAACTTAAAAAAAAAAATTCTATTAGGATTCTAAATCTAGAGATTCTAGATCTAGATCTAGATGATCTAGATATACGGAAAAACTCGACTTACACAGATGTAGGCCCTACCTAGATCTAGAATCTATTCAAATAATACATTTCTCCACTAAAGTATTTCAGGCCTTAATTACTTTATTGAAATCTTTGTTTATCTATGCAATTTGCTAATATCTAAAAAATATAAAGCAAAGTTGTCATGTGCCCGACAGTGCACTTCCCGGCGCCGCAGGCGCTTCAAATTTGGCAGGATTTTGACTTGGGGCGACAGAACAAGGGGGCCGGTTGGCAGAAAGTCTACGATGAGGGGGTCAAACTGACCTCGACTGACCGCCGCCTTATATGAGCTATAAATCGAAAAAAAAATGTCCACGTAGGAACCTCTTCATAACTCCTGAGGTCGTAGACCGACCCTCGGGCGAACTAATTAAGCATTCAAATTCTCAATGTTTTCGAAAGCCTAAGCGAAGCTGGGCAGCATGCCTAGTAGAATAAAAATCTTGTAGAAAAAAAAATTGCACACCAAGTGAACGCCAAATAAAAGAGAAATAAGGGAAATAATCAAAGTCATTAATTTAAATCAGAACACTTTATAAATTATATCTTTCTCATTATCTTAAATAAAACATTTTGTTTCGGAAATCTAACATATAATAATTTTATACAAACAGAGCTTAAAATCTTTTTTGTGGCACCAAATTGAAATATACTATTATAAAATAACTTAAAACATCAAGCCATAAGTAAAGTTTAGATTTTTGGGAATATGTATGTAGGAAAGTAAGTACAATCAATCACATTTTTGGGTGTTACTGGGAGCGATCTCCCTTAAGCTTTCTCGAATATTTATATAAAAAAAAATAACTCGGGATATAGACATAAATTTTAATCCATTTTAAATACTTAAACTTTTTAAACTAATTAAGCATTCAAATTCTCAATGTTTTCGAAAGCCTAAGCGAAGCTGGGCAGCATGCCTAGTAGAATAAAAATCTCGTAGAAAAAAAGAATTGCACACCAGTAAACGCCAAATAAAATGTGCATAATAGTGCGGAATATTAGTATTACTTTATAAATTCACATGCTTTTTTTTTGAGAAATCTAAAATAGAGAAAATTACTACTTCCTGTCAACAGAAATTACTCAAAATTTCACAGAAGGCTGGGAATTAGATTTTTTATTAACATGTGAAATTTCATTTATCTATCTGAAATAGTACTCAAGTTATAGGCTTTTGAAAAATTCAAAGTAGAAAAAATTCCACTTCCGTTTATCGGAAATCGCTCAAAAGTTGATACGTATCTACGATTTTGATATAATACTTATATATGTAATTTCATCAACCTAGTTTTAACGGCACTCAAGTTATCGTGTTTACAGACACACAAACAGACACACATATACACACACATACACACACAGACATACGGACAAGATTGCAAAATTATGTTTTTCCGACTCAAGGAGCTTTAAAAAGTCGAGATTTTAAAAAATCTCGATTTTTTTTGCACGATTACAAGATTTATATACGAGAAAGTAAAAAGTCAGCGAACTGAGACCGAACATTCGGCGTGAACACAGTACAGCAGACGGATTAGTTTATAAAGCTAGTTATCTCCCTTTATTATCGAATTTAATAATCTTTCAATTAAATTGTTCTGACTAATTTAATATCTCGGGGGTCGGGCGTGGTCGTGTCGGTAAAGCTCATGGTTCAAACCCTCGGGCGGATGAGACTCGTTAGCTGGGGACAGGCCACTCTTCTAGGAGAGACAACTCCAAAATCAAACAACTGCTGCCTTGTAGTTTGTTCTTGGTTGGACAAAGGCTATGGAAGCAAATCCAAAAAGAAAAGCAGGCTGAAATCGGAGTCAATGGCCTCAATGGCGCTTAACCAGTTGACACGTATCCTTAATTGTGATGGGAGGCGTGATCGAGTCGACAAAAGCACATGGTTGATAAATTCGAAAAAAAAAGTCTCGAGTTCAAACCTTCTAGCAGATAAGGCTCGATCCCTTCAAACACTAAAACTTAAGAACGAATAAGAAGAAAGATTTAATATCTAAAAGACTAAAAGTTAGATATCCTTGCATTGTCATTCAAGAAGATATCTGGAAAGTTTGAACGATATCAGTGCATTAGAAGAAGGTTGAAAATTGAGTCACATGCAGTGTTTCTTCCAGACTTTTTTCTCCGGGGGGGGGGGGGGGCACTTGAAATTTTCGGGGGGGGGGGGGCGGTAGAATTTTTTCGGGGGGGGGGGGGGGGGATTCACCCCCCCCCCCCCCCCCCCCCCCCCCGAAGCGATGTCTGGAAGAAACTCTTGTCACATGATTAACCAAACTATCACAAAGAAATAGGAGAAATCATTGACGTTGATTTATATTTATGTCAGTAAAATCACAAACTCACCGAAACATCTGGGTTCCTAAATTGTTTTGACATAATTGCTGAAATAATAAGGCAATTTGATAAAAAATTATTATAAAGTTTCATAATTTTAAATAAATAACAAAATACTGCAATGAAATAGAACTTTCACTATCTTAGATGGTAATTAGTATAGTCCTGAATAAATATTATACAATTGTATATTTTTTTAAGAAAGCAAGTTTTACTCATGTATTTATATATCTTTGTTTTACTACAATTTCATGCAATGTTGGTCAATGCTGGTTCATCTCAAAAACATCACCAGTGTAATGTCACTTGCATAACGTCGCTGATATAACGTCACTGGCATAACGTCGCTGGTATAACGTCAATGTGTGTCGCTGTTATAACGTCGATTGTATAAAGTTGCTGGTATAACGTCGTTGGTATAACGTCGCTGATATAAAGTCGTTGGTATAACGTCGCTGATATAACGTTGCTGGCGTAACGTTGCTAGTATAACGCCTCTGGTATAACGTCTCTGGTATAGCGTCTCTGGTATAACGTCGTTGGTATAAAATTGCTGATATAACGTCTCTTGTTTAACGTCGTTGGTATAACATCGCTGATATAACGTCGTTGGTATAATATCGCTGATATAACGTCGTTGGTATAACATTGCTGATATAACGTCGTTGGTATAACATTGCTGATATAACGTCGTTGGAATAACATTGCTGGTATAACGTCTCTTGTTTAACGTCGTTGGTATAACGTCTCTTGTTTTACGTCGTTGGTATAACATCGCTGGTATAACGTCGTTGGTATAACATCGCTGATATAACGTCGTTGGTATAACATTGCTGATATAACGTCGTTGGTATAACATTGCTGATATAACGTCGATGGTATAAAATTGCTGATATAACGTCTCTTGTTTTACGTCGTTGGTATAACATCGCTGGTATAACGTCTCTTGTTTAACGTCATTGGTATAACATCGCTGGTATAACGTCGTTGGTATAACATTGCTGGTATAACGTCGTTGGTATAACATTGCTGGTATAACGTCGTTGGTATAACATTGCTAATATAACGTCGTTGGTATGACATTGCTGATATAACGTCGTTGGTATAACATTACTGATATAACGTCGTTGGTATAACATTACTGATATAACGTCGTTGGTATAACATTGCTGATATAACATTGTCAGTATAACATCGCTGGTATAACATCGCTGGTATAACATCGCTGGTATAACATCGCTAATATAACGTCGTTGGTATAACATTGCTGGTATAACGTTACACTAATGACGTCGCTGGCACACGTCAAGGAAAGATAACTCTGCCTCATCAACTCACCTCTGATGACAGCTTTCAAAATCTGCTGCAGCATCTCAGCCTGGTTGCCTCGACAGGACGACGGGTGGACGTCCGCCTGAACCGACTCGCCGTTGACGGTTACAGTTATAGGAGCTTCGGCGGTGGTGTCTGGGCTAGAGAGATGAGGGGTGGGGAGGGGGAGTTGGATGGTGTACAGATGGGTGTGAATCGTGACGGTGTAACCTGTTTGTAATGTATGAGCGTTGTTGTTGTTGTTTTTTTTTTGTTAGTTTCACCCCTACCACCCTCACCACCCCCACCCTTTCTAGTAACATTTTATTTTAGCTGAAGTATATGGTTCACTCTTGTAGAACAGAAACGTCTATTTACTTACTTAAGTGTTACAGAAATGTCTATTTACTTACTCGTATGGTAAAGACATGTCTATTTACTTACTCGTATGATACAGAAATGTCTATTTACTTACTCGTATAGTACAGAAATGTCTATTTACTTACTCGTATGATACAGAAATGTGTATTTACTTATGTGGTACAGAAATGTCTATTTACTTACTCGTATGGTACAGAAATGTCTATTTACTAACTCTTCTGGTACAGAAATGTCTATTTACTTACTCGTATGGTACAGAAATGTCTATTTACTTACTCGTATGGTACAGAAATGTCTATTTACTAACTCTTGTAGTACAGAAATGTGTATTTACTTACTTGTGTGGTACAAAAAAGAAATGTCTATTTACTTACTCTTGTAGTACAGAAATGTCTATTTACTAACTCTTGTAGTACAGAAATGTCTGTTTTACTTACATTGGTTCATCATTAGAAATAGTCTCAAAAGTTGTTCTTAAATAATCAGCCTCTTTAGAATGCTATGAACAACAGAGAAAATAAGTTTGATTATAATTGAGAACTCTAGCTAGGAAGTCCAAAAGAGTTAAGGGGGCAGTATCACCCAGACATTTGAAAATTGACTAAAAAATTTGCCAAAAAAAAACTATTATACCTACACACATAAATTTTTTACCATAATAGTAAATATCAAGGAGCTATAAAACAGCACATAAAAGAAAGTTAACGTATGATGCAAACACTTTTTATAAATAATTTTACCAAAAAATATTTACTAAGTAATTTTAGGCTGTGGTTTACCAACATTTAGGCCCATCCTGCTGAAAATACTCTAGTGGATGCATGACTGGGTAGCCTATGGCCGGAACTAGGAGATATCCATTGTGACAAATTTTAAAATTTTTAGAATTTTTTCAAAGTTAGACCAAAAAAATTGAACTTTGAAATTTTCTAAAAAATTTTATCTGTCATTAGAATACTATTACTTTAGTTCCGGCCATAGCCATTAACGCAAGGAATGTTTATACCAAATTTTAAGTACTTTACTTATGGTTTCGAAAAATTGTTTACAAAAAAATCAAAATGTGATAAAATATTAACAAAATAATTTTTTGAAAATTTATTGCCATACATATACCCTACAATTTATATACTGTATTATAGCAGAAGAAACGTTACTACTGCTGTAAAATTTTGACATGTGTATGTCAAATAGTTTTTTTTTGGTGATAGTTTTTGTTTCCCTCCCTTAGTCTGGGTGATACTGCCCCCTTAAGAACAATATGGCTTTTACTTTACAATCGCCAGACGTATAATGGTAAATGTAAACCTGTGTATTTGGACTAAAAATATTAACCTCGAACACGAGTACAGAAGAGTTCAAGTCTCTTTCCGTCATGACCAGGGCAAGCTGATATTTGAGTCTTTCTGCAAACAGAAAACATAGCTCTAAAAGTATCGTAAATATTGTTAGTCTTTAGCTAATTATGTGTCTGTTATCACTTTTAGTCTTTAGCTAATTATGTGTCTGTTATCACTTTTAATTAGACATTAATTGTCGTAATTTGGGAGGCACAGAGGAGGACATACGTGCTAGAATTAATAGAGCCCGCTGCGCTTTCTCAGTTCTGCGACCCATGTGGAAAAATGTTGCCGTCTCCAACACAACAAAAAATCAGGATGCTTAACTCAAATGTCAAGGCAGTTTTGATATATTTTGATATATGGAACAGAGACACGGAGAGTCTCCAAGGCAAACACATAGAAGATACAGACCTTCATGAACAGATGCCTTAGACAGACTTTGAAATTGAGGTGGCAGGACAAAGTGCCGAACATAGACTTATGGAGAAAAGCAAGGCAGGAGACTATGACAGTACAAATATGGAGTAAGTGACACTACGTGGGTCACACAATGCGAAAGGCTCACCCAAATGTGACACGCTAAGCGCTTGAGTGGAACCCCCAGGGAAAGCGGAAGTGAGGGCGCCCAAGACAGACCTAACGTCTTCTTGAAGAACTGAAGCCAACAGGGATGTCTTGGGAGACGGAAAAATTAATAGCCGGGGATCGGAAGAAATGGAAGGAAATGGTGGAGGCCCCATGTTCCATAAGGAACAAAAGGGACATATGTGTAATAAAATTGTCGTAATTATTTAGACTCCCGCTAGGTATGCTATTAATTTATTTCTTTAAAATAAAATTATACCAAAATGTGTGCAAAATGCAAGCAGAAATCATAGTCTTCGCCCTTTCCGCCCCCTTTATAAATTCGTATAACAAAAAATAAAAAAGCGCTAAACATTGTATACACTCTTCGTTGTATGTAACATGTGATAAGCTATTAAACAGGTTAGTTGTTACCAGTAAAAGACTGGACCTTATGTTTCCAGTCTTCAGGGGTGCAGATGGTGTAAGTATCGTCCGAAAGGCTCCGAAGAATTTTAGATTTCCCCTTTCCAAAAGCACTGTTGATGAGCTTTCCCTTAAATGTATATGCAGACATCTGTATGTGATTATGGCATAGGTATATGCTATATTGTTTGTAAATACGTGTGTCTACGTTTGTATGTATGTATAAACGTACGTTGCCTATATATATATATATATATATATATATATATATATATATATATATATATATATATATATATATATATATTTATATATTTATATATATATATATATATATATATATATATATATATATATATATATATATATATATATATTGTCACAGCCCTTTTGTATGACTGGGTTCATGGCACAAACTAAAGGCAAATACAAACCACATTATTGGTGATTTTACAGTCTTTTATTGATATTAGATAATATAGCAGCTACACTACTAGAACCACGACTTCAGTTTCGTCATCTCCTCGCGCTCTCCCTACCTCTCTCTGCTTCCTTTCCTTAGCGCATGCGCACACCCATCCTATATTTTATATTCATATCGCCTTTTTAAGATACACACTCGAAACATACATTCATCTACATTTAACTGTTACATACGCCCTTTCTCCCGTTTAAAAATTAATTCATTAATTTTTTTTATATATTCACTATAAAATCTTCATTATACATGTAACAGTTAAATGAAAATCATATTGAAAAAGAAACTTGCTAATGAACATCCTAAATTATTTTATATGTACACTTACCAAATTAAAACAATGATATTCATACAATACATGGCAAATTGCAAAGCGTCACTTATTTTATAAGTGTCGCCATTAAGAAAAATTGTAACTAAGGTAAACCTTCTTAGTTAATAATAACAAATGATTCTAACTAAGGAACATCTCTTCTTAGTGTAACAAAAAATATCATTAAACCTCACTAAGGAATATTACCTCTTAGTGTATCTCAAAATAAATCTAACTAAGGAAAACTCTCTCTTAGTAGAACAAAATTATAGCTATGCAATAGCTCCCATGGGCAAATCATATCCTTGATTTCCCTACTTCAATGGCTGAGGTAAACTCCTCATCATAACATATGTAACTTACCACATCTGTCAAATCATACTGCCACAATCATGTTCATTACTTAACAAGATATACAGTATACATACAAATCACAGAAATACAACAAAAATGTATGTTCATTTTCATTACTAAATTAAAATAGTGGTAAAACATATTTATACAAGTCATGTTATGACTTATTCCTATCTTGCTCACATTTTTAAAATGTTAATTTTCTCTGGAAGTAAAGATCACATACTACATTATTCAAAATTTTCTTATAAGGAATGGCTGATATGTCTCAGGTCATTATTTTCTTTAGTCAGATCCATGTTTGTTTTTTTCATCTTCAATCTGTCTTGATAAGAAATCAGCTAGTTTATTGTGCTGTCCCTTTACAGATTAGCTTTCCTTGACATAATTTTCCTAGACAAATCCATTTTCCTTATTAAAGCAATATTTACCAAGTCAAAATTTCAAACACATAGTTTAGCTCTGTTACTTGAATACAACTTTAAACAACAATAGGATCCATTAGCATTACCATATAAAGTGTAAAAGAAATACACAACTGTTATGTTCATAAACATCAGTTAACAAAATACAAGGCCCAATAACAAACTAAGTGGTGGTAGCTATACCTTATATCACCGATGCTTAAGTACCAATGCACACAACATAAAAAGGAACAGATTTTGTTAGCCAAAAAGGAATGTGTAGAGCTAATCAATGAAATAAATTTTTTAAACTGCTGAGGTTGGTGATACAACTAAAGTGGTTAAAAATTATATTGTTACATCCACTAAACCAGGTTATATATGCATGATAACTGATGTTATATATTAAAGCGTGAAAGTAAAATCTTAAAGGAGTAGTAAGTTCAGCATATTTATCTACAAAAATATTATAAAAATTGCATAGTCCCAACAATGATTTCACTTCTTTCTTTGTACTAGAAGTTTTGATATTTAATAATGTGTCCCTATTTCCTTCAGTAGGTCTAATTTCTTTATTTCCAACCTTAAATCCTAAGAATTCTACTGTATGTACTCCCACGTGCAGTTTCTTTCCTCATTCTTTCTAGTAGTTCTTTTATTGTTTCTATGTGTTCTTGTCTCAACAGCTGCTCCAATTTGACTTGCCCATCTATCTATATCTTCCTCATTACTTTCTTTCACCTCCTTTACATTCCCAATAATCATATCTGCTATTGGTTCTTCCATGACCGCCACTTTATATTTACCTTTCAGCCAAGCAGAATCTATATCAACTACTGCTATCTCACACTCATCCTTAAATTTTTTGTTGGCATATGTCATCTTCATTATGCCAGGAATGTACTGTTCTGGTTTTAGAAGACTTTTCTTAACAATAATGCATGTGCAACCCGAATCTCTCAAGCACATTACTCTGGTGTTGTTTACTATAGCTGGGAACATCTTCAGTGTTGTATTGCTTTGTGTAACAGATGCCACTGTCTCTGACCCTTCTACCCCTGCTGATGTCTCTTGATTGTTATTGCTACTATTTCTATTTTCTCCCCTATTGTCTGGTCCCATTCTTGGCCGTCTACTTTGATTGTGGGACTCATTACTACTTTGTCCACTATACTGTCCTTGTCTGTAATAATTACTTTGATTTCTGTAGTTATTATTAGGTGCATAACCTCCTCTGTCATTATTACTGAGATATGTATATCTATTTTGTAAGCTGAAACACTCAGACTTTACATGGCCTGTTTTCCCACAGTGGTAACACTCTGTGCTTCTGCTATATTTATATCTGTCTGGTTTCCATCTGGTAGGCGCACTATTACTTCTATCTCTATTGTTGTTGTCATACCTTCTTTGATCCCTGCCAGAGTTTCTACTGTAAACTGCTGCTGAAATATCTCCTTGCTCTCTTTTGTCCAAAATAGCCCCTGGATGTGCATCCTTATAAATATTAAGTTGCTCTATTAATTGTTTCTGTGTCCTAACTTTTCTTTCACTCAAAAAAGTGAATAAACTATCTGTTGCATTATTTAAAACATGATCTATCAGGTTAAGTTCAATAATTGCTTCAGGCTTCTTTAAATCTATTTCTGCCAATTCTAGCCTTTTATTCATGCATTTGCGAATATAAAAAATGATCTGGTTTATGTCACCAGTGCTGTTAATTCTGGCGTCTCGTATAGTCTTCCTGTAATAGTCTCTGTCTTTCCAAAATGTTTCATCAATCTTTCTTTTACTAGGTCATACTCTTCTTTTTCAGCCTCAGACATACTTGCTATTATGGCAATAGTCTCTCCTGTCAAATTAGTCAATAAAGCCTGTGCTTTACCAGCAGATGAATAGTTAAAACTCTTACATGTTTGCTCAAAGAGTAGTAAGTAAGTTTCCACACTTTCTTCCTGTGGTTTAAATGCTCTGAATTTAGGCTTCCAATTGTCCATTTTGTTAACATTGCTGTCTTGAGATTGGTTACTTTTAATTTTAGCTAATTCTAATTCATGTTGCCTCTGTTTTTCTCTATCTTCTAATTGTCTCTGTTTTTCTCTGTCTTCAGCCTCTATTTTAACTTTTTCCTTCTCAGCCTCCATTTTAACCTTTTCCTTCTCAGCCTCCATTTTAACTTTTTCCTTCTCAGCCTCTATTTTAGCTAGATCTAGTTCCTTATCAGCCTCTATTTTATCTTTAGCTAATTCCCTCTCTAAAGCTCTGTCTTCCCTTTCAATTGCATCAGCTTCTTTTCAACCCATTTAGCCTTTTCTGCCCCAGTGTATCCTAACGAATCGGCCAACTCAATGAATTTGGCATAGTCCTCCTTCTTAATGGTCCAAGAAAAGTTATTCAGGTACTAAAATGTCAACAATACTAAGTCTAGATCTAATTCTTTCCTTTACGGTGCGGAGCACCGCTCACTTCTGACACCAAAATGTCACAGCCCTTTTGTATGACTGGGTTCATGGCACAAACTAAAGGCAAATACAAACCACATTATTGGTGATTTTACAGTATTTATTGATATCAGATAATATAGCAGCTACACTACTAGAACCACGACTTCAATTTCGTCATCTCCTCGCGCTCTCCCTACCTCTCTCTGCTTCCTTTCCTTAGCGCGTGCGCACACCCATCCTATATTTTATATTCATATCGCCTTTTTAAGATACACACTCGAAACATACATTCATCTACATTTAACTGTTACATATATATATATATATATATATATATATATATATATATATATATATATATATATATATATATATATATATATATATATATATATATATATATATATATATATACCTCTCTATGTGGCGGAACTAGAAAATAGGGCCACCCCGCAAAAAAAATATTTTTTAGCCCCCCCCCCATATAAATATATATATAGGCCTATATATGAAATATATATATATATATATATATATATATATATATATATATATATATATATATATATATATATATTTATATATATATATATATATATATATATATATATATATATATAGCCCCCCTATATATATATATATATATATATATATATATATATATATATATATATATATATATATATATATATATACATATATATATATATATATATATACAATCACAAAATACGAACATGGGATGCTCATTGCTTGCCTGTTCGGGATTTAAAAGCAACCATTTAAAAGAATTTCAACATCGTGTCATGTGTGTAAGTGCAGTAGTGTGTTTTGGGAAAATCAGTTTTAAGTAATGTCTGACAGCAGCCCCCTTAACATCTAGTCGGTAAAAATAATATAAAACATGAAAGCTTTGTATTAAGTAACGGTGTCTAGTGTTATGTTTATTTTTATGTTGCTTTTTTTTGTGATTTTATTATTAATTTTTGAAAACATTTGTGATTTAGTACATTTCCTTTTTACAAGCTTTTGTTTAACTCACTTCCTCGTCAGTCGTCAGTCTGTCGTCAGTCTATCTAGATCGAAACGCCGGAGTGACAATTCGGACAGTTTTACTTGACCGATACGATTCACAGTTGGCACGTGGGTCAAGACATGAAGACAATGCAATCTGAAACTAAATTTGACTTAATTGGATGCCTAATTAATTTTTTATGAATTAATTAAAATTTGGACCGAATTAGTAGGCATGTCTATCCAACCACACCACACGCGTAATCACGTTCAATAGCTGCGCCATCAGTTTCAATAGCTGCGCTACCATGTTCAATAGACGCGCAATGGTTTTTAGTCATGTAACACTATTGTAAATAAAACATGTAAAGTACTGAATAAAAATCATTAAAAAAAACGTTTTAATAACAAGCTTTTATAAACTAATGCACTAAAAAGTAGAAAATAAATTATACACTACTATTTAAATTACTATAAAGAAAAGCGTAGGTCACTTTAGTACTTTAGTACATATTTTATACCTTTACTAATATTTGAGAAGAGACCCACGCTTTTCTTTATAGTAATTTAAATAGTAGTGTATAATTTATTTTCTACTTTTAAGTGCATCAGTACATAAAAGCTTGTTATTAAAACGTTTTTTTATGATTTTTTTATACAATGTCATTCTTTAGTAATTACTTTATAAAAAAAAAAGTAGTTAAGAGAAATAATAGCTTTTTAATTTGTTTAGTACAAATCTATTAAAAGGAGCTTATGAACACCCCTATTTGACTATTTTAAAAAAGGGAAATAAGTCATGGAAGTGGTTTGAACATTTGCTTATCTTTGATAAGTTTAATTGTAGGAGAAAGACTCGGCTTTCACAGTGGTAAAAAGTTTTTTATCGGTCATTGTTAATATAAGATGTAAAAGTTATATTACTATTGATTAGATAATACTATTGAGTTTTATTAGGGAGCTTGTAGAGAGTCAACAGTATTAGAAACTGTAAGAAAATCACGGCGCCCCACGTTTTTCATTTTTTTGTCGTAATGCGCACGCAGTTTGCGATCGCTTATAGTAGAGTGATCGCTTGCATTATTGTGATGAAAAGCATTTATTTTCTACTTTTTAGTTCAATCAGAAAACGTGTTTTTTTTTTTAATTTTTAATGATAATTATTTAACTATAAATATTTTATTAATGTTCGGCTCTGGGCCCCTAACTGGCGTGCCCCCCCCCCCCCCCCCGCATTGCGGGGTCTGGCGGCACTATAGTTCCGCCCCTGCTCTATGTTATGTATATATGTGTGTATCTGTGTTTATGTGTATGCACGTATACGAGTAGATTTACTCTACTTTTACTCAACACTTACATCTGTTTTATCTTCGGAGAATTCAGTCCCTACTTCTATGACGATTGGGCGAATTTCTTTCTTCTCTCTGCTGTTTTGATACGGGTCAGGTTCCACCCCGTCCTGCTGAGAGTCCCCACCTGGGAACACCTCTGCCTGGCCTATGGGCACCCCACGGCATCGTTCAAAAATCTTCTCCAGCGAGTCTGGCACGTAAAGGAAACAACACAGAAATTGGATCAGTTGCGTTATTTATCCAGTATCTGATAGCCGTAGCTTGACTGTACTGTAATCTTATGACAACATTGGATCAGTAACGTTATTTATCGAGTATATGATAGCTAAATTCCCCAGCTTGACTGCAATCCCCTGACATCACAGTCATCGTGGTTGATGACTTACACAGTCATCGTGACTGATGACTTACACAGTCATCGTGACTGATGACTTACCTAGTTTAGAGATGACTTCAACCAGATATTTATACATTAGTCTATCGTCACTGTTTCTTTGATTTGTGGCGTCATATGAAGTCTCATGTGGATTCTTAGATAGGATATATATATATATATATATATATATATATATATATATATATATATATATATATATATATATATATGTATATATATATATATATATATATATATATATATATATATATATATATATATATATATATAAAGTTATAAAATTGTATTTATGACTTGTCCCAGATATAATTAAACCCTAAGTGATTACAATGCTGAGTATTTGTCTTGCAAAGAGACTAGTATTATTGGTTCTATCGACTGACTCGAATATTTTTCACGATAGTAATAGCTAATTTTTTGGAAAGGGAAACAACTTAAAACGGAAAAGTAAGGTAGGCAACTTAAAAACACAAATAATTGGTAAAAACAACTCAATATAACTGATTATATTTATTCAAGTAACTGCTTAGCTTAATATTGAGAAATATATTTATTTGTCACGCATTAATTAGAATTTTTATATTAATAAAAACAATGTGAATTTTTAAAAGTTAATAAAGTTTATTCCCAGACAGTATTTACTTTTGTTATGACAATTCTTTAGGCTTGATACGATTCGAAAATGCACTTAATAAACTATTCTAATTTATATTGGGCCAAGAAGATTCATTGTTGTTTTCCGATCGCCATGCCAGCCAAAACAGTTAAACGTCCAGGCAAGGTCCTGTCCAATAAAGGTGGCAAAAAGAAAAAGACCACCCTAAGGTACACAATCGACTGCACTCACCCTGTTGAAGATGGTATTATGGATGTTGGAACATTTGAGAAATACTTACAAGAGCGTATCAAGGTTGAAGGGAAAACTGGCAACTTTGGAAATAATGTTTCCCTTGAGCTTCAGAAAAACAAAATCAATTTAACCAATGAGATTCCATTCTCCAAAAGATACCTCAAGTATCTAACAAAGAAATATTTGAAGAAACACAATCTGAGAGATTGGTTGCGTGTGGTAGCTTCCTCAAAAGAGGCTTTTGAACTGAGATATTTCCAGATTAATCAAGATGATGAAGAGGAGGAGGAAGATTGAAGTCATTTGTAATGAATTGAGTAATAAATAGTACCAGTCCAAAAAAAAAAGTTGTTTTCATTACATGTTACATACAGAATTGAGCTTTATATATTAGATCAAGTTGAAATAGAGCAAAACTGTAAAGGATCACAATAGCGATTTTTAAAAGTTAATGTTACGCTTAAGTTCTAACTGATGAAAGTGACTTTGGATTTATTTCATCTCTGCTTATTTAAACTTGTGTGTATTTCCATTTGGAACCTTGTGTGTGTGTCAGTGGTGGAACTAGAAATCAAAGGCTCCCCCGCAAAGAAAAAACTAGGGCCCCCTATATGTATATATATATATATATATATATATATATATATATATATATATATATATATATATATAATCTATATCTTAACTGAGAAATTTAGTCTACTACAGGGGTCGGCAACCTTTTGAGACCGAAGAGCCAAAAGTTACAATCTATAAAATTTCCCAGTTTTTAAAGAGCCGCCAAAACTTTTTTTTAATATTATGATCTTTATTTAGGATTTGGTATATATATATATATATATATATATATATATATATATATATATATATATATATATATATATATATATATATATATATATATATATATATATATATATGTTTGTGTGTGTGTGTGTGTGTGTGTGTCTTGCGTTCTGCATATCGGGTAAGGGGTACTACTATGTTCAGCGGCAAAACTGCAACAGGTGCAACCACCGGCGCCTCATCGATTGCGCGATCCGAAGCGCCCCGGGCTCACCTGCGAGCACTATGTCGCCTACGTTCGTTTTTTAAAAATAGGCTATACACTTTAGACACGCGTCGATTTAGTCGCTTACTAAATCGAATCAGGCTCATCCTCCTGCTTCTCTGCAGGGTGCGATTTGGAGCCCAGGGTTATCCTGCGAGCACCAAGCGCCTATCTTAGTTTTAAGGAGCACCCTACAATACGACATACGCTGATTAAACCGAGCTAGGGGCCGTACGCAGCGCCACTGCGGTAGTGTAATCGGGTTCACGAGAGCGTCACTTTCCGTCCTCGACAATTAGGCGGTGAGTGATTAACTTCGAACGAGGAGATGGAGATGGCTGGGCCATGTCCTACGCATGAGCAAAAAAAGACTCCCCAACATGGCGCTGAAGTGTAACCCACCCGGAAAGAGAAATAGAGGAAGACCACCGGGAACATGGAGGAGGAAGATGGAAGAAGAAGTACAGGCTTCTGGCAAAACCTGGCATGAACTAAAGTGGCTCGCCCAGGACAGGGTGGAATGGCGGAGATTTGTTGCTGCCCTATACTCCACAGGGAGTGATGAGGATTAAGTAAGTAAGTAAGATTAACTTACACTCAAGTCTTTCATACAGCACGCCATTGTGGTAGGCGGTAGTGTAGGTAACCAGTGCCTCGATAAATATGATCCAAACACGGGCATTGTTTACATTTAAATAACTCAGCTTTAGAAAACAAGGAAGTACATTGAAATAGGGAGTAACTAAATATTCTAATAGAATAGCGAGTGTTTATTGTTTATATTTGTTATTAAATCGTTCATTACCGAGTGTTGCAGACTAAAAATTTTATGAGTTTTAAAAATAAAATAAACAATTATTAATAATTGTGCACCGAGCTGAAGAGCCGCACCGTAAGACCAAAAGAGCCGCATGCGGCTCGCGAGCCGCAGGTTGCCGACCCCTGGTCTACTACATTGCAATATTTAACCATTCTGAGAGAACAAACCAGAAAAAATTTAGTCCGAACTTATCTTGCGTTTAATAATGTATTATAATCATGCTGGTCAAAAATAAAATACTTAACAAAAACTTTTTAAAAAACCACGTTTTTCTTGTGGACTAAAAAGTAGAAAATAAATTTTCATACATTTGATGACAAAAAACGTGGGTACGTTCACCATCAAATTTCCCGACCCATCTGCCCGACCCACGTTTTTTGTCATCAAATGTATGAAAATTTATTTTCTACTTTTTAGTCCACAAGAAAAACGTGGTTTTTTAAAAAGTTTTTTTTAAGTATTTTATTTTCTCCTTTTTAGTCCGTTGCTACACATGAAACACGAAGTTTTTAAAAAAGTTTTTTATATAGTTTATTTTCTACTTTATCTAATGACTTGATTAAGTATGACTTGACTAAGTGTTTATAAATACACGGACTAAAAATCTTGAGCGACCAGGATTCGAACCTGGGTTGTCGCGGCCACAACGCGAAGTACTAACCACTATACGATCACGGCCAGCGCGCTCACATCGAATGGGGCCGAAGTAACTGTGTCAATAGGCCTCCAGTCTTGTCGGTATCTTTAGAAATCATGTCGTCAATGTTATGGTCCTTGGGGCGTAATTAAATTAAGCTAATTACGGTCTCTAATTGCTAGTTTTTATGATTGCATCTGAAATTGTTAGGCGAAAGTAGCCTACATGCCAAATTTCAGATCTCTAGAGCAATCAGAAGTGGGCTAATTTTCGATGTCAATTTTAACAACAAACATCCAAACAAACAAACAATCGCGAAGCTGAGTTAAGAAAAACGTGTTAATATATAAAGACGTTAGCTTGATTCGTAAATGGTTTCTCCGTTATGTTTATTTTTTTCATTTTTGGCTTTTATAATATCAATTTTGAAAATATTGATTTTTATAGCTATACTATTGTATAGTACGTCTTATTTAAGTAACAATTCAGAGAATTAATTGCTTTTTAATATACATAGTACACAACTATTTAAATGAGCTTCGTGGGCATCCCTATTTTAAAGAAGGGCAGTAAGTCATGGAAGTAGTGTGATTGTTTACCTACCTTTCAAACTATAGCTTTTGTAGATTTTAAAATATTTTTCTACGCAACAATCTCTGCTATAGTAGACCTGGTTTTTTTTTTTTTTTTTTTTTTTTTTTTTTTTTTTTTTTTTTTTTTTTAACTAAACCACTTTCAAGATGCACGAAAAACATAATTTTTGAAAAAAAAATTCATTGTTTTTAGTCGGAACTGGGCCCCTAAACGTCCTGGGCCCCCCCGCATTGCGGGGTCTGGCGGTATGGTAGTTCCGCCCCTGGTGTGTGTGTTATTATTTTTTTTTCACATTTTATACATTGTAAGTACTTTTTCTCTGTTTTATTTCTTGTGTGTGTTGCCTGGCCACGGGTGGGCCTCACGCACAACTATGTCGGAAAAATACATCAAACGGCTATTCCTGCCTAAGTTTGGCATGGCAGGAAATGCACCAAAAACTCTAGAGATTTTCATAGAAGAGGGATTTTCTTTAGCTACCCTCACAGCTGGCGAATTAAAAAGAGAGCTATGTATGTTATGTAACCTATCGACAGCTGAATTTGAAGGCCTGTAAAACTACGGGACACTGCGTAAATCGTATGCCACCATTAGATCAAAGGAATTATATGAGAAAATGCACCTAAAAGAATTTCACAGAGATTTGCCACCTGGGGTAACATCCGGATACAGAATGCAGAGAATATCAATAACCCACGCCGATAAATCTGGGCAAAGGGGCATGCTGAAATGGCTGCCTTCCAAGACAAGCGACGATGATATAATGGCGATTCTGAAATCTATAAGCAGTCAGGACTCAACACCAACATTTAAGAGAATAGACAAATCACATGTGGTCCAATTCACCATCTCTCTGGAGAAAGAAGATGTGGAGAGTGTCCCACACTATATTATACTAACATATGAGGCCAACAAGGAGAGCAGAGTCCTTATAATCCTCAATGGGAGGAGGGTGCAATGTTGCCACTGCAACACAGACAGGCACCTGCATAAAATTAGTGAGCATTTGAGGACTCGCGATCTTGACGGCGTCCAGCTAGTAGATGGACAGTACAGGGCTATTGAGCCTTGGGATGCAAATGATAAAGAAGAAGTTAGGGAGCATCTTAGTAACAATAGAAATTCCTTAAAGCATTGGGACAGTTATGATGTTGACGGAGAAAGACAAAATGAAATGCTTAGAGAAGCAAGGCATAGAGAGGTAGAAGATGCCTTTGGAGTAGATGGCCAAACTGAAGCACATCATACTACTGCAGCATCACAGCAAGTTAACGAAAGCGTAACAGAAACCACCATAGAGGCCGAAGCCATGGAGACAATAGCGATCAGAAATTCCATGGTAACAGGGTCTCAAAAAGATGGGGATCAAGAAAATTTGGAGGCTGTCGACGAAACAATAAATGATATTCTTCAAGATAACACTAGTTCAGAAAACATAACGAAACTGCTAAAGGAAATTAAAAGCTCACAAAGTATATCAGCAACAAAGGTATCAGGTCAACTGTCATATAGTCAAGCAATCAGTTCAAGTAAAAATCAATTACCTACAGTAAAGCCACCTCAAAGGGTCGTGACCAGGGCCCAACGGGATAGCAAACCAGCGGCTGGAAAGTTTGGCGTTAAAAGACCACCACCATCCAGCCCTCCAGAAACAGATGTTCGAAAGAAAACCCCAAATAATTCATGCTAACTGGCAACATTTAACATCAGGGGGGCTAGGGACAAACACATTATATAAACAACATAATAAATAAACACAATATTGACATCCTACTTTTACAGGAAACTAACATTTGAACTACAGAAGAAGCAAATAAACTAGATGCATAATTAATATCGACAGTCTCGATCAGCCCTCAAGTAAATTAACATTAGAACAGTCTTCTGTTTCCCAGGTTTTTAAAAGTGCACAACCTGAATGGTAGAAAGAGATACACACCTCACCCCCCCCCCCACACACACACACACTTCCCCCCACTCAACCGGACTGGCGGATTTTTCAAGGTAGCGTGCCCTCTTTGCCAAGGGTCAATTTTATGTCATGGAAAGTTTTGGAATGATAGATCAGTATGTGTACTGCAGAGACACTTCTCCCACGGTCGTTTCTATTTCTGTCCATGGGTGGCTACAATGTAAACTTTTGACTCCTCAGCTAAGGACAAAGCACAGTAAACTAAGCAGTCAGGAGAAACCTAGTTGGCACACCTTATTTTAGTCTAGTTCTTATGCCATTTTATTTTCTCCATTTGATTATTATATATGCAATTGATGTTCATGTCTTTGATGCTGTGTAAAATATATCAAATAAATAATTATTACTGATTTAAATGTTTAAAACAATTGAATTAATAAAAAAAAGGAAAAAAAAAAACTGTTTGAGGACTGTATAGATATAGATGTTTGAAAGGGAAGAGTGTTTGCTTTTACGTGTCTCATTGTAATAACATTGCTTTTCCGATTGCTTAAAATTTGTATCATTTTAATTCTCTGTAATCCCAAATTCATTTCAGCTCTACTTTAAAAAAAAACAAATTCCCCATCTCCCCCCCTCGTCCCCTCAGCCCACCACGCCGAGAAAAAAAAATCCCTTGAATCATCATTTAATTAAACATTTGCATTTTCAGTTTCAGGTTGGTTTTTGATTTTAATTTTTTCTTTATATTTAGACGTTTTGTATTAGATCTATATATAAGTAAACCATCTCAAATGAATGAAAGCAGGCTACAAGTAAGAAAGAAATATTATTATTGTAAATCTGTATCAGTCCTCACAAGCCGATGATGAAAACTGTAATACTAAAGCGAACACACAACTGACGCTATAAATTACGTGTCTGAGGCAAAAAAAAAATACAGTATCGTGTATAGACATGCTTATCACTTTAAGAGTGAAAAGTAATGTTTAATATAAATCTACATCAGTCATCATGGACTCAAATGTCGAGTGACGACTTACTACAGCAGGGGTTTCCAAACTACGGCCCGCGGGCCGGATGCGGCCCGCGAGGTCCTCTCATCCGGCCCGCGGAGATCTTTTTGTCCACGAAAAAAAAAGTTGTTGGAGGTGGCTGAGGAAAAAATTCAAAACGAATTGATCATATATATAGCGTTGTGTGCTAAAGTACCATTGCCAACCGTGTTGCAGACATAGGTGAAAACACTGTGAATCAAATAGCGAAAATTGCAAATTTGCAAGCAAGTTTCGTCATTTTTCAATTGCAACTCATTAGTCACTGGACAGCTCTTCCACCTCTCAGCTGCTTGTGTTCATTAGAGGTGTGGATGAAGACATGAATATAACAGAAGAGCTGGCTTCCCTACATAAGATGTATGGCACTGTTACCGGAGAGGATATATTCAATGAGTTTGCTATTAATAACTTGGACTGGACTAACTGCTGTTACCTGACTGTTGATAGAGGAAAGTACGCGAGTGTCATAAAGAAAGGCTTGGTTCGACAACAAATAAGAAAAATATTCTACAACCAATTTTCCTGCACTATATTATTCACCAGCTAGCTGTGTGTTTTAAATATGTGGACATTAGCAGTGTACTGAATCCTGTGTTGAAGATGGTGCATTTGATACGGTCACATGGGCTCATTCATAGATAGTTCAGAGACATGTTGAAAGATACAAACATAGATTAGCAAAAATTACCATATTTCACAGCAGTGAGATGGCTAAGTTGTGAGAAAGTTCTGAGCAGAGTATTGAAATGTATATATATATATATATGTATATATATATATATATATATACTAGCCGTCCCGGCCAGGCCCTGCTCTGGCTTCTGTGAAAAACCTTTCTGTTAAAGACCATTACCTGTGTGTTTAGTAATCATCATAAACCCGGCATTGCCCACCCAAACCACAACCAACCAAAACAACAAAACGCAAACATAACGCTAACACAATTACAAATACAAACGAAAACAAAAACCTAACAACAAACCCAACCACAACCACAAACACCAATACAAACACAAAGAAAAAACAAACAAAAAAGCAAACGAAAACAAAACCTAACAACAAACCCAACCACAAACACCAATACCAACTTAAAAAAAAACAACGAAAAAGCAAACGAAAACAAACCAAATCCAAACGCAAAACCAACCAAAAACACAAATACAAACCCAAACAAAAAAACACAAACAAAAACGAAAAAAGAAAGAACAAAAACGAACCAAATCAAAACGCAACCACTAACGCAAACCCACCTAAACACAAAGAAAACACTAACGCGAACATAAACGCCCGTGGCGGAATCACCTGTTTTAGCTTAATGAACGACTATAGTACCCCAACTTATTCATAGTCTTTTGCACTCACTTAAACGAACGCGCCTGTTTCAATTTAATGAACAATTATAATACTCCAAGCTTATCCGTAAAATACCTACAACATTTGCACTTGATCAATCCCCGCTAATTATGTAATTATTTTTTTTCCCAACACCAAAACAAAGTAATAAAAAGTAAATTATTTTCCACTAATGCAATGGTTTTATAAAGGGAAGTAATTGTGTTTTCCTAATTTATCAAAGGGAAGTAAGTGCTATAGGACTAAATAAAGACATAATTAAAAATTTTGTAAAAGATGATATTTTTTTTAAACTTGTGTTTGATGAACATGCCGACAATTGTTACTATAATTTGAAAAATGAAAATTATTTCCCAACACTTTCAATAGTAATTTTTTAACTCATAAGTTTAGACAAATGCGCGCGATAATCGTCTAACACTTAAATCCATCCAAGACCAACGACAAACATATGCGTTACATACAGAACTGAGCTTTATATATTAAAATATATATATATATATATATATATATATATATATATATATATATATATATATATATATATATATATATATATTCAATATCGTTGGGGGGGGGGGGGGGTAGACGTTCTTTATGGGGTGAGGGGGGGGGAGGCTCTGCCACCCCGAAGAGATGCCTGGAAGAAACTCTGACCCCCGAACTAATATTTGATAGTTAATGCGGCCCTCGGGGTGAAAAGTTTGGAGACCCCTGTACTACAGCAAAGCAGTAGCGGAGGAGTTCCGGACTAGGAGGATTTACGCTACCAATATCACTGTCTGAGGCATATAAACAATAATAATCAAAAGATGGAAAAAGACAGTGTGGACCTATTCCATTTTGTCAAACCAGGGTTAATTATAATAGATTGTTGCACGTAGTTTTTAAACTCCATTAATTTCAAATAAAGTTATACTAGAAAAAAAAAGGTATTTTTTCCCCACACATTGATACCAATTGTGTGTCTCTAGCTTCATTAGTAGCTAAGAATTATAGTGAATGTATTGGACTGGTGAGATGATAGGACTGTTTCGGTGTAAATTGAGGGGTGATGATATACAGGGGTGGTTAGTGGGCCTGTGTCTGTCATGGGGATGGAAAACATTCATGATTTCGATTGAAAACATTCATGATTTCGATGGTAAACATTCATGATTTCGATGGAAAACATTCATGATTTCTATGGAAAACATTAATGATTTCGATGGAAAACATTCATGATTTCGATGGAAAAAATTCATGATTTCGATGGAAAACATTCATGATTTCGATGGAAATCATTCATGATTTCGATGGAAAACATTCATGATTTCGGTGGAAAACATTCATGATTTCGATGAAAAACATTCATGATTTCGATGGAAAACATTAATGATTTCTATGGAAAAAATTCATGATTTCGATGGAAAACATTCATGACTTCGATGGAAAACATTCATGATTTCGATGGAAAACATTCATGATTTCGAAGGAAAACATTCATGATTTTGATGGAAAACATTCATGTTTCTATGGAAAAAATTCATGATTTCGATGGAAAACATTCATGATTTCGATGGAAAAAATTCATGATTTCGATGGAAAACATTCATGATTTCGATGGAAAACATTCATGATTTCGGTGGAAAACATTCATGATTTCGATGGAAAACATTCATGATTTCTATGGAAAACATTCATGATTTCGATGGAAAACATTCATGATTTCTATGGAAAACATTCATGATTTCGATGGAAAACATTCATGATTTCGATGGAAAACATTCATAGTTTATCAGAAATATGACGTAATTCTATACCCCAAGAGGCTAACATAACAAAATCAGACAGCTAATTAACAATCAGCAAATATTACTCCGCAACTATGGCAGAGCTGACACCTCGACAAATCCCTGCCATCTACGCAACGTTATTCGGATTATAATAATCCAACAAATATTGCCGAATATTGCTACTTAGAGGGAGGTAAGAAAATGGCACCAAGAAGAACCTTTGTATCCGTGTCTGTGATGATGAGAAAAACGGTTGAATCTGATGGCTTCCCTTTCACATTTTCGTGGCATGGAACTTTTTCAAACATATCATTGACGATGCTCTCCGTTGTTTTCTCAATGCTTTGGTTATATGGGATATTATCTTTTGTTACAATCCTAACCTGTAACAGGTAGATTACTGTTACTCTTAATCACGAGCTATATATATATATATATATATATATATATATATATATATATATATATATATATATATATATATCTTCCTAATGATAGGCCCTTAAATATATACATATACATGTGTATATATATGTACATATTTATATATATACATGTATATATATATATATATATATATATATATATATATATATATATATGTATATAAAGTTTTATTGTTTGTTTATATTTTGAATAGTATCGGCCTGACCGATAGCAAACCATCACCTTCTTATAAATTGGTGTCAGCAGCTGAAGAGATTTCCACGATTCCTCTGGTGCTTTGGGGGCGGAGCGAGGCTTGCTCTCTCTGAAATACTTCAACATTGTCTGAAAATAAATAAAGCGAGAGTGATCTCTCTTAAACTTCCCCCATTATTCTTATATAATTCTACGTGGGATGGCATCTCGGGATATATACATGCTTTTTAATCAATGTTTACATACTAAAATTTCTAATTATAGAATAGAGGCTCGCAGAAAATAAGAATTGCGCGCCAAGTGAACAGCAAAATATGTGCGTATAATAGTGCGAAATGTTAATACTTTATAAATTCAAATGCTTTTTTGAGAAATCGAAAATAATGTAAAGTACTACTTCCTGTCACTGGAAATTATTCAAAATCTGTCAGAAAATAGATAAATAGATCTTTTACTTATATGTGAAATTTCGTTTACCAATCAGAAAAAGTACTCAAGTTATCGGCTTTTGAAAAACCGAACAAGTTCCAGTTCCGGTTAACGGAAATCACTGAAAAGCTGATACATAACTACACATTTTATGTTATACTTAAATAAGAAATTTCATCATTCTAACTCAAGTTATCGTGGTCACAGACACACATACACACACACATACACACTAAGACATACAGAGAAGATTGCAAAATTTAATTTTTTGAGACTCAGGGTCTCAAAACGTCAAGATTTGTAAAAATATCCATTTTTATTTTAACACGATTACAATACTTCCTCTATACTTTGTATACGAGAAAGTATACAAGACAAAAAAAATCATAAAAAAACGTTTTAATAACAAGCTTTTACGTAATTATGCACTAAAAAAGTATAAAATAAATTATACACTACTATTTAAATTACTATAAAGAAAAGCGTGGGTCTCTTCCTAAATATTAATAAAGGAATCCAATAGATACTAAAGTGACCCACGCTTTTCTTTGTACTTATTTAAATAGTAGTGTATAATTTATTTTCTACGTTTTAGTGCATTGTTACATAAAAAATTATTAAAACGTATTTTATGAATTTTTTTAGTGCTTACATGTTTTTATTTACAATAGAGTTACATGACTAAAACCCATTGCGCGCCTATTGAACGTGATGACGCGTGTGGTGGGGTTGGATATAATTTATTTTCTACTTTTTAGTGCATTATTACATAAAAGTTTGTTATTAAAACGTTTTTTTTTTTCTTCAGTACTTTACATGTTTCATTTACAATATAGTTACATTATTAAAAACCATTGCGCGCCTACTGAACGTGATGGCGCAGCCGTTCACGTGATGTCGCAGCTATTGAAGGTGATGACTCGTGTAGTGTGGTTGGATAGACATGCCTACTAATTCGGTCCAAATTTTAATTAATTCATAAAAAATTAATAAGGCATCCAATTAAGTCAAATTTAATTTCAGATTGCATTGTCTTCATGTCTTGACCCACGTGCCAACTGTGAACCGTATCTGTCAAGTAGAAGTGTCCGAATTTTCGCTCCGGCGTTTCGATCTAGACAGATGGACGACAGACTGACGATAGACTGACGAGGAAGTAAGTTAAATAAAAGCTTGTAAAAAAAAAATCATAAAAAAACGTTTTAATAACAAGCTTTTATGTAATAATGCACTAAAAAGTAGAAAATAAATTATAGACTACTATTTAAATAACTATAAAGAAAAGCGTGGGTCACTTTAGTATCTATGGGATACCTTTACTAATGTTAAGGAAGACACCCACGCTTTTCTTTCTAGTTATTTAAATAGTAGTCTATAATTTATTTTCTACTTTTTAGTGCATCATTACATAAAAGCTTGTTATTAAAACGTTTTTTTTTTCTTCAGTACTTTACATGTTTCATTTACAATATAGTTACATGATTAAAAACCATTGCGCGCCTACTGAACGTGATGGCGCAGCCGTTCAACGTGATGTCGCAGCTATTGAAGGTGATGACGCGTGTGGTGTGGTTGGATAGACATGCCTACTAATTCGGTCCAAATTTTAATTAATTCATAAAAAATTAATAAGGCATCCAATTAAGTCAAATTTAATTTCAGATTGCATTGTCTTCATGTCTTGACCCACGTGCCAACTGTGAATCGTATCGGTCAAGTAGAAGTTTCCGAATTTTCACTCCTGCGTTTCGATCTAGACTGACGACAGACAGAGGAAGTGAGTTAAATAAAAGCTTGTAAAAAAATTCATAAAAAAACGTTTTAAAAAACAAGCTTTTATGTAATGATGTACTAAAAAGTAGAAAATAAATTATACTACTATTTAAATTACTATAAAGAAAAGCGTGGGTCACTTTAGTACCTATTGGATACCTTTACTAATATTTGAGAAGAGACCCACGCTTTTCTTTATAGTAATTTAAATAGTAGTGTATAATTTATTTTCTACTTTTTAGTGCATCATTACATAAAAGCTTGGTATTAAAACGTTTTTTTATGAATTTCTTTTTCAGTACTTTACATGTTTTATTTACAATATTGTTACATGACTAAAAACCATTGCGCGTCTATTGAACGGGATGGCGCAGCTATTAAACCTGATGGCGCAGCTATTGAACGTGATGACGCGTGTGGTGTGGTTGGATAGACATGTCTACTAATTCGGTCCAAATTTTAATTAATTCATAAAAAATTAATGAGGCATCCAATTAAGTCAAATTTAGTTTCAGATTGCATTGTCTTCATGTCTTGACCCACGTGCCAACTTTGAATCGTATCGGTCAAGAAGAACTATCCAAATTTTCACTTCTGCGTTTCGATCTAGACTGACGACTGACGACAGACTGACGAGGAAGTGAGTTAAATAAAAGCTTGTAAAAAGCATGAGCGACGCGCAAAATAAAGGGAGTAAAATCTTGTTTTTCAGGTTGCATCCGCTGTTTCTCAAAGGGACTTATAGTCTTTTTAACTCTCTGGTGGGCCACAACTTGTTTTTTCGCTATAGAGATAAAATAGATAATGCTATTGGTTCGGGTTTGGATTTAGGGTTAAGGCAGGGTTTGTTCAGACTGGGGAGGGGGGGTGTAGAGGGGGGGGGGATCACCCAGAGGATAGTTGACAGACACACACACACACACACACACACATATATATATATATATATATATATATATATATATATATATATATATATATATATATATATATATATATATATATATATATATATATATATATATATATATATATATATAATCAAAACCCAAAGGCTTGGCCCGCTTCTGTTAAAAAATCTAATAAACATTATTTTAGCTAAAGAGACCGAGTTCAAACAATGCTTGATTATTTTAACATGTTGCGTTCGATGTGCGAATAATGCCTGATTATTTTAACGTGTTGTATTCGAAATACGAATAAAGCTTGCTTATTTAACGTGTTTTATTCGATGTACTAACAATACGTAATAATTTTAACGTGTTGTGTTCGACATACGAACAATACGTGATTATTTTAACGTGTTGTGTTCGATATACGAACAATACATGGTTATTTTAACGTGTTGCGTTCGATATACGAACAATACATGATTATTTTAACGTGTTGTGTTCGACATACGAACAATCCGTTATTTGTTTAACGTGTTGTGTTCGATATACGAACAATACGTGATTATTTTAACGTGTTGTTCGATATACGAACAATACGTGGTTATTTTAACGTGTTGTGTTCACTATACGAACAATACGTGATTATTTTAACGTATTGTTCGATATACGTACAATAAATTGTTATTTTAACGTGTTGTGTTCGATATACGAACAATACGTGGTTATTTTAACGTGTTGTGTTCGATATACGAACAATACGTGATTATTTTAACGTGTTGTTCGATATACGAACAATACGTGGTTATTTTAACGTGTTGTGTTCGCTATACGAACAATACGTGATTATTTTAACGTGTTGTTCGATATACGTACAATAAATTGTTATTTTAACGTGTTGTGTTCGATATACGAACAATACGTGGTTATTTTAACGTGTTGTGTTCGATATACGAACAATACGTGATTATTTTAACGTGTTGTTCGATATACGTACAATAAATGTTTATTTTAACGTGTTGTGTTCGATATACGAACAATACGTGATTATTTTAACGTGTTGTGTTCGATATACGAACAATACGTGATTATTTTAACGTGTTGTTCGATATACGTACAATACATGGTTATTTTAACGTGTTGTGTTCGATATTCGAACAATAAGTGATTATTTTAACGTGTTGTGTTCGATATACGAACGATACATGATTATTTTAACGTGTTGTGTTCGATATACGAACAATACGTGATTATTTTAACGTGTTGTTCAATATACGTCTAATACATGGTTATTTTAACGTATTGTGTTCGATATACGAACAATACGTGATTATTTTAACGTGTTGTGTTCGATATACGAACGATACATGATTATTTTAACGGGTTGTGTTCGATATACGAACAATAGGTGATAATTTTGACGCGTTGTTTTCGATCCCCCACAACACCACTGACTGTGACGTAGGCGATCTACAATGTCAGAGGTCGTTGTCTCTGATTCCGAACTAGTTTTTGTTTAAAAATAAAAATGCACTTACATCTCTATAATTCTCTTCGTGGGAAGGCGCTCGTCTGTGTGGCCCTGACATTTTAGAAGCGAACCTCTTAGAAGTGTTTGATTTGGTGGAAGGTTATATTTTTATTCAAAACTCCAACAAGAGCTGGCTAGTTGTTTTAAATTCTAAACAGGGGCAGTGCTACGGCTTGGTTGTAAAATTGACCACCAATTATATCTTCGTTTTACAAAAGTGGTTCTCAATTTTTGAGGGACCTACGGCCCCAACGAACTAAAATATATTTTCGAGGTTCTTAAAATATGGCAATATGCGGAACACAACATAGTTGTAACGGTCAGAGTAAAAGGGTTAGGATCAGGGTTAGGTTTTTGTGTAACCTTAGTATTCTGATTCAAGTATAGAAATTGGGTTGCTGCTTCACACTGTTTTACGACACGATCTTTGAGTTTAGACACACTGATAGGACACGCTGCTTGGACACACCATCCAGACGGTGACCTGAAAGATGCGCAGCAGAACTGTGCACAAAAAAAGTGTGCAAGGGCATTTTTTTTCTTGAATTGAGCATCTACAGACATTAAAAAAGAATGGTCACATGTGAGTTGTAGCATTATAAAACACTTTTCCGCGAAAGATGAAAAAAAATTTAAGCGTATTAGTATAATTAGTTTGTGTTTGCAAACTTTCTCTTTGCGCAGCTTTCCGGTTGCACATATTTTTTTTTTGGGGGGGGGGGGGGGGGGGGGGGGGGAGGGGAACCTATCTAGACAACTACGTTTCATGAAGACATGTGAGTTTAGACACAACTTTTGGACACACGATTTTAAGACTTTATTAAAAGAAGTGTATTTAAAAAAACATCAACGATATTCTATTATAATATTAGTTCAGATATTTCAAGTGTTCAACATACAATCGAGTAGTCGTTATTTACTGACAAGAACAAGACCGCAATATAGTTTTTTTCGTTTGTTAGATTATTTTTAAAAATAATTTTTAACTTATAAGGAAATGTTTAGCATATAAGAGCTGTGTGAATAGTGTATGTACCATATAGTACGAAAATTGCCAGGCAGAGATGTAAGAACTTCTGTAATCCACCTTTCTCTAAAACAAAACATTAAATCTTGATGTCTTCCCGCAACCTACCATCCAATAATATATTTTTACTTTCTCGTATATACGTAGTATAGAGAAAGTATTGTAATCGTGCAAAAAAAAAAATCGAGATTTTTACAAATCTCGACGTTTTACACCTCACTGATACGGAAAAACATAATTTTGCAATCTTGTCCGTATGTCTGTGTGTGTGTGTGTCTGTCTGTCTGTCTGTCTGTCCGTGTGTAAACACGATAACTTGAGTACCGTTACAGCTAGGTTGATGAAATTTCATATATAAGTATTTTATCAAAATCGTAGATCCGTATCAACTTTTGAGCGATTTCCGATAACCGGAAGTGGTACTTTTCCTACTTTGAATTTTTTAAAAGCCTATAACTTGAGTACTATTTCAGATAGATAAATGAAATTTCACATGTAAGTAAAAGATCTAATTCTCTACCTTCTGTTAAATTTTGAGTAATTTCCGTTGACAGGAAGTAGTAATTTACGCTACTTCCGATTTCTCAAAAAACTAATGTAAATTTTAAAAGTACTAATAATATTGCGCACTATTATACACACCTTTATTAGGCGTTCGCTTGGTGCGCAATTGTTTTTTACTGAGATTCTATTCTATTTTTAAAAGTTTTAGTATTTAAAATGGATTAAAAATCATAACTATATCCCCAGTTACCATCCCCTTGTTGTTTTATATAAGAATATTCGAGAAAGTTTAGGGGAGATCACTACCGGTTTATTTTACCCACATATTTATACTTATTTAAATATAATCGTAGCCCTTTTAGGTTCATCAAATATGCAAACTCTCCGAGATAGACAAAGTCTATGTTCAGAAAGAAAAAAAAATCCTTCAAACGATAAGTGAGAGGAGGGTCTCGCTCACTTTAAAAAAAAAATCCTGACTATGGAATCTTTTCTGACCCTAACCATATCCTTAATCTGTATGTATAAATTCCATTTCGTTCTGGGGAGGGTTGGGGGGGTGCGGTAGGCTTTCTCCCGTAAAAACTGGAAGAAACTCTACTTCTTACCCCGACCCCATTTTTCAACACTGGCCGCAAAATGATACATTGAGACAAACGCCGAAGCTTTATTGTCTTTGGGTTTTTTTAATAAGAAATCTTAAGTCAGTGGGGCACTAAAATCATCGCTTGAGACTTTTTTTTTCTCTATAATTTTTAACAAACGCTGTTTAAACTCAACTTAAAAAAAAAAAAACATGTATTGTAAGTACCTATGACGTCATCACACTCAATAGCGACATTACATGTTCTCTGTAATCTTCCTAAGCCAGGACTGTGGTGTCTGCTGTCCGGAAATCTGAATCAGTCGAAACGGATGTCTCGCCCTAACAGCGTTCAGGCTTGTCTCATTAACCACACGTTGAGGTGATCAGATAAAAAACAACACGACAATTTTGTTCCTAGCGCGTACTACACGAACAAAATATAATTATAAGGGCAAAACAATTATTAAATTCTACAATTAATTTCAAAACAGGTTTACTCTTACAATTATTTTGTTTTTATTTCTTATTCTTCTTCTTCTCCTTTCTTACAGAGGCTTAGCTAGGGGAGGGGGGGGGGGGAGACCGCCCCGGGCGCCGACCCTAGGGGGGCACCAAAAGGGGTGGGAATTTTTTTAAAGCTGGTTTTATGCTGCAGTTTTGAATTATAAACAGTCTAAGTTAAGAAATGTAATGGCTAAGCGCCTTTACATACTGAGTTAACTGTTTTCTACCTTGATTATTAACTGTAAAACATATACTCCAGGTTTTCCTAGATAGTGGGGGGGGGGGGCGCTATTTTTCGAGACCGAAATCGGAAAAATTTACACTAGATTGGTGGGTCAATAAGCGTTACCACTTATCAAAACAATCAATTGTATTAAAACGTATTGTACGATTGTTTAACCGCAAAATACGTTAGTGACTTATCAAGATGTTGCAGGGGGGGGGGGAGCTTTTAAGCTTACTAAAATCGCAAAATTACACTGGATTTTGAGTGAACAACCTTTAGCACTTCTTTAAGAAACTAATTGTACTAAAGTGCATTGTACGATTGTGTAACATTTTTTTAAAAGTTAGAAAGTCGGTTACATTAAAACCTGCTCTACAAACTTTGTCCAATATGGTTGGGAAATGTGCATGTGGGGGGGGGGGGGGCTTTTCCGCAAACAAAAATCGAAAGTATTTGTACTGGATTGGTAAGTAGATAACTCATTTCACACTTAGAAAAGAAACCAATTGTATTAACGAGTCATGTACAATTTCACTAGCCAGTGTTGTTAAGAAATGACGCGACGTTAGACTTCAGATACTTTTACTTGATTGCATTACATCTTGCCTGGATCACTGTATTAAAGAGAAATCAATATCACGGATTCTTGAATCGCTATCCGATCAGTAAAATAGCATACTTTGGGAAGACGATATTTTTGCCTAAATTTTAAGAGATAAAAACATAAGTATATTGTACAGAATAGATCATTTTTATTGGTTGTTTAATTACAAGTCCTAATACTGCAATTTTCATATAGTTAAGGCCACTAGACTTACTAAAAGATGTAAAAAATGGCACAACACGACAACAGGTGATGCTTTGTCACTTTGTTCAACCTAACTGATAATTTTAAACTATAATACACTATTATCGAATTTGTTCTAAAGACACATCCAAAAGTAGACCAAATAAGCTTGCATCTTATACAAACTACACTCTAAAGCAGTGGTTCTTAATCTTTTTTGGGGTACCGAACCCTACCAGTTTCATATGCGCATTCACTGAATTCTTCTTAATAGTTTTATCGTCCACATTGACAAAATCTTATCGTGAATCATATGAGTCGGGTGTTTGTCTTGACATCCGCCGAAGCTCTGAGACTTACATACCGAACGCTTGTATTCGATCGATCGAACCCAAGTTAAGAACCACTGCTCTAAGTTCGTTTGATTTTCTTTCTTTTTTTTTTTGTTTGATTTCCTAAGGAGCATAGGCGTAGGACGTAGACAACACTTCGTCAACTCACTTGATTTTTATAAAGATAGAACCCTAATAATCCAGCCTCCCCATTCTCTAGTTCAAACGATTTTTTTTCTGACATTTTTGTCACCTTCTCTTCCTCTTTCTCGTGGACTTTACATCAGCACCTACTAAGTAATGTTATTTACTGTCTTTCTGATATTGTGCCATTAACTACCACTTTTTCTATGTTCTTATTTCATTCTCCATTGTCTGTAATCTAGCTGTAAAAGAGACTTCACATTTAGTTATAGATCATGAATGAATTTTTTTTGACAATGTACTTAAATTCCACATTGGCTTAGAATGTTAAAACGCGCGTTATTGCTGCTGATTATAATTAGAACGTCATGGGCGGTGCCACTATCAGTAAACTGGTTATTACTACTTCTTCAATCGGTACAATTCGTTCTGCATTTGTTGTTGAGTGAGAAGGCAGCGCACATCTGCAAAATCCAAGACTTCGAGCTATTAAAATCCGTTGGATTCCAGTTTGTTTCCTCTAGCTTGTTTCGTTATACCATCAACCAGTCAACGAAATACCCATGTCGGCATTCCAATGCGAACAATACATCTGTCCGAAAAGTTGCTATTGTATGTCACTTGTTTGTCCTTATTCTAACACACTTATAATCCAACTGTGTACCACATCACAAAAGAGATCGTTCCAAAAATAGAACATAAAAGCTGGTCTAAATAAACTAGCGCTTGCTAAAAACCACCCTCTAACTCAGATCCGGCATATTTTTTTCTGACATTTCTAATCTTTTGTAAAAGGTAAATACATCTTAATGGGAATTTAATTGTGCGTAAAGTTTTAAGGAACGAAAATCATACACTGTAATTATTAAACCTTTTCCGGACTGTCACACACACGCTAACACACACACACACACACATACACGCTTACACACACACGCTTATACACACACACTTAAACACACACGATTATACACACACACACATATATATATATATATATAAATATATATATATATATATATATATATATATATATATATATATATATATATATATATATATATATATATAAGTGGGGGGGGGGGGGGCGCCGAATTGAAAGTTCGCCCCGGGCGCCGGGAACGTTCGATACGAATCTGCGTTCTTAACTTTTAGTGTTGGAAGGGATCGAGCCTTATCTGCCAGAGGGTTTGAAAGCGAGACTTTTTCGAATTTATCAACCATGAGCTGTTGCCGACTCGACCACGCTTCCATGACACTTAAGGAAACGTGTCAACTGATTATGCGCCATTGAGGCTATTGACTCCGATTTCAGCGTTCTTTTCTTTTTGGATTTGCTTCTTTGTCCAACAAAGCACAAACTACAAGGCTCGAACTCGAAACTTTTCGGTTTAGCAACCATGAGCTTTACCGACTCGACCACGCCGACCCCTTTGTTTTTATTAAATACAACAGTTTAAATAAACCGGGAGTGATCTTCCCTAAACTTTCTCGAATATTCTAATATGAAATTATGAGGGATGGCAACTCAGGACATAGACAATATTTGTTATCCATTTTTAATTACTTAAACTTTTTAAAATAGAATAGAATCTCGTAAAAAAAGAATTGCACACCAAGTGAAAAGTTTCCCTTTCAAATCTGACGGACTATGGGGCATGTGAAGTAGAGTTCACTTGTTTCTGTGACCTCGGCATATGAAGAGATAGTGTGGTCAGCACTATGCCCAGCCTACTTTACTTTCCCTAACAGGAGTTAGGTATCCATCAGAGTTGGGTGGACTCAGGGACGGTCTACTGACTTGAACTCGGATTCGAACTCGAGACTAATGGGTTAGCAGTCCAGCTCTAGCAGTTTTTCGTGAGGAATTGAAAACTCACTTTTAGCATACAGTTGCTTTAGATCACTATGTTCCGTTCCTAATTTGTAGAAACCGCCCTCGACGCTCATGACAACTGCAATCACGTTTCCGGGATAACTGCGACCACTGTCAACATCTGGAAAACGGATGCGTACATTGTCACCCACTTCACCATCTTTAAATTTTTTATTTGATGTTTTAGCACCTTGAGTTTGCAAGCTAGTATGAGCTGCTGACCTGTGTTCTATGATGTCTTGTTTGTTGTGACATAATCTGCAGGTAATATTTCCTCCGTACCCTTCGTCTGCTTCATTGGCTATTCCGCAAATGGCATGGACATCGTTGCCACAGGATCCACAAGAATGAGCTGCACTACACTATTTTTCACAAACTACACAGAATCTGTTGGCCACATTATTGTCACGCAACTGGTCTGGACGTTCCGCCACGGCAGCAGATGTGTCAGCTGAGGATGTCGTTGCATTTATGGCAATCTCCATTTCTTGTTCAATGTTCTCAAGATCTTCCTCAGTAACTATTTTATCAAGAGCCTCTCTTGGTAGATTTGAAGTGCTAAGTCTGTCTCATGGTCTGACAGCCCTTTTGATCCATTCGCATTGCATATAGAATGCTATGCAAACAAGAGCTAAACAATACGTTACTCACAATGAAACCGCACCCAAAATAATGAAAACGCGATCACAACTTAGTCTAGATAGAACATTGGCCAGGACATCCCGGCCAGTGCGCGGGCTTTGGTCAAGAGAGCCGGCCAATCCGCGCTTTGGCCGCACTTCGGGATTTGACCGTAGCAATATATATATGTATATATATATATATGTATATATATATATATATATATATATATATATATATATATATATATATATATATATATATATATATATATATATATATATATATATATATATATATATATATATATTCATTGTAAATTAGTAAATTTTAGTTATATCTTGTTATTAAATTTATTTACTTCACTGATCTAAACTCACTGTATTTAAACATAAGATAGTGAATAAGTATAGTGATTTTATTATTCAGCAGTAAAAAGCAGGCCTAAATTTTTTAAAATAGTGACGTTTGCGAATGAACACATTAAATTCTATGTATTTCAATTTCTATGTCTTTGATGCATATTACTAACCAAGTACTAAACTATAGTCCTAAATAACCCTGACTCTAATTACCATTTATTGGACAACCTGAATCTTTGCGATACCATGTTATAATATCTTATTTTAAAAATGAGCTTACCACTAATTATTAAATCAATTGTTTTTAGTATTAACTGAGCAGCATACTATGTGCTGCTATTGTCATCACCAGAAATCCAGTATGTTGGCAAAGATTAGTCTCTAAGTTCCCTACAACCTCTTTCCTGTCGAGTGCGGAAAACACTGAAATCATTAATCATTATTTCATTATGCCTAATAGTTTAAAGGTAGTATTAAAGTAGTACTAAATAGCACGAGTCTTAGTTACTATAGGTCTAATGAATATTATTATTATTTTGTATGCTTAATTTTAATGCACAATATTGGTATATAATATATAGTATGTAGTATATACGCTACAGAGTATATACTATATAGGCCTATAAGCCTAAATATAACAGCAGCTTGAATAATGCTCATTATCATGCATTCACTATAAACTATAAAGATAAACAAATATTTCAATTCAATTTAATTCTAAATAATACTAGTAAATAGGCTTTTTTTTTGTGGTAACAAATTTAAAGTATAGGGCAGTATAGTTATAGTATAGGCCTACTAGATTCTATATTTAAGTATGTGGGCTTTTCATTCCAATGCACCACAATAGATCCCACACATGATCTAGCTTGACTTATGATCTAAAGATTTAATAATTGGGCCTAACAAACCGTGAAACTACAATAAAAATCATGTAAATTACTAATTTAACCTTCTAACCTCCGCTTTTGTAGATTCCTATTCTATTTCCTTCAAACTCTTTTTATGCAGCCGTATGATTAGATTCTAAACTATATTCTAATAAAAATGCAATAACTACTAACCAGAATACTAGATCTAAATTTCTATATTCTATGCAGTATGTATTAAACCTATGGGCCTAATATATATCTATATATCTAATTCTCTCCTGGGAGACGCTAGAAAACAAGCTGTAAACGCGCTCCCTACCATCCCCACCCCTACATGGTCTTAGTGAGCTGTGGTTCACTATATGTTTACCTTCGTGTATTCGGGTTTAGTGACGGCTATAAGGGGCAGATAACTTAGTTTGAAACGATTTTAAACGTTGGGGGGGGGGAGGGGGGGGGGGGAGGGGAAAGGAAGGGGGGGGGGGGTTATGGTCCTTTACGAGCTACTTATAGTGTTTTAAAGAAATATTTTCAATGTCAGCGTTGGTACTGTCGAATTCACAAATTATGAATTACTGAAAAGTAGAAAAAACAACAACTAAATAGCGGCGTATGTTATGCCGCGGGCCGGCTCGTTTATTTTAAATTGCTATGCGATGTGTCGTGAACTGTAGGTTTCATGTTATTTTTTAATGGCGGAAATCAGTTTAAAATTTCGTTTCCTTCCTTTTGTTATTCTATTTATAGATTCAAAATGCTTCGAGTCGGAGCAAAGAAAAGATAGGCTTATTATCCTTGACTTAGTTGGGTGATCTCCACAGGAAGTGCTCGGGTCAATAGAGATAGTGATAGAGATATATTTCAAAATCCAATATAGAAGAACCACCAAGGAGGAAAGGCGTAACAGTCAGGTTAGGTAATTAGTGTTTTTTTTTTTTGTAAGCCTCGTTTGCCAGGGAGAGGTACACATTTTCGAACTATATTAATATTTTGTGAACATGATTCCCTTTGACGATAAAAATAAACAATGTGTCGTTTATTTGTTTCCAGACCTCGCTTCAAGACTTTATCAATGAGTACCTAAAATGTAACAATTATAAACGTCTTACTAATAATATAATTAAATTAATTACCAGTATGTTTGGTTATTAATAATATTATATTAAAATTCTAATTTCGTTTAGGACAACTGTTAATGGATTCGAATAAATAATAACAAATTATAAGCTTTTTTAAAAATTCTGGAATTTTATGTAGGCTATATTTTTCTTTAAACTAGCCTGCACCTTGTAGTCTATCAGTCAAGCGTAGCTGTAAGGGCGCCAAATCAAGCGTATCTGTAAGGGCGCCAAGTCTTAGCTGTAAGGGCGCCAAGTCAAGCGTAAATGTAAGGGCGCCAAGTCAAGCGTAGCTGTAAGGGCGCCAAGTCTTAGCTGTAAGGGCGCCAAGTCAAGCGTAAATGTAAGGGCGCCAAGTCAAGCGTAGCTGTAAGGGCGCCAAGTCTTAGCTGTAAGGGCGCCAAGTCAATCGATGTTGATTTCTTTTAAGCGGTCTTTTGAGGTACTCTGTGCCTGAGCATCTTGTGTTTGACATCAGACACCACTTTATTCACCTCGTGAACATTTTTTTTATTTTAAATTTAAAAAACACAAACTCGCTTATAGATTTTCTATATTCTTTTATTTTTTGTTGACTAACAATAATATTTTTAAAAAAAACAGATTCTTAAACATTGTACAGATCTTCTTAAAAAAAAGAAAGGTTAACTTGTATGATTTCTCTAATTAAAATATAAATTTTACCGTTTTAAAAACAAGAACAAAGATTAAAATATATGGTATGCATAAACTTTAAAAACACAGGCAAATTATTTTAAATTAATTATGCAGACAATAAGTAAATGAACTTCCACTTAACGCATATCAATAAACAAAGCTGCATATTGTCTTTGCTGTTTCTATTTTATTTACGATATTTTCACGCAGTTTCTTTCAGGCATTCTTCGGGGGGAAAGCAATGCCATCTAGAGCACGCCCACCATCCCTCTACTCCCTCAACACTTCCAGAAGAAATAGAAAATCATACAACTTATATAGAAAAAATAAGCTTAATACATCAGTGAGATTGCAATCCACCTTGTTTCATTTTACTTTTTCTTTTGTTTGTTCCTCAACAGTATACGCGAGAATCTGTTCAGCGAAGGACCTTCAGCACCTAACTCTGGTACAAGACCAAGTGTCCCTTTGACCAACATGTTGTCTTTCTTTTGGTAGTGACTGTTTCTACTAGGTCTTGTGTTAACGCTCGGAGCTCTAGACAATCTCATCGATTCGTTTTCATGGCTGGATTTATATATATATATATATATATATATATATATATATATATATATATATATATATATATATATATATATATATATATATATATATAAATATATGTATATATATATATATATATGTATGTATATATATATATGTATTTGGTATATATATATGTATGGTATATATATGTATATATATTTTATATATATATATATATTATATATATATATATATATATATATATATATATATATATATATATATATATATATATATATATAATATATGAGTAGGATTTTAAGT
The DNA here is from genome assembly GCF_028476545.2 of Physella acuta. Lineage (NCBI taxonomy): Eukaryota > Metazoa > Mollusca > Gastropoda > Physidae > Physella > Physella acuta. The sequence continues at coordinate 298,854 of NW_026731756.1, read as the reverse complement.
TGCATAAGTGGTTACTTTTATAATGATAATAACATACTTTATGTATTTTAATGTTAGCTATATTAGCCACGAGGGCCGTTTTATATATATATATATATATTTGTTGTTTGTAATAAATTAAAAAGCATTTTAAAGAAATACAAGTAAAATAGTATTTAAATTATAAAAGTTAAGAAAGTCATATTTATAAAAATAGAATATGTAAATAAACAGAATTAACTTAGTAAGGTGTGGTTTGTGTGCTTATTCGATTATTCAATTCAAATATTAATTTAAAATATTAGAATATACTTTCTGTTGTCGATCATTTTAATCGATTAGGATGTATGTTCTATATATGAGTATTTTTAATTGAGAATGTTATGTTTGGGCTATAATTAAAGCACTACTGTATCATATTGATTTTTTTCCTCCAACATCGCAGTTACTGTTAGTGTTATGGTCATGGTGAGGGTCAAGTAATCGCGATCAGAAAATCATAACAGCACCAACAAGGGAATGAGAGGAGCAATTTATAACCTTAACATGACATTGTTTTACTTGCGACTAAAATGTCCATTAAAAAAAATGAAATAAAACTTCAAACCTGTCGAGGTGATCGACCTCATCAAACATTTTCTGTAGGTAATTACTGTAAGCCTCTGTAAGTATAAGATGTGTTAGATAATTACTGTAAGTATCTGCAAGTTTAAGATGCGTTAGATGATTGCACTGTAGTTGTTAATCTAACAATCAAACAGACACGTCAGATGCAAGATATTGGTCCAGTTAGTAATCGATGCTCTTTCAGCCCGGGGTTCTGGTATTAAATTAAATGTCTCGACTCCAGTGGTGCTGAACCTTTTGGACGTACCGAACCCCTCCAGTTTCATATGTACATTCTCTGAATCCTTCTTTTATAGTTCTATTGACTGTACTGACGCAATCTGATAGCGAGTCATAGGAGTCAGGTGTGTGTTTTACCTCCGCCGAAACCCTGATACTGACTCATCGAACCAAGGTTAAGAAACACTGCTTGATTCTTTATGAACATGTGCTTAATTAAACAAGCAAGTTTTAATTTTGTGGTCACTAATTAAACTTAAAAGTTAACGTTCGTTAATTTCACGTAATAACAAATACTTTTACATAAATAGTGTGAACTACTTTTTCAGGAAATGTAGGAATAAAACAGCAACATACAGACAACACACACACATATACACACCATATACAGACAGACAGACAGACGCACGCACGTACACATAATATAATATGATACTTCTGTTATTAACGTTGCTAATTACAAACCATGTATTTTAACAGTCCATTTGGTTGCTGGATTCATCTTATTGAGTCTGAAATAAGAAGAGAAAATTTATGTGATCATATAATACAAAAATAGCAACTGAATTGGCTAAAAATAAAGCAAATCAACATGACTAACATGAGATAATAATTTTTTCCCACATCATATGGGCGTCATCGGGAATTTTGTCAAGAGAGCAGAGATTGGGTTGTTTTGATGTGCACAATCCTAACGTAGAATATAAGCTCATCATGCTTATGTACCTGGATGCTTTCGCTAATAACATACGTGGCGTGTAGGCTTCAGATTAAAAGCAACCTTTTTGTGGAGATCTCAGACTCAGTGTTCTAACAACATATATATTGATCATATAATCATGTATCCTTTTTTTCTATCTCTAATAGAGTCAGTGGGCTAGTTTTTGTAACAGGAAATACTCGATGAATTTTTTTTTCCAAATTTTCCAATTCTGGTATGGTGAAATAACATTAAATGAATCCAAAATTGTATGATATTTTGTCATACTATCCTTCTGTCAATATTACTGTTACAGATAGAATACGGAATACTATCCTTAACTCGACCTACCTAGTGTCATCGCTAACTTACATACACATAAATACATTATTGATTAAGAAGTGTTTTTTTTTTCGTTGTTTTTTTTTTTCCCTGAGCCCACCCTCTTAAAATCGATGACTAAATTTACAAAAACAAATCAATGTTTTTAATCCAGTTTGAAATTACTTAAAGCACAACGAAAATAAAGTTTGGTCCAATCTATTTTAAAGTTTGTAGTGGTGCTCTAGCTTGAAGTAAATGTAAATAATTAGTAAAGGACGGCTGTAAAAAAAAAATTGTATACATACATTTCTTCTTGTTTCAGATCCTCAAAGAACATATGAAGAGAATCGCGTTCAAATGTAAAATAGATTGAATCATACTCTCCCTTGTCTTTTCCCGGTATGTTCGTGGCTGTCATGGGACATAACAATGTTTTAGGAGATAACTGTAAGATAAACCATGCAAACTCTAAAAAAAAAAAAAATAAACCATGCAATATTTTCTTTAAGAATTTACTGAACTTGAAGGAAATATAAACTTGGATTAATCACGTACCGAATATATTTTTCTTGTCGGTGAACAATATCTTTTTGAGGAAGGTTAAGCCAGTGAATGGAGGGGGGAAGTGCCAGTTGTTGGAGTATGTCCAAGCTAGGGCGATGCTGGCGTTCGTCCAGAGTTTCTTGGAGTTTTTGTCGATTTCTTCTATAGAAGAGCTGAACACGAGAACCAGAGGAAGAGTTATTTTGTTATTTCAGTCTGATGCTTTCAAGGGGCGATTTTATTCAATGAAGTAGTAAATTTTTTTTATAATGGTAAGACTAACCCGAAAGCATCGAGTTCGAATTCGGGTTCGTCTATAGAACGCGCCTGAGTTCACCAAGCTCCGATGGGTACCTAACTCATGTTAAGGAAAAAAAAACGGCAGGACATAATGCTGAACACACTATCCCTTCATATGCCAGGTGAACTCTACTTCACTTGCCCCATTGAACGTAAGGTTCAAAAGGCAACTTTAAATCACCCTTAGAAATGCAGAGTAAAAAAAAAAACAACACATACATAATTAAGTATGTATATTAAGTGTTGTGTGTATACTCACTGTGTGTGTGTGTATGTGTGTCTGTATGTGTGAGTACCAAACACTTACTTGAACTTTGCGATCAGCAAGTTGACAAGCATAAGGTTAACGATGATCACGAAGATCCCGTATAACAACAACATCATGTACTTTGAGGTTCTCTCCACAAAGGGAATGTGAGAACCGTTCTTACACATTGGTTCTAGAGGATAAAGAACAAAGCACAGTTCTAGTGGACAAACAACAAATCACAGTTATAGAGGACAAACAACAAATCACAGATCTAGAGGACAAACAACAAATCACAGTTCTAGAGGACAAACAACAAATCACAGATCTAAGGGACAAACAACAAATCACAGTTGTGAGAACCGTTATAAAACATTGGTTCTGGAGGACAAACAAATCACAGTTCTAGAGGACAAACAAATCACAGTTCTGGAGGACAAACAACAAATCACAGTTCTAGAGGACAAGCAACAAATCACAGTTCTAGAGGAAACACAAATCACAGTTCTGGAGGACAAACAACAAATCACAGTTCTAGAGGAAACACAAATCACAGTTCTGGAGGACAAACAAGAAATCACAGTTCTAGAGGACAAACAACAAATCACAGATCTAAGGGACAAACAACAAATCACAGTTGTGAGAACCGTTATAAAACATTGGTTCTGGAGGACAAACAAATCACAGTTCTAGAGGACAAACAAGTCACAGTTCTGGAGGACAAACAACAAATCACAGTTCTAGAGGACAAACAACAAATCACAGTTCTAGAGGAAACACAAATCACAGTTCTGGAGGACAAACAACAAATCACAGTTCTAGAGGAAACACAAATCACAGTTCTGGAGGACAAACAACAAATCACAGTTCTAGAGGAAACACAAATCACAGTTCTAGAGGACAAACAACAAATCACAGTTCTAGAGGACAAACAACAAATCACAGATCTAAGGGACAAACAACAAATCACAGATCTAAGGGACAAACAACAAATCACAGTTCTAGAGGACAAACAACAAATCACAGTTCTAGAGGACAAACAAATCACAGTTCTAGAGGAAACACAAATCACAGTTCTAGAGGACAAACAACAAATCACAGTTCTAGAGGACAAACAACAAATCACAGATCTAAGGGACAAACAACAAATCACAGATCTAAGGGACAAACAACAAATCACAGTTCTAGAGGACAAACAACAAATCACAGTTCTAGAGGACAAACAAATCACAGTTCTAGAGGAAACACAAATCACAGTTCTAGAGGACAACCAACAAATCACAGTTCTGGAGGACAAACAACAAATCACAGTTCTAGAGGAAACACAAATCATAGTTCTAGAGGACAAACAACAAATCACAGTTCTGGAGGACAAACAACAAATCACAGTTCTAGAGGAAACACAAATCACAGTTCTAGAGGACAAACAACAAATCACAGTTCTAGAGGACAAACAACAAATCACAGTTCTGGAGGACAAACAACAAATCACAGTTCTGGAGGACAAACAACAAATCACAGTTGTGAGAACCGTTATAAAACATTGGTTCTGGAGGACAAACAAATCACTGTCCGAGAGGACAAACAAATCACAGTTCTGGAGGACAAACAACAAATCACAGTTCTAGAGGAAACACAAATCACAGTTCTTGAGGACAAACAAATCATAGTTCTAGTGGACAAACAACAAATCACAGTTATAGAGGACAAACAACAAATCACAGATCTAAGGGACAAACAACAAATCACAGTTGTGAGAACCGTTATAAAACATTGGTTCTAGAGAACAAACAAATCACAATTCTAGAGGACAAACAAATCACAGTTCTGGAGGACAAACAACAAATCACATTTCTAGAGGAAACACAAATCACAGTTCTAGAGGACAAACAACAAATCACAGTTCTAGAGGAAACACAAATCACAGTTCTGGAGGACAAACAACAAATCACAGTTCTAGAGGAAACACAAATCACAGTTCTGGAGGACAAACAACAAATCACAGTTCTAGATGACAAACAACAAATCACAGTTCTAGAGGACAAACAACAAATCACAGTTCTAGAGGAAACACAAATCACAGTTCTAGAGGACAAACAACAAATCACAGTTCTGGAGGACAAACAACAAATCACAGTTCTAGAGGACAAACAACAAATCACAGTTCTAGAGGAAACACAAATCACAGTTCTAGAGGACAAACAACAAATCACAGTTATAGAGGGCAAACAACAAATCACAGTTCTAGAGGAAACACAAATCACAGTTCTAGAGGACAAACAACAAATCATAGTTCTGGAGGACAAACAACAAATCACATTTCTAGAGGAAACACAAATCACAGTTCTAGAGGACAAACAACAAATCACAGTTCTAGAGGAAACACAGATCACAGTTCTGGAGGACAAACAACAAATCACAGTTCTAGAGGAAACACAAATCACAGTTCTGGAGGACAAACAACAAATCACAGTTCTAGATGACAAACAACAAATCACAGTTCTAGAGGACAAACAACAAATCACAGTTCTAGAGGAAACACAAATCACAGTTCTAGAGGACAAACAACAAATCACAGTTCTGGAGGACAAACAACAAATCACAGTTCTAGAGGACAAACAACAAATCACAGTTCTAGAGGAAACACAAATCACAGTTCTAGAGGACAAACAACAAATCACAGTTATAGAGGGCAAACAACAAATCACAGTTCTAGAGGAAACACAAATCACAGTTCTAGAGGACAAACAACAAATCATAGTTCTGGAGGACAAACAACAAATCACAGTTCTAGAGGAAACACAAATCACAGTTCTAGAGGACAAACAACAAATCACAGATCTAAGGGACAAACAACAAATCACAGTTCTAGAGGACAAACAACAAATCACAGTTCTGGAGGACAAACAACAAATCACAGTTCTAGATGACAAACAAATCAAAGTTCTAGAGGACAAACAACAAATCACAGTTGTGAGAACCGTTATAAAACATTGGTTCTAGAGGACAAACAAATCACAGTTCTGGAGGACAAACAACAAATCACAGTTCTAGAGGGAACACAAATCACAGTTCTGGAGGACAAACAACAAATCACAGTTCTAGAGGAAACACAAATCACAGATCTAGAGGACAAACAAATCATAGTTCTAGTGGACAAACAACAAATCACAGTTATAGAGGACAAACAACAAATCACAGATCTAAGGGACAAACAACAAATCACAGTTGTGAGAACCGTTATAAAACATTGGTTCTAGAGAACAAACAAATCACAGTTCTAGAGGACAAACAAATCACAGTTCTGGAGGACAAACAACAAATCACATTTCTAGAGGAAACACAAATCACAGTTCTAGAGGACAAACAACAAATCACAGTTCTAGAGGACAAACAACAAATCACAGATCTAAGGGACAAACAACAAATCACAGTTGTGAGAACCGTTATAAAACATTGGTTCTAGAGGACAAACAAATCACAGTTCTGGAGGACAAACAACAAATCAGAGTTCTAGAGGAAACACAAATCACAGTTCTAGAGGACAAACAAATCACAGTTCTGGAGGACAAACAACAAATCACAGTTCTAGAGGAAACACAAATCACAGTTCTAGAGGACAAACAACAAATCACAGTTCTAGAGGACAAACAACAAATCACAGATCTAAGGGACAAACAACAAATCACAGTTGTGAGAACCGTTATAAAACATTGGATCTAGAAATCACAGTTGCCCCTATTAGCCGTCACTAATTCAACCCGGCTCTACGATTGTAAACATTCGGCATGAACCACAGCTCAGCAAATCATATACATTATTGTCATGCATGGGGTTTGGAAGCAAGGCAATCACCTCCAGGATAATGTTTCAAACGGTATTCTATCTGTAACAACAATATTGACAGAAAGATACTATTCCATATTCTAACTGCAACAGCAATATTGACAGAAGGATAGTATTCCATATTCTGATATAGCAATATTGACAGAAAGATAGCATTTAATATTCTGATACAGCCATATTGACAGAAAGATAGCATTTAATATTCTGATACAGCAATATTGACAGAAAGATAGCATTTAATATTCTGATACAGCAATATTGATTGATATTATTCCATATTGTAACTGTAACAGCAGTATTGACAGAAATATATTATTTCATACTCTGATATTGACAGAAGGATACTATTCCATATTCTAACTGTTACAGCAATATTGACAAACATGTGTTCACTGGCCCGCCGGTCTGTTTGGAAAAATCCCGGTGGGCCCATGGGAATGGTACGTTCACTTTAGTTTTAATTGTTTTTTAATGTTTCGATTTTACCATTCCTTCACACCAAGGCGTAAAATTCAGAACTCGGTGGAGAAAAATATGCACAATGAAAATTTTATTGATGGGTGGGTGGGGGGGGGGGGGGCTTTTAAACTTTCCGGGAGTCTTGGACATTGCCCAATGATTTAGGGCAAGGCACACACCCAGAGGCGTAGCGACCCTTCCCGGCGCCCGGGAACAAACTTTCGATTTGCACCCCCCCCCATCAAACTTTCGATTTGCACCCCCCTCTTAACTTTCGATTTGAACCCCGCCTCTCAAACTTTCGATTTACACCCCCACTCAATGGGTTTTTCCAACCCATTTTGGCGCCCCCTAAGGTCGGCGCCAGGGGACATATGTCCCCCCCCCCCCACCCCCTCGCTACGTCTCTGCACTCACCCCCAGGATAATATTCCTGGTAGTCCATCTCCCCAAACGTGCTCCAGAAGGCTATCCTGAAGATACACCAGACGTTGAGAGTGCCTTGTGGGTTCATCACGGTGCTTGACGCCACGGCAAAGGACGCGAAGAAGGCAGCCACGACGATGAGAACATACACCATATCTTTGGTCTGTAAGGGACATACACATACAACAATAAGGACATACACATACAACAATAAGGACATACACATACAACAATAAGAACATACACCATATCTTTGGTCTGTGAGGGACATACACATACAACAATAAGGACATACACCATTTATTTGGTCTGTTAGATAATTTTTAACAATAAGGACACACATTATTTTGGTCTGTTAGGACATATGCACATAACAATAAGGACATACATCATATCTTTTGTCTGTTACATACTATACATACTGTTACATACTATGAATAATGATTTACACCATTTATTAGGTCTGTAGAATGAATGCAAATGGCAAATTACTTTTAGTACATTTGCCACCTCTTTCTTCTAAACACGTGATACATTGATATAATACTATATACATTGAGATAATACAACATATATTGATATACTAGCCGTCCCGGCCAGGCCCTGCTCTGGCTTCTGTGAAAAACCTTTCTGTTAAAGACCATTACCTGTGTGTTTAGTAATCATCATAAACCCGGCATTGCCCACCCAAACCACAACCAACCAAAACAACAAAACGCAAACATAACGCTAACACAATTACAAATACAAACGAAAACAAAAACCTAACAACAAACCCAACCACAACCACAAACACCAATACAAACACAAAGAAAAAACAAACAAAAAGCAAACGAAAACAAAAACCTAACAACAAACCCAACCACAAACACCAATACCAACAAAAAAAACAACGAAAAAGCAAACGAAAACAAACCAAATTCAAACGCAAAACCAACCAAAAACACAAATACAAACCCAAAGAAAAAAACACAAACAAAAACGAAAAAAGAAAGAACAAAAACGAACCAAATCAAAACGCAACCACTAACGCAAACCCACCTAAACACAAAGAAAACACTAACGCGAACATAAACGCCCGGGGCGGAATCACCTGTTTTAGCTTAATGAACGACTATAGTACCCCAACTTATTCATAGTCTTTTACTCTCACTTAAACGAACGCGCCTGTTTCAATTTAATGAACAACTTTAATACTCTAAGCTTATCCGTAAAATACCTACAACATTTGCACTTGATCAATCCCCGCTAATTATGTAATTATTTTTTTTCCCAACACCAAAACAAAGTAATTAAAAAGTAAATTATTTTCGACTAATGCAATGGTTTTATAAAGGGAAGTAATTGTGTTTTCCTAATTTATCAAAGGGAAGTAAGTGCTATAGGACTAAATAAAGACATAATTAGAATTTTTGTAAAAGATGATATTTTTTTAAAACTTGTGTTTAATGAACATGCCGACAATTATTACTATAATTTGAAAAATGAAAATTATTTCCCAACACTTTCAATAGTAATTTTTTAACTCATAAATTTAGACAAATGCGCACGGTAATTGTCTAACACTTAAATCCATCCAAGACCAACGACAAACATATGCATTACATACAGAACTGAGCTTTATATATTAGATTACAATACACTGATATAATACATCTTCTTTACAGAAAATATAATGCAATTCAACTTACAATGTACCCCATTTACTTAGACTAAACAAGTAACACTTAAATGTAGCAATAAAGTATAAACAGTAAAGTATAAAGTTATTTTTGATCTGCATAATGGATACACATCATCACTTGCCGCCTGTATAGTGTTGTGATCCTTCTTGTTTAGAAATGGATACATGACTGAATTACCTACATCGATAGACCTTGTTAAGATTTATTTTCTCACAGCCAATGAAGTAATGAATATTGACTCCTAAATTACAATTCCAGCCGAATTCGCTTTCCATGACGAGAGTCAAGTACCCATCAGAGCTGGGTGAACTCTCGGAATCCTTGCGGTCGAGCCGGGGATTCGAATTAGAATCTTTCGGGGTTTGCAATAAAGCGCTCTACCATTCGACCACCAAAAAAAAAAAAAAAAAAAAAAAAAAAAAGAAAACAAAAAAAATTCTTCAAACTACATTTACCATTGAATACATCATTGCCAGGACCTTTCCTAAGTTAGGCGAGCCGTAGCAATATTTCAACATCTCGACCGTGCAGACTACAAAGTCGTAGCTGTAGATCAGCCTGGACAATGGCATCAGGTTGCTGTCGCTGGATGGCAGAAGTGCGAGGGCGCGCAGTAGTGTCGCCAGTGTGTACAAGACCAGTGTTATGAACCCCATAATTTTGAATTCTTTGGAGGGGTATTTGTAGAAGCTGTTACGTGAGACTGCGATCTATTTAGAGAAAACGTTTTCATGTGTGTAAAACTTCACTGAATTTACGGTTTTTAAAGAAAATGTATGCATTTTAGTGATCCTTTACTGAAATGGTTGAAAGAAAATGTATGCATTTAAATCCTTTTCTGATTTTTTTAAAGAAAATGTATGCATTTAAATCCTTTACTGAAATAGTTTAAAGAAAATGTATGCATTTTAGTAATCCTTTACTGAAATGGTTTAAAGAAAATTATGCGTTTTAGTGATCCTTTACTTAATTAAATGGTTTAAAGAAAATGTATGCGTTTTAGTGATCCTTTACTTAAATGGTTTAAAGAAAATGTATGGTTTTTCTATATAATCAACATGGCTTTTTAAAAAAAAAAATATGAAAAGACTGAATGAGAGTCATTATTACGAAATAATTACACACGTGTGAAAGTGAATGTGTTTGTTCGTGTATGTGTGTGAACGAGTGCGTGAAGACTCAAGAATGTGGGTTAAAGTTTGTTTGTGAAGACCTTCAATATCTGGTGTGTTCTATAATTACCTACCAAGTAATGTAATGAGATGCCGTTACAGACTACCTACCAAGTAATGCAATGAGATGCCGTTGTAGACTACCTACCAGGTAATGTAATGAGATGCCGTTACAGGCTACCTACCAGGTAATACAATGAGATGCCGTTGTAGGCTACCTACCAGGTAATACAATGAGATGCCGTTACAGACTACCTACCAGGTAATGTAATGAGATGCCGTTACAGGCTACCTACCAGGTAATACAATGAGATGCCGTTACAGACTACCTACCAGGTAATGCAATGAGATGCCGTTACAGACTACCTACCAGGTAATGCAATGAGATGCCGTTGTAGACTACCTACCAGGTAATGCAATGAGATGCCGTTACAGGCTACCTACCAGGTAATACAATGAGATGCCGTTACAGGCTACCTACCAGGTAATACAATGAGATGCCGTTACAGGCTACCTACCAGGTAATGCAATGAGATGCCGTTACAGGCTACCTACCAGGTAATGCAATGAGATGCCCTTACAGGCTACCTACCAGGTAATACAATGAGATGCCCTTACAGGCTACCTACCAAGTAATGCAATGAGATGCCGTTGCAGACCTTCCATACCAGCACCAGAGACTCGGTGATGTGGAGTGTTTTCTCATCCAGCCACAACATCAACATCAGGCCGTAGATGTTCAGAAACAGGAAGTTGAACAGCTAAATCAAAGGGAAACAGGAAGTTGAAGAGATGGAGCAAAGTGAAACAGAAAATTGAAGAGCTTAATCAAAGTGAAACAGGAAATTGAAGAGCTTAGTCAAAGTGAAACAGGAAATTGAAGAGCTTAGTCAAAGTGAAACAGGAAATTGAAGAGCTTAATCAAAGTGAAACAGGAAATTGAAATGACGGAGCAAAAGTAAAACAAGAAGTTGAAGAGATGGAGCAAAAGTGAATAAAAGAAAACTCACGAAATCGATATAAAACTTGAATTTTGGGGTGGACAGCTTATTTGTTAGCTAAAGCAACAAACACAAAACACTAAGAATTAAATGGCTGTGTTTTGTGTAATTATAATTATATATATTTAAGTTTAACGTGAAATTAAGCATATCGCTCGTCAAGTACAAAGATCGCATAGAGACTATATATATATATATATATATATATATATATATATATATATATATATATATATATATATATATATATATATATATATATATATATATATATATATAAATGAGTTAAAGGTAGGGGTACATGCCATTTTATATTTGCTCTTTTCCTCTTTAGCAGCTATCTGGAATAACGATATAGCGAATTAGTTACTGTTTTGTCATGATATAATAGATCTACAAAAACGTCTATACAACGACTTGGGTGTCTTAAGAGTTAAACCAATATGTATCTTGAAATTCCACACGATTTGGTCCTTGCTGATTCTGTCCTTAAGCCCAACGTACAGAGTGATTAGGCTATCTTCACAGTAAGTATTCATTAAGCTGATAGTAGGCACACGCCTCATTACAGTTGTATTCACGCCTCCTTAATGTACAGCAGAAGGTTTATAGTGTGTAAACGCCCCTATAAAGTAGTAACACGCCGCCTTTAAAATGTATACACGCCCACTGTTCAGTCTGTACACGCCCACTGTTCAGTCTGTACACGCCCACTGTTCAATGTGTACAAGCCCACTGTTCATTCTGTACACGCCCAATAATCTAAACCTGGATACACGGAGAAGGACACATCCACGGCCCTACCTGTTTGTTCCACGCCTCCCCTTCCTTCCAGACCCTCTTACTCAGGTCGTGAACCGCCTCCAGTTCTAGAATCTTCTTGTTGGCCGAGTCTACGGCCAGGTCGTAGCAGCTCTTGTTGCCCCACTTAACGAACTTCCGGCCAATGAAGTCCACGGTCAAGGCCTTGTTGTTGTCATAGCATTTGTTGATCGCTTGCTTAGCAAGGTGGGTAAAAAACCTGGAAGGAATTTTTTGATAAATGACAAAAGTAGAGTGTAGTCGTACTTTATATGTACAATGCGAGCACTGGGTGAATATTTATTTAACATCTGTATTCAATTGTTTTAACCGCAGAAACTCACTGAAAATCATTCTCGTAACTGTCCTCGTCTTTTTGCTCTTCGTACTCTTTGTCGCTGGATTTAGGTGATAGAAATGTATAAATTTCACATTATATATATATATATATATATATATATATATATATATATATATATATATATATATATATATATATATATATATATATATATATATATATATACATATACAAATATATGCATATACCGACATGCATTATAGACACACATACCTGTACGTAATTCATGTAAAATGTTAACACACAGGACATGAACACACACAGACACTTGCCTATGCACACAAAAACTAAACGCATAAAAGCACATACATACACACATTATGGGCACACATACTTACAAATATATAGAGTAACGTGTGGAAACAGACTCAGACTGATACGTGCATAAATACTTGCATGTGTACATGCAGACACATACAGACCTATACACATATAAACACACATAAAAATATACTCCATCACAAGTGTTCTTCATGTGCAGCTAAACTGTGAATATGCTAAAACCACCACTAGCTGTGCCAACAAAAAAATTTAATCGGATTTTAACTCTGTAACTCTCTCCCCACCCACCATCATTACATTAACACTGCCTCGATAGAATGTTCTCGGAAATGTGTTACCCTCAATATTTAACTACATTTAACCTTAAAAATAAATCTACCATTATTTACAACGAGAAAAATGGCCGGTTGAGGAAGGATACAACGGGCGCTAGGCTGATAGTGCTGTCTCTTTTCTCTAAACTAAAACCACCCCACCCCCCCCCCCCACACACACGCACCACCCCCCCCCCCTCACCCCCCCCCCCCCAAAAAAAAAAAACATGTCTACCGTCCCATTCAACGAAATATAATTATATACTTTTTCCAGTGTCCGCCCCCTCCCCGAAAATTCTACCCCCGCCCCCGAAAATTTCAAGTACCCCCACCCCTCTCCGGGGAGGAAAAAGTCTGAAAGAAACACTGGTGTCGCGCTTAGCCACTACCCGAAGAATTGCATTAAAGAAATTGCAAGAAAACCACTTTTTAGATTAGACACATTAATTAGGCGGTAATTTTATTATAGAGTATCGATGAAGAAATTTCTTTTGAGTTGGGGGGGGGGGGCTCAGACGTTCTTACGCGGGGGTGGGGCTTCGCCCCTACCCGAAGAATTGTATGAATGAAACTCTTCACGCAAACCACTTAGATTAGACAAAATTTCCTTTTTATTCAATGTTTACTCGAGAATCAATGACGTCATATTACTGTGTACTCTCCGGCTTGATATTATTTTCTACTCTATGCTAAACCACTTTTTAGAATAGACACATTAGTTAGGCGGTAATTTTATTATAGAGTATCGATGACGACATTGCTTTTTAGTTGGGGGGGGGGCGGCTTAGACGTTCATTCTCGAGGGTGGGGCTTCGCCCCTACCCGAAGAATTGTATGAAAGAAACTCTTCACGCAAACCATTTAGATTAGACAAAATTGCCTTTTTATTCAATGTTTACTCGAGAATCAATGACATCATATTACTGTGTGCACTCTCCGGCTTGATATTATTTTCTACTATATAACGTCATACTTCGTTTTCGTTTAACTATGCATGTTTTTAATGTACTTATGTTTTCTCTAGAGCGTTCTTGTCAGACAGATAGACAGATACATAGATAGATAGATACATAGACAGACAGCGAAACTATTATTATAGATAGAAAAGAAGGAAATTAGAGTTACCTCTCATCTTTTTGTTTCTGAAACCTTTGATAATTGTAACCAGCAGCTAATAAAGCTCCAGGAATGTGACCCTACAGGAATATATTTTTATACACACATATTAAAAGGTATACATAGATTTTGAATCATCTTACACACATTGGTTTATGGTAGTGATTTAATTAAAATTTAAGTTTAAATCTAATTTTAAGTTTGTCATAGCAGGCAGTATGGGATGGCGTGGCCTAGCAGTAGAGAGCTAGACTGTTAACCCGAAAGTTTTGGGTTTGAATCAGGGTTAAACGAGCAGAGGCGTAGCAACCCATTTCGGCGCCCTGGGCGACCTATTAAATTTGCGCCCCCCCCCCTATATTTTTATATTTATTCAACCCCCCCCCCCCCCCACCACACACACATCAGTCACAGTTATATTTTTTTCCCGTATCCCACAAGCAAAGTAGAAAGCCGTCCATAGAAACAAGTAGCTTTCTATTTTCTTAAATTCGACTGTAATGCAGCTCGGAATAAGCTTGTTATTTTAGTGCAATGCGTACTATTATACACAGATTGTTTGCCGTTCACGTGGTGAGCAATTCTTTTTTTCTATGAGATTCTTTCTATTTTTAAAAGTTTAAGCAATTAAAAATGGATTAAAAATCATGTCTATTTCCCGAGTTACCATGCCCCGTAGTGTTATATAAGAATATTCGAGAAAGTTTATTTTAAATACGATACCTCAAGCTTCATCCAAAGAAAAATAGCACATTCCATGTCTCTCTTCAAAATGGATGTTAAATACAATCTCTGCACGAAGTCTTTACTGTCTAGCACACAAAAAATGTACAAAACTAAGTACATATTTTTTGACAATCGTACTTTCATAATTTTAAAATAATCTTTTCAAATTTAAAAACTTTGAATTGGATTCTCTAAATTCATAAACATTTTTAAAAAATTAATTTACTATTATCTCGAATTATATATATATATATATAAATATATATATATATATATATATATATATATATATATATATATATATATATATATATATATATATATATATATGTATATATGTATATATATATATATATATATATATATATTTATATATATATATATACATTGTTAACTTACCGACATATTTTTCAAACTTCAGAATTTCATCAACAATCGTAACTTTCTGTTCCTCTTTTTTATCTAACTACGAAAAAGATGTAAATGTTAAAGGAGTGCCTTGTTTCATGTTAGCAAACATTGACCTCAGTCTGTTCACTAGAACTGACCGAGGTCAGGGTCCAGTGATACTAACTTTAACAACGTTGTATTCCCAAAGTGGACAACAAAGCAGAGGCGTCGCGATGCGGGGCGTGGGGGGGGGGGGGGGGGGGGGGGGGCTGCGGACCCACCGGGTGACACCAAGATAAAAAAAAAACTATAAGATATATATAATAAAAATGTGTTTGCCAGTTCAATGAATGGTTGATTAGGGTTCAAACGTATTGAAGTACATAATGACGATCCCGACAAGGGGAGTGGGGGTTGACACCGTGACATAAACGTGCAAACTATAGAGTAAACAATGTCATATCCAGATGCATTAACAACTAATTATAGATTAACATCGTTAGTATTAAATGTGAACACTTAAAAGCTTTGACCGGGTGAGTGGGGGGTGGGGGGATGTGACACCAACAGCAACATTTACTGAGAAGAAAAAAAAATGGGGATGGGAGGGGGCGCACTGGGTGACACTCAACCTAGCGATGCTTCTGCAACAAAATTAGGTTTACTTAGCAAGAGTACAAAGTGTGGTAAGATAACGCACTCAAAAACCAAAACACACGTGCGACTTCATATTCCTGTATAATCTATCAACCTCAGCATTAATTTTTCGTTATTTCTACTCTGTTGTGAGTTACTTTTAGGAATACGTAATTGTCTATCAGGGCCTCTTTTTTTAACAAAAATGTGAGAAAAATCTGAAGAGAATATACTAAAAATGTGAGAAAAATCTGAAGAGAATATGCTAAAAATGTGAGGAAAAAACTGTAGAGAACATACAAAAAATGTGAGAAAAAACTGTAGAGAACAAACTAAACATGTGAGAAAAATCTGAAGAGAACATATTAAAATATGAGAAAAATCTGAAGAGAACACTAAAATGTGAGAAAAATCTGAAGAGAATATACTAAAAATGTGAGGAAAAAACTGTAGAGAACAAACTAAAAATGTGAGAAAAATCTGAAGAGAACATACTAAAATATGAGAAAAATCTGAAGAGAACACTAAAATGTGAGAAAAATCTGAAGAGAACATACTAAAAATGTGAGGAAAAAACTGTAGAGAACATACTAAAAATGTGAGAAAAATTTGAAGAGAACATACTAAAATATGAGAAAAATCTGAAGAGAACATACTAAAAATTCGAGAAAATTCTGAAAACATACTAAAAGTGTGAGAAAAATCTGAAGAAAACATACAAAAATTTCGATCGCTTTGGGCATTAAACCTTCATCGATGGCCACGTTAAGCTCGTCCAGAAGTAAACAAAGACAAACAAGCTTTTCCTCCCACCGCTGTCGATAGAAAAAAAGAAATTAGTTAATTAATGTGATGAGCATTGAACCATTACTTTGATGCTGTTCTACGAACTTCAGACACTATTAAAAATCAATTATAAGATTACAATATAATAAAACAAATATAAAAACATTTTAAAAGCTTTAAAGTGCACCGAAAATCAGAAATTAAAACAATTTTTTTTAATACAAGCATCGGTCACTCATGAGATCTTTTACATAGTTTAGGAACTAAAGCAATTTTAAAAGCTTTTATTTAGTTCGCAACGTCTGTTTGTTTTATTGTAGTTTGTGGGTTTGTGGCAAATCTTGTAACTCATTTTTTCCCACGTTTTCTTTAACTTGCTTTCTCTGTTTGTGTGTTTGTCTTTCCAATCAAATCTTGCGATCGAAATTTCTGGCACTTCCCAGTTAGCTAGCGCGCTGAAATTTTCAGGGAAGCTTTCTTTTGGATGACCATTGAATATTCAATTGTTATTATTACTAAATTGATCAATGGAAACATTTTATTGAGCATTTTAGACCGCTATATAATCTATATATATAATTCTCCTCTGCTAGCCATTACAAAAAAAACCAGCGACGCGTACCTCGCGCGCAGTGAAGCGAACGATCACATGTCGCCACAGGCTTAGGGGCAGAGAATTTAGCTTGAACCGAGTTTAAACTTACAGGAGGTAGGCCAGTTTGGGGGAGACGATATGGTCGAGTGGTTGGGCACACGATTGCTATCCCACTCGACACGGGTTCAAATCTATGTGTTCTAGTCAGTAACGTATTCAAACAACGTGTTTTTTACGAGTTGTCTTTTTACGAGTTGTCTTTTTACGAGTTGTCTTCGTTTACCCAAAAAAAGTGAAAAGATAAAATCGATAGCAAGATTTTAATGCAAACAAACAGACAAAGACTAAAAAGTAGAAAATAATAATCATTAAAAAAGTTTTAAAAAACCCACGTTTTCTGATTGAACTAAAAAGTAGAAAATAAATGCTATAGGCCCTACATCACAATAATGCAAGCGATCACTCTACTATAAGCGAGCAAAAACGTGGGGCGCCGTGATTTTCTTACAGTTTCTAATACTGTTGACTCTCTACAAGCTCCCTAATAAAAGTCAATAGTATTATCTAATCAATAGTAATATAACTTTTACTTCGGCGCCCCACGTTTTTGATCGCTTATAGTAGAGTGATCGCTTGCATTATTGTGATGTAGGGCCTATAGCATTTATTTTCTACTTTTTAGTTCAATCAGAAAACGTGGGTTTTTTAAAACTTTTTTAATGATTATTATTTACACACTTCTAATGCAGCGATTTCGTTCAAACTTTCCAGATACGTTTCACTTTGATGACAATACAAGTCTATCTATTATTTAATTTAATTAAATGTTTAATTAGTCATTAAAATTAATTAAACTGTTTCGGGACAAAGGGGAGATAACAAAATTAAATCACTCCATATATTACTATATTCGATAACAGAAGGGGAGATAAATAGCTAGACGCAACTACCCTAACAGTCTGGTGAGTTGTGGTTCACGGGAGTGTTTACAATAGTTGAGCCTGTCGATCTAGTGAAGGCTATGAGGGGCAGATAAATGATTTTAAATGATTTTAAACTAAGAGGAGGTAACAAGATCTACTCGACCAGTAACACAGTTAAAAGAGTTATCTGCCACTTCTTAGTTCGTGATCGACGCTCGGGCAAATAAACCAGGAGTGATCTCCCCTAAACTTTCTCGAATATTCTTATATGAAACAACGGGGGATGACAATTCGGGATATAGACATGATTTTTAATTCATTTTAAATTCTTAAACTTTTTTAAAATAGAATAAAAATCTCGTAGAAAAAAAATTGCACACCAAGTGAACGCCAAATAAAAGAGAAATAAGGGAAATAATCAAAGTCATTAATGTAAATCAGAACACTTTATAAATTATATCTTTCTCATTATCTTAAATAAAGATTTTTCTTTCGGAAATTTAACATATAATAATTTTCTACAAACAGAGCTTAAAATCTTTTTTGTGGCACCAAACTGAAATATACTATTATAAAATAACTTAAAATATCAAGCCATAAGTAAAGTTTAGATTTTTGGGAATATGTATGTAGGAAAGTAACTTCGATCAATGCCATTTTCCGATTATACAGGGAGTAATCTCCCCTAAGCTTTCTTGATTATTCTTATTTAAAAAAAACAGGGGATGGAAACTCGGGACATAGATATGAATTTTAATCCATTTTAAATACTTAAACTCTTTAAAATAGAATAACATCTCTTAGAAAAAAAAATTGCACACCAGTAAACGCCAAATAAAATGTGCATAACAGTGCGGAATATTATTATTACTTTATAAATTCACATGCTTTTTTTGAGAAATCTAAAATAGAGAAAATTACTACTTCCGGTCAACAGAAATTACTCAAAATTTCACAGAAGGCTGAGAATTAGATCTTTTATTACCATGTAAAATTTCATTTATCTATCTGAAATAGTACTCAAGTTATAGGCTTTTGAAAAATTGAAAGTAGAAAAAGTTCCACTTCCGTTTATCGGAAATCGCTCAAAAATTGATACGGATCTACGATTTTGATATAATACTTATATATGTAATTTCATCAACCTAGTTTTAACGGCACTCAAGTTATCGTGTTTACAGACACACAAACAGACCCGCATATATACACACATACACACAGAGACATACGGACAAGATTGCAAAATTATGTTTTTCCGACTCAGTAGAGCTGTAAAAAATCGAGATTTTCAAAAATCTCGAATTTTTTTTTTGCACGATTACAAGACTTATATACGAGAAAGTAAAAAGTCAGCGAACTGAGACCAAATATTCGGCGTGAACACAGCACAGCAGACGGATTAGTTTATATAGCTAGTTATCTCCCTTTATTATCGAATTTACTAATCTTTCAATTAAATTGTAATGACTAATTTAATATCTCGGGGGTCGGCGTGGTCGAGTCGGTAAAGCTCATGGTTCAAACCCTCGGGCGGATGAGACTCGTTAGCTGAGGACAGCTGCTCTTCTAAGAGATACAACTCCAAAATCAAACAACTGCTGCCTTGAAATTTGTTCTTGGTTGGACAAAGGCTATGGAAGAAAATCCAAAAAGAAAAGCAGGCTGAAATCGGAGTCAATGGCCTCAATGGCGCTTAACCAGTTGACACCAGTGGCGTAGCCAGGATTCGATTTGCACCCCCCCCCTTTCAAACTTTCGATTTGCACCCCCCCCCCTCAAACTTTTTCTATATACCGAGGGGTCTATGGGGGGGGGGGTTATGACCCCCCCTAACCCCCCCCCCCCCCCCTCCCTGCCTAAGCCACTGGTTGACACGTATCCTTAATTGTGATGGAGGCGTGATCGAGTCGGCAAAAAGCACAATGTTGATAAATTCGAAAAAAAAGTCTCGAGTTCAAACCCTCTGGCAGATAAGGCTCGATCCCTCCCAACACTAAAAATTAAGAACGAAGAAGAAGAAAGATTTATATCTAATAAGACTAAAAGTTAGATATCCTTGCAGTGTCATTCAAGAAGAACGTATCTGGAAAGTTTGAACGATATCAGTGCATTAGAAGAAGGTTGAAAATTGCGTTACATGCAGTGTTTCTTCCAGCCTTTTTTCTCCGGACACTGTTAAAAGTATATATTTTCTATATGAATTATATAAATTTCATTTCGTTCGGGGGGGGGGGGTAGAATTTTTTCGGGGGGTAAAAGCCTCCCCCCCCCCGAAGAGATGCATGGAAGAAACTCTTGTCACATGATTAACCAAACTATCAAAAAGAAATAGGAGAAATCATTGACGTTGATTTATATTTATGTCAGTAAAATCACAAACTCACCGCAACATCTGGGTACCTAAATTGCTTGGACATAATTGCTGAAATAATAAGGAAATTTTAAATAAATCACAAAATACTGCAATGGAATAGAACTTTCACTATCTTAGATGGTAATTAGTATAGTCCTGAATAAATATTATAAAACTACATTTTTTAAGGAAGCATTTTTTACTCATTTATTTATATATCTTTGTTTTACTACAATTTCATGCAATGCTGGTTCATCTCAAAGACGTCACTAGTGTAATGTCACTTGCATAACGTCGCTGGTATAACGTCGAAGGTGTGTCGCTGTTATAACGTCGATTGTATAAAGTTCCTGGTATAACGTCGTTGGTGTAACGTCGCTGATATAAAGTCGTTGGTATAACGTCGCTGATATAACGTTCCTGGCGTAACGTCGCTAGTATAACGTCGTTGGTATAACATTGCTGATATAACGTCGTTGGTATAACATTGCTGATATAACGTCGCTGGTATAGCGTCTCTGGTATAACGTCTCTGGTATAACGTCGTTGGTATAAAATTGCTGAAATAGCGTCTCTTGTTTAACGTCGTTGGTTTAACGTCGTTGGTTTAACGTCGTTGGTTTAACGTCGTTGGTATAACAACATCGCTGATATAACATCGCTGGTATAACGTCTCTTGTTTAACGTCGTTGGTATAAAATTGGTGATATAACGTCTCTTGTTTAACGTCGTTGGTATAACATCGCTGGTATAACGTCGTTGGTATAACGTCTCTGGTATAACGTCTTTGGTATAACATTGCTGATATAACGTCGTTGGTATAAAATTGCTGATATAACGTCGTTGGTATAACATTGCTGATATAACGTCGTTGGTATAAAATTGCTGATATAAAGTCTCTTGTTTAACGTCGTCGGTATAACATCGCTGGTATACCGTTACACAAAAGACATCGCTTGTACACATCTAGGAAAGATAACTCTGCCTCATCAACTCACCTCTGATGACAGCTTTCAAAATCTGCTGCAGCATCCCAGCCTGGTTGCCTCGACAGGACGACGGGTGGACGTCCGCCTGCTCAGACTCGCCGGTGACGATTACAGTTATAGGAGCTTCGGCGGTGGTGTCTGGGCTAGGGGGGATGAAGGGTGGGGGGTGGGGGGTAGTTGGATGGTGTACAGATGGGGGTGAATCGTGATGGTACGATCTGTTTGTAATGTATGAGCGCTGTTGTTGTTATTTTGTTATGTTTTTGTTGTTGGTTGTTGGTTGTTGTCACCCCTACCCCACACCCCCCCCCACCCCTGTATAGTAACATTTTATTTTTGCTGAAGTATATGGTTCACTCTTGTAGAACAGAAACGTCTATTTACTTACTTAAGTCTTACAGAAATGTGTATTTACTTACTCGTATAGTACAGAAATGTCTATTTACTTACTCGTATGGTAAAGAAATGTCTATTTACTTACTCGTATGATACAGAAATGTCTATTTACTTACTCGTATAGTACAGAAATGTCTATTTGCTTACTCGTATGGTACAGAAATGTCTATTTACTAACTCTTGTAGTACAGAAATGTGTATTTACTTACTTGTGTGGTACATAAATGTCTATTTATTTACTCTTGTAGAACAGAAATGTGTATTTACTTACATAGGTTCAACATCAGAAATAGTCTCAAAAGTTGTTCTCAAATAATCAGCCTCTTTAGAATGCTACGAACAACAGAGAAAATAAGTTTAATAATAATTGAGAACTCTAGTTAGGAAGTCGAAAAGAGTTAAGAACAATATGGTTTTACTTTACAATCGCCAGACGTATAATGGTAAATTTAAACATGTGTCTTTGGACTAAAAATATTCACCTCGAACACGAGTACAGAAGAGTTCAAGTCTCTTTCCGTCATGATCAGGGCAAGCTGATATTTGAGTCTTTCTGCAAAAAGAAAACATAGCTCTAAAAGTATCGTAAATATTGTTAGTCTTTCGCTAATTATGTGTCTGTTATCACTTTTAATTAGCCATTAATTGTCGTAATTTGGGAGGCACAGAGGAGGACACACGTGCTAGAATTAATAGAGCCCGTTGCGCTTTCACAGTTCTGCGACCCATGTGAAAAAATTCTGCCATCTCCAACACAACAAAAATTAGGATGCTTTACTCAAATGTCAAGGCAGTTTTGATATATGGAACAGAGACATGTAGAGTCTCCAATGCAAGCACAGAGAAGACCTTCATGAACAAATGCCTTAGACAGAAATTGAAATTGAGGTGGCGGGACAAAATGCCGAACTTAGAATTACGGAGAAAAGTAAGGCTGGAACCTATGACTGTGCAAATAAGGAGGAAGTGGCGCTGGGTGGGACACACGCTACGAAAGGCTCACCCAAATGTGACACGCTAAGCGCTTGAGTGGAACCCCCAGTGAAAGCGGAAGAGAGGGCGCCCAAGACAGACCTAAAATCTTCTTGAAGAACTGAAGCCAACAGGGATGTCTTGGGAGATGACAAAATTAATAGCCGGGGATCGGAAGAAATGGAAGGAAATGGTGGAGTCCCTATGTTCCATAAGGAACAAAGAGGATATATGTGTAATAAAATTGTCGTAATTATTTAGACTCCCGCTAGGTATGCTATTAATTTATTTCTTTAAAATAAAATTATACCAAAATGTGTGCAAAATACAAACAGAAATCCTAGTCTACGCCCTTTCCGCCCCCTTTATAAGTCCGTATAACAAAATATTTAAAAAGCGATAAACAATCTAAACTCTCTTCGGTGTATGTAACATGTGCTAATAAGCTATTTAAAAGGTTACTTGTTACCAGTAAAGGACTGGACCTTACGCTTCCAGTCTTCAGGGGTGCAGATGGTGTAAGTTTCGTCCGAAAGGCTCCGAAGAATTTTAGATTTCCCCTTTCCAAAAGCACTGTTGATGAGCTTGCCCTTAAATTTATATGCAGACATCTGTATGTGATTAAGGCATATGTATATGCTATATTGTTTGTAAATACGTGTGTCTACGTTTGTACGTATGTATAAAGTACGTTGCCTATATATATATATATATATATATATATATATATATATATATATATATATATATACCTCTCTATGTTATGTATATATTTGTGTATCTGTGTTTATGTGTATGCACGTATACGAGTAGATTTACTCTACTTTTACCCAACACTTACCTCTGTTTTATCTTTGGAGAATTTAGTCCCTACTTCTATGACGATTGGGCGAATATCTTTCTTCTCTCGGCTGTTTTGATACGGGTCAGGTTCCACCCCGTCCTGCTGAGAGTCCCCACCAGGGAACACCTCTGCCTGGCCTATGGGCACCCCACGGCATCGTTCAAAAAACTTTTCCAGCAAGTCTGGCGCGTAAAGGAAACAACACAGTCATTGGATCAGTATTTATCCAGTATCTGATAGCCGTAGCTTGACTGTAATCCAGAGGCGTAGCGGGAAGGGGGGGGGGGGGCATATGTCCCCGGGCGCCGACATTAGGGGGCGCCAAAATGGGTTGGAAAAATAAATTGAAAGCTTGAGGGGGGATGCAAATCGAAATCTTGAGGGGGGTGGGGGTGCAAATCGAAAGTTTGTCCATGGGAGCCGGGAAAGGTCGCTACGCCTCTGCTGTAATCCCATGACAACATTGGATCAGTAACGTTATTTATTGAGTATATGATAGCTAATCCCCAGCTTGACTGTAATCCCCTGACATCACAGTCATCGGGACTGATGACTTACCTAGTTTAGAGATGACTTCAACCAGACATTTATACATTAGCCTATCGTCACTGTTTCTTTGATTTGTGGCGTCATATGAAGTCTCTTGTGGATTCTTAGAGGGTATATATATATATATATATATATATATATATATATATATATATATATATATATATATATATATATATATATATAAAGTTATAAAATTGTATTTATGACTGTCTCAAATATAATTAAACCCTAAGTGATTACAATGCTGAGTATGTGTTTTGCAAAGGGACTACTATTATTGGTTCTATTCAGAGGCGTAGCGAGGGGGGGGGGGGGCGGGGGGTGCGGACCGCATCGGGTGACACCATTTAGGGGGGTGACACCAAGGCAAAAAATAGCAAAATATATAGAGAAGAAATCGAAAGGTTGAGGGGAGGGTGCAAATCGAAAACTTGAGGGGGGGGGGTGCAAATAGAAAGTTTGAGGGGGTGGGGGTTCAAATCGAAAATTTGAAAGTTTGTCCCCGGGAAGGGTCGCTACGCCTCTGGGGGTGTCACCATTAAGTGCCGCACCGGGTGACACCCGACCTCGCTACGCCACTGGTTCTATCGAATGACACGCATATTTTTACGATAGGAATAGCTTATTGTTTGGAAAGGGAAACAACTTAAAATAAAAAAGTAAGGTAGGTAACTTAAAAACACAAATAATTGGTAAAAAACAACTCAATATAACTCATTACATTTATTCAAGTAACTGCTCAGCTTAATTATGAGTATTTTGAGAAAAATATTTTTTTATCACGTATTGATTAGAATTTTTATATTAATAAAAATGTGAATTTTTAAAAGTTAATAAAGTTTTTTCCCAGACAGTATTTACTTTTGTTATGGCATTTCTTTAAGTTTGATACGATTCAAAATTTGATTTACTTAAAAACTAATAAAAACGTTTAAGGCCAAGAAGGTTCTATATTCTGTATGTATAAATACTGTATCATGTACACTCTCTCAAACCGCCCTATTATCAGAAATGTGAAAGGACCCGTCCGAGAAGGAGATATCCTTACTATTCTTAAATCTGCAAGAGAAGCTAGAAGACTGCGATAGGTCACTGATAACATGTGGTTCGATGATGCACTGCAGCTTTTGTTTACAATTTTTTTGAAAATGTCTTAAGAATAAAATATTCTTATTTGCAAAAAAAAAAAAAAAAAAATACTGTATCATGTATAGAAATGCATATCACTTTAAGAGTGAAAAAAATGTTTTATTTAAATCTACTTCAGTCATCATGGACTCAAATGTCGAGTGACGACTTACTACAGCAAAGCAGTCGCGGAGCAGTTCCGGACCAAGAGGATATAGGCTACCAATATTAATGTCTGAGGCATATAAACAATAATAATCAAAATATGGAAAAAAAGTGTGGACCTATTCCATTTTGTCAAACCGGGGTTAATAGGGCTGGTAAGTAGGTCACCAACAAGTTCTATGGCCCATGCAGGTGTTATTGAGCCGTATAACTGGTTTGTGACCTACTTACCAGTCCTATTATAGTGAATGTATTTGACTGGTGAGATGATAGGACTGTTTCGGTGTAAATTGAGGGGTGATGATATACAGGGGTGGTTAGTGGGCTTGTGTATGTGGTGGGGATGGAAAACATTCATGATTTTGATAGAAAACATTAATGATTTCGATGGAAAACATTCATGATTTCGATGGAAAACATTCATGATTTCGATGGAAAACATTCATGATTTCTGAGAAATATGAGGTCACTTGTTATAGTGATGTAGTGTAAAAAAAAATGAAAATTTCTATCATGTAAATGAATTTCTATTGCTCAAGATGTGTGATAAATAAGAGTTTTACTACAATCAATAATTAATCAATACATTGATGATATATCGTTGCATAATGTAGCATAATTGTTAGAAACTGTCATTTTGCAGAATAAACGTTATTTGATAAAATAATGCAGTTCCCTCACTATTTATGCCCTCAAAGCATCATGTAATTTTTTTAATCAAAAATCTTTTACAAAATTAATTTATGCAATGAAGGATTAATGAAGTGTATGGACTGCGGTACTACACATAAACATGTCAATGTGTTGTAATTTAATTCCACCACAAACACACACGTCCATAGATGGTGAGCAATGTTAAACCAAAGTTCAATAGCAGTAGCGTTTCTTTTATTTCTATTCCCTCTATGCGAGAACTGGTAGAGGAAACTACTAAAGCTACGCCCCAGTAAATTAATGTAAACAATGGTCCAATCCTTTGTAGGAACTTCAAACACAGTCACTTTGGACCTACCCGAGGACGAATACCCGATCCTACTCTTAACGTATTCTATACCCCTAGTGCTAATGAACTCAAGAGGCTAACACAACATAATGAGACAGCTAATTAGCAATCAGCAAATATTACTCCGCAACTATGGCAGAGCTGACACCTCGACAAATCCCTGCCATCTACTCAACATTGGACAAATTCCTACCATCTACTTAACATTATTCGGATTATAATAATCCAACAAATAACTCGCCTAATATTGCTGCTTAAAGGGAGGTAAGAAAATGATGTCAAGAAGAACCTTTGTATCCGTGTCTGTGATGATGAGAAAAACGATGGAATCTGATGGCTTCCCTTTCACATTTTCTTGGCATGGAATTTTTTCAAACATATCATTGACAATGCTCTCCGTTGTTTTCTCAATGCTTTGGTTATATGGGATAGTTTCTTTTGTTACAATCCTAACCTGTAACAGGTGGTCTACTGTTACTCTTAATCACGAGCTATGTATATGTATATGTATATGTATATATATATATATATATATATATATATATATATATATATATATATATATATATATATATATATATATATATATATCTATATATATGTATATGTATATATATATATATATGTATATGTATATGTATATGTATATGTATATGTATATGTATATGTATATGTATATGTATATGTATATGTATATGTATATGTATATGTATATGTATATGTATATGTATATGTATATGTATATGTATATGTATATGTATATGTATATGTATATGTATATGTATATGTATATGTATATGTATATGTATATGTATATGTATATGTATATGTATATATATATATATATATATATATATATATATATATATATATATATATATATATATATATATATATATATATATATATATATATACATAAATATATACATATATATATATATACATATATATATATATATATATATATATATATATATATATATATATATATATAAATATATATATATATATATATATATATATATATATATATATATATATATATATATATATATATATATATATATATATATATATATGTGTGTGTGTGTGTATATATGTATATATATATATATATATATATATATATATATATATATATATATATATATTTTATTGTTTGTTTACATTTAGAATAGTATCGGCCTGACCGATAGCAAACCATCACCTTCTTATAAATTGGTGTGAGCAGCTGAAGAGATTTCCACGATTCCTCTGGTGCTTTGGGGGCGGAGCGAGGCTTGCTCTCTCTGAAATACTTCAGCATGGTCTGGAAATAAATAAAGCGGGAGTGATCTCCCCTAAACTTCCTCGAATAATTCTTATATACACTAGTATATATAATACTTATATATGAAATTTCATCATTCTAGCTGTAACGGTACTTAAGTTATCATCATCACAGACACACAAACACACGCACATACACACACACACACTAAGACATACAGACAAGATTGCAAAATTAATTTTTTTCCGACTCAAGCAGGTCTAAAACGTCGAAATTTATGAAAATCTCGATTTTGATTTTTTGCACGATTACAATACTTCCTCTATACTCCTTATACGAGAAAATAACAAGACAAATGCGCGAATAAAGGGACGTAAATCTTTTTGTCAGGTTGCATCTACGGTTTCTCAAGGAGACTTATAGTCTATTTATCTCTCTGCTGGGCCACAACTTGTGTTCTCGCTATATAGTGCTTTAGGTTCGGGTTCGGATTTAGGGTTAAGGTCAGGTTTTGTTCAGTATGGGGAGGGGTGGAGGGGGGGGGGGGGGAATCACCCAGAGGGTAGTTGACACACACACACACACTCACACACACACACACACATATATATATATATATATATATATATATATATATATATATATATATATATATATATATATATATATATATATAAGTAGTATATTAGGTCACTTTTGGGTCGCATTTTTGGCGCAGGTGGTGGTGGGAAGGTACAATGACATATAGCAAAATACTCGGGATGGTGAGGAGCCGGAAGGTACAATGATATATAGCAAAATACTACGCCAACTGGCGCATCGGGATGTGGAGGGTGGGTGAGCAGGATACGCTGCAGGTACAACGAGATATAGTAAAATACTACGCCAACTGGGGTTGGCGGAGGTGGTGGGGAAGTAGGTCAGGGTGAGTCACCTTTTGGTGACCTTGTGACGTAATCATTGACCTTGTGACGTAATTAGTGACTTTGTGACGTCATCACTCACCTAGTTACGTAATTTTAATGCGTTTTTTAATTAGATTTAATGAGTTTTTAAAATGTTAATTAATTTTTGACCTAGTTACGTAATTTTAATGTGTTTTTATTACGTAATTGTTTAATTTGTTTGATTTAAATTGTTTAATTACTTTGTTTATATTGTGTAACTTTTTATTAACGAGTTACGTAAAAGGATTATTTGTTTACTTTTTAATTATTTTTATTTTGTTTATTTTTAATTTTTTAAATTTTTAAATTTTTTAAATTTTATTTTATAATTAGTTTAATTATTTTAATTAGATTATTAGTTTGAAATTCATTTTATTTCTTTGATTTTATGTTTATATTGTGTAATTTTTATTAACGAGTTACATAATTTGATTATTTGTTTACTTTTTGTTTAATTTGCTGGTTTGTTTATTTGCTTGTATGTATGTTTTAAATAAAAGACTAACACTAGAGTGGACTTTGTATAGGGACCATTCTCCAACACAACGAACGTTACAAAAATAGAACATCCACTAAAGATAACGATCAGCCACAGCTGTTACGTATCGACCCGCCCGCGAAGTTTTCCGGGCTGCACGTTTTTTAATGGGAATGTATTGATCGCAGCCGCTGGGCCATCACACCTAATTAAATTTTGTTATGCATCACCGATTTTTCCCCGCTCGGTTTGACGGGTCATGGTAATTAACGACGTACATTAAGTGCCTTTCCGCGAAGTACGTAGGTCATTATGCAACAGCTGTTGTGCGACAGCTGGTGGTGTAATTAGGTTGAGCAACCGGACATTACCTTGTTGGTTTTCTAGTACGCGTATGCTACACGTATATATACACACACACACACACACACGATTATTTGTTTACTTTTTTAATTGTTTAATTTGTTTGTTTACTTGTTGTTTAATTTAATTACTTTGTTTGTATTTTTATTTTGTTTATTTTTAATTTTATTTTATTTTATAATTAGTTTGAATTTAATTACTTTGTTTATTTTGTGTAATTTTTATTCAAGAGTTACGTAAATGGATTATTTTGTTTATTTTAAATTTTATTTTATAATTAGTTTAATTATTTTAATTAGATTATTAGTTTGAAATTCATTTTATTTCTTTGATTTTAATTACTTTGTTTAATTTAATTACTTTGATATATTTCTTTTCTTTGTTGTTTAATTTGTTGGTTTGTTTATTTGTTTGTATGTATGTTTTAAATAAAAGACTAACACTATCATGTACTAGAACAGTCTTTGTATACCAACCTTTAACCAGCCGTCCTACAGCTGTTACTTATCGATCCGCCCGTGAACCTCCCAGCCCGGAGATTTATGGGTTTTATATTGATCGCAGCTACAGGCCCATCACACCTAATTAAAGTTGGTCATGCATCGTGGATTTATGCCGGGTTCGCTGGCAACAGCTGGTGCTGTAATTAGGATGAACAAACGGGCTTTTTTACTACCTTGTTGTAACTATTCGATTATAGCGAGGGTCAGCAAAAACAAAATATATTTAAGGGTTGGAATTTTCTTTCAACCACCGTTAAGTCAGGTTTGAGACGAAACGAAGTCTCGATAAGTTCGTGTTTTTTAATGGGCGACAGGGCGACTTGGTGCGTTGGTACGTAGGTATGCGGGGTTAAGGTTCTATAACTCTATATATTTAAATACATTTTTTTTTATTCAAACGAGTTTACTCCACCTAACGTAACCACATGTAAAGATGGATTTCCTATAGATCTGTAATGAATTAGGCCTTTTTGATTATGATTTGTTGCCCAGGTGTTGACATGATACGTTTTTTTTTTTTGAGATATACGTACACACACACACACACACACACACACACATACGCGCGCGCGCGCGAAATTCATACTAGGTCGATAAAGGCGGAGAGAACTTATAGGTATACATTATCATGGTGACAACAAAAGCGATCCTTATTTTATTTATATGAAAGCGTGTTTTCCAAAAAGTGTCACCATGCCGTTGTCATTTTCGCAGCGGGGTTTATTTTAAGTACACCTCGTGCACGCTTGTTTACATTTTAAAACTCGTGTCGCGTGTCTTCACTAATAGAGAAACGAGAGGAAAGACAACTGTTCTAAAATTAGAACAGCCTTGTTTACAGCCACGAGTATTGTGAAAAAAATTCGAGTCAGAATCCTTAACTAAACAGTCAATTTCTTTAACAAGTTAAAAAAGAATTTAGGAAGACAAGGGTTAACAACATTAGACGCCACCGTTTTTGTTTCCTGTGACGACAAGGCACAATACACTTTTTTATTTTATGTCTCAAGTAGAGGGGTGGGATATTTTTTCTTTGTAAGCGTGTTGTAAACAATGGGTAGAGGAAGCGATTACTAGGTAAGAGGGGAGAGAACGTAACGTACATCGCGATATTTGAAAACATGGCGATGTTTAACCTCAACCAAAAAAGGCAATGAACCTAGAAGGAAGACGAATATATATCTAAGTCTTGCAGCAGATTACCTTCCCATGTTCGCTTTAGTATTACAGTTTTCATCAAACTTCTTTTTGACTTGAACTTCGTTAATTTTTAAGAAAGTTTACTTATACATAATTGTGACCTACTTAGGTCGAGTCAGGTTCCATTTTTATTTTGACATTGTATAATTCCTTATAGGGAGTGATGGTGCAACTCCTGGGGTTTTTCCACTGTCTTACCAAGGGTGTCTAAGACGTAGAAATTTTCCATTAAGATCTGATTGAATGATTCTGATCAGATGACCACCCCATAGCTCAGTGGCTAGGATCTCGGCGCGCCACGGCGGCGGCCGAGGTTCGAATACTCGGTGAGAAACTGAGTATAGTCTATGGTGTCTAGTGGTTTAGTGGCTTAGTGTGGCACAGTGGTTAGGAACACCACTAGTGGCCTAGTGGTTAGAACCACATAAGTGTCACACAACAGGAAACACAACCAGCACGAGAACAGTAGCTCAAGTGGCCTTGAGTGATCTGTGAGTCTCCATAGAGACTTGTCGCAGGCAGTTTACCTTGATCAGGCAGTCTACCTTGATTAAGCGGTCTGTTAGGACCAAGCCGTCCCTATTGTCCGGCAATAGATTCTGACCATTTGAACGTGAGAGAACTTAAGTCCTGTGTGTGCTATGCTTTCTTAAGTTGTTTTAGTCTTCTAGTATAATATTACTTGTCGCCAAGTGATTCACGAAGCTATAGCAGTGTTGTGTGACCTGTGGCTATTTTTATACAGTGTTGAAATTTGTGATAGTGTTTTTTCTTACGCTTTGTAAGTTGGGTTTTGATATTTTATAAATTAAATATTTTATCTCGTTTAACCTAGTGTTCTGCCACAACTGTGTTCGCTTATTAAAGGTTGTATGCAGATTGGATGAGTGTTAACTTCAATAGTATCACTAGTTTTCCCTAGACATCGAGATCGAGCCCTAGTGTGTTGTTGTGTTAGTGTTCATCCATTTAGGCTTTTAGTCATTTGCATATTACCCCGAAAAAAGAATCCGGGGACGTTCACCATCTATCTGGCTGATAGATAGGTAAACGTTACAAAGTGGGGTCTCGCCGAGATTTAATCTGTCGTTCCAGTTGTTGGTTATATCAGTAAGCACTAAGTTTAGTTTGATTTAGTTGTTTTTCTATCCAGTGTAGCGCCGTGTTCTTACAACGCGCGCAAGGCTAGAGGTATCTAGGTCAATAGCCAGACGTGTCACGATAAGAGGTCAAGTACACGGCCCAACGCTCACTGTTAAGTTAGAGAATCTAGGCTTGTTGTGTTTTGAAAGTTAGTGTTATGGAGTCTTTCTTATCTAATCCCACTTTTGAGGAGGTCGAGAAGTTGAGTAGAAAAGTTTTGATTAGTGTTGTTAAGGAATTGAAATTGGATTATTCTGTTACGCAGAAATCAGAGGTGTTGAGAGATAAAATTGTTGTTCATTTTATTAATGAAGGGGTATTTGATGAAAGCTTGTTGGCTGGTGTGTTACTCCGCGAGGAGAAACCTCTAGAGAAGGTAGAATTAGAAGCTAGAATTGCTTTAGAGAAGGAGAAAGTTGCTTTAGAGAAGGAAAAAGTTGCTTTAGAGAAGGCTTTAAAAGAACAGGAGTTAGAGGCTAAAATTGCTTTAGATAAGAGGAGGTTGGAATTAGAGTTTGGTCAAGTTAGTGATGTTACTTCTCTGGTAGATCCAAAAAAGTTGTCGGTGGGGCAAGTGATTGCCAAATTCGGGAAATTAGTTCCTAAATTTGATGAAACAGATTTGGTCGTTTTCTTTAACTCATTTGAGAGTTTAGCGAAGACATGTGAATGGCCCGAAACTTCCATTACTGCTTTATTGAGCTCGGTCCTTACTGGGAAAGCTGCAAAAACATACCAGGCACTCTCTCACGACGTTCAAAATAACTATAGTTTGGTCAAGACTGCCATTTTGAAGGCCTACGAACTGACGCCCGAGGCCTATCGGATAAAATTCCGAACACTCCGCAAGTTACCCACTCAATCATATGTGGAATTTCTCTTTGAAAAGGAGAAAATATTCTCAAGGTGGCTACACTCTGAGGAAGTTTCTGAGTTTGAGAAGCTCAGGTCACTTATCCTAAGGGAAGAATTCCTAACGTCCCTGCCTGAAGAGATACGACTACACATACTGGATAACAAGATAATTGACATCCAGAAGGCTGCTGAGTCGGCTGACACATATATGTTGGTGCATAAGAAACCACCAGTGTCAGGAAACCGCCTCAACCCCGTGCTTCCCCTTTTTGGCAGCAATCCTCCTGTTGGCCAACACGTGAAGGCATTACAGTCCAGAGAGAAACCAAGATCAACTCTCAATCGTCGAGCAGTATGCCAGTTCTGAAAAAGACCTGGTCATCATGTCAAGGACTGTTACAAACGTCGTCAATATAACAGAGAGGTGGTGCGTACTTCTGCGCACTATGCTCTATCCCCTCAAGCAGCCAGTTCAACTATGAACTCTAGAATTCTAAAGGACTCTAACCCTAAGTGTCCGCAAGAAGGTAGTCAAATCTCCACACATTATGTGCAGTCACATTTTGACTGTTCACGCCACCATCCAGTTTCTTCCGAGTCTACCGATCTCGAGGGATCGAGAAAAGTTGACTTTTCATCTTTTATTGCCGAAGCCATCATTAGCAAACCAGGTGATCCGTTGTCTCAGAAGAATATCACCGTCCTAAGAGACACAGGAGCGTCACAATCACTCCTTTTGAAAAGTTCAATGGACATTACACCTGAGACGAACACCGGAAGGATTTCCATTATCCAGGGAGTGGGGACAAAATCTACTGTCGTCCCTCTACACAAGTTTGCCCTGAAACATCATCTCGTCGAAGGTGAAGTCATTTTAGGTGTGATAGATAGTATTCCTGTCCCAGGAGTACACCTACTTCTAGGGAATGACCTTGCGGGAAGCAAAGTATACCCCTGTACGGTTTCAGACCCTTTGTCAACAGTTCCAGATAATGATAATGAACTGTATCCTGCATGTGCGGTGACAAGAAGCCAGACCAAACAATTGGCTGACACAACGTCTGAACCACACCTACCATCATCGTCAAGAAATTCGACTCCCAAACTGGAGTCTATGCTTCCAGAAAACACAAGCCTGGGCTTACCCCTGAGGATATCTCAGGAAGACATCATTAAAGCTCAACAAGTCGACGCGGAACTCAAAGCAAAGGTCGAAAAATCTCTCTCATCTGACGATGGAGAATATTTCTCCGAGAACGGCCTCTTCTTTCGTCGCTCTATACCAGTGAATGCCTCACCAGCCGAACCATGGTTGGGTAAAAACCAGCTGTGGGTCCCTCCACCTTATCGGCATGAAATACTTAAGCTGGCACATGACCATCCAATGTCAGCGCACCCAGGAGTCACTAAAACGACGGCGAAGATCAAAGAACTGTTCTTTTGGCCCAAAATGAGAAATGATGTGTCGCGTTACTGCAAAAGTTGCACGAACTGTCAGTTGGCCGGAAAGCCAAACCAGACAATTCCTAAGGCCCCTTTGAGTCCGATTCCTGTATTAGAAGAACCTTTTTCTAAAATCGTCATGGACTGTGTAGGTCCCTTGCCTAAAACCAAGGCGGGCAACGAGTACCTACTTACCTTTATGTGTTCAAGTACCCGTTTTCCCGAGGCGATTCCCTTACGGAACATTAAGGCAAAGACTGTAGTCAGAGCCATGACCCGGTTCTTCACTACCTTTGGATTACCTAGAATTGTTCAAACAGATCAAGGCAGCAACTTCACCAGTCACCATTTTCAGGAAGCACTAGCCAAGCTAGGCGTTTCCCACATCACCAGCTCAGCCTACCACCCTCAGTCTCAAGGCGTACTTGAGAGGTTCCACCAAACCCTCAAAACCATGCTAAGAACGTTCGCTAACAGTAACACCCAATGGGATGAGTCTGTTCCTTGGATTATTTTCGCCGCGAGGGACTGTGTCCAGGACTCTTTAGGCTACTCTCCTTTTCAACTGGTGTTTGGACATTCTGTCCGTGGTCCCCTGAAGCTGATACACGAACGGTGGACAGGTACCAGCGATCATCCTGTGGAAAGCTTTGACGATTTTCACGTTCGACTGAAAGCCGTGTGCGAAATCGCTCACAAGAACTTAAGAAGGGCCCAAGTGAGAATGAAAGGACTGTATGATAAGAGTTCTCGTAAACGAACATTCAATCCAGGCGACAAAGTTCTTGTGCTAGTGCCTAATCTGAACAATGCGTTATCCTTGAGATATTGTGGACCCTTTACTGTGCATTCAAAATTAAGTGATTTGAACTATGTTGTCAATACGCCCGACAGAAGAAAGAAACAGACCGTGTATCATGTTAACTCACTGAAAAAGTATTATGATAATTGTAACAATTTTCATTCCACAGCTAAAATTACTTTACCTGTATGTTCAAATGTTTCTGATGATGTGATACATGATAAATTGAAACCCCCAAAATTGGTAAATTCTTCCTTTTTAGATAATTTGAATGTCCACCTTATGCATTTGTCCACAGAGAAAAGCCAGAGATTGTCTCAGTTATTTGAGACATTTCCCTCTATTTTTGGGGATGTCCCCAAAGAAGCGAAGGTTCCACCTCATGATGTAGACGTAGGTGACGCAAAACCCATTAAACAACACCCCTATAGAGTTAACCCGGAAAAAGCTGTTTTGATAAAAGATGAAATTGATTATATGCTCAAGAATGATATCATTGAGCCCAGATTTCAGCAAGCCCTTTAAACTTGCCATTGATGCTAGCAACTTAGCCATTGGCTCAGTCCTATTTCAAGAAGGCAACATGGGGATTGACCATCCCATTGCTTTTTTTTCCAGGAAGTTAAATGAGAACCAAAAGAATTACTCTACTATTGAAAAAGAAGCTTTAGCTTTGGTTTTGTCATTACAACATTTTGAAGTCTATGTCACTTCTTCAACCAATCCAGTCAGAGTGTTTTCTGACCATGATCCCCTGAAATTTACCTCTAAGTTAGGACAGACAAATCAGAGAATATTGAGATGGTGCTTATATTTCCAAAATTTTAATCTGGAAATTTCACACATTAAGGGTAGTGATAATGTGGTGGCTGATTGTTTGTCAAGGATGTAAAATCTTATTGCACACATTGATCATGTGACATGTTTTGTGGTTCATTGGGACCATACACTAGTTTTGGTTGGGTGACACTCACATGAAAATGAGTGGTATGAGTTTGAATTTTTCAAAATGTCAATCCTGTTGAAAATTTTGTTTATTTTCAGGTGAACCTTAATTAAAGGTGGTTTTTGATTATATGTAATCTTTTATAATAATATGTCTCACATGACTCAGTTGATATTGTAGCTAGTCATTGAAATAAAGGTCTTACCCTGGCGGGTTTACCACTTTTAATATCCACATGGAAATATTGGAATACCCTTTTTTGAGGGATTTTGATGTATAATTACTTTTTGAAGGGTTACTCCCCTTTCACCAATTGTAAAAGTTTGAGTTACTTCCCTTTTATGTTCAGGGATATTTTCATCTGGTATTAAGATTTTGATTGCCTACATTTGTAAAACATTTTTTTTATTTGCATTGCCAGATTGGTTCCTTATGTATGTTTTGTGGAACCTATCTGTCACTTCCAAAAAGGGAGGGGATGTGACCTACTTAGGTCGAGTCAGGTTCCATTTTTATTTTGACATTGTATAATTCCTTATAGGGAGTGATGGTGCAACTCCTGGGGTTTTTCCACTGTCTTACCAAGGGTGTCTAAGACGTAGAAATTTTCCATTAAGATCTGATTGAATGATTCTGATCAGATGACCACCCCATAGCTCAGTGGCTAGGATCTCGGCGCGCCACGGCGGCGGCCGAGGTTCGAATACTCGGTGAGAAACTGAGTATAGTCTATGGTGTCTAGTGGTTTAGTGGCTTAGTGTGGCACAGTGGTTAGGAACACCACTAGTGGCCTAGTGGTTAGAACCACATAAGTGTCACACAACAGGAAACACAACCAGCACGAGAACAGTAGCTCAAGTGGCCTTGAGTGATCTGTGAGTCTCCATAGAGACTTGTCGCAGGCAGTTTACCTTGATCAGGCAGTCTACCTTGATTAAGCGGTCTGTTAGGACCAAGCCGTCCCTATTGTCCGGCAATAGATTCTGACCATTTGAACGTGAGAGAACTTAAGTCCTGTGTGTGCTATGCTTTCTTAAGTTGTTTTAGTCTTCTAGTATAATATTACTTGTCGCCAAGTGATTCACGAAGCTATAGCAGTGTTGTGTGACCTGTGGCTATTTTTATACAGTGTTGAAATCTGTGATAGTGTTTTTTCTTACGCTTTGTAAGTTGGGTTTTGATATTTTATAAATTAAATATTTTATCTCGTTTAACCTAGTGTTCTGCCACAACTGTGTTCGCTTATTAAAGGTTGTATGCAGATTGGATGAGTGTTAACTTCAATAGTATCACTAGTTTTCCCTAGACATCGAGATCGAGCCCTAGTGTGTTGTTGTGTTAGTGTTCATCCATTTAGGCTTTTAGTCATTTGCATATTACCCCGAAAAAAGAATCCGGGGACGTTCACCATCTATCTGGCTGATAGATAGGTAAACGTTACATAATACACTACGTCTAATGACAAGTTTTTATTTTTACAACTCAATGTATTTTCTTTTTCTATACCTTACATTGTCATCTTAATTTTTGATCACCTTAGTAAAAATTTGATTAAGATTATAAACTTCAAGTTTTAAAAAACAACAACGTCGTGTCAAATGACACACCGTTTAAAATGTCTACATTTAAAGTTCACCAAAATAATGACGTAAAAACTAAATATCATATGACATTAGCATACATATCATTCAATCTAATCACTCTAAAGTACAAATCAATAATTTTTATTGATTAAGGGGCTGGGTGAGTTATTTTTATCACTATTCGCCCTTCCCCTTCCTTTTGTCCGCAACCCCTTTCCCCTTCTCCCATCCAACCTTGCGTCATCACACTAACCTCAATACCAACCGCTAGATACACAGACCGTACCACTACCCATTCTATTCCATTTAAGAGACAAAGGCTGTATGACAATCCTACATTTATCTACGCTCAACTAATATCACAACCCCTAGACCACGGGTTCCCAACCTGGGGGTCGCGACCCCCCTGGGGGTCGCGAAGGTCTTTCTGGGGGGTCGCCAACTGGTATACTAAACTTTAGTAATTTGAAACAAAACATAAATATTTAGAATAATTTTTGAAATTCGACTTCATTAACATCACTGGAAATGTAATAGAGAAGAAACAAATCGCATTGTACAAAGTTGTTCTCAGTCACGAATCTATGAAATCTTCACCGGAACACACCAAAAAAGATATGGAGTTCTTTCGTCGGTAAGAAGCTAGTTGCAAACGCCAGAAACTTGATCGAACAGGAAGTTTTCACCAGCATTAGTGCAAGCATCAAATAAAGTCGCAATAGAAAATGCCAAGCAAAAAAAAAATTAAAAAATAGGAGAAAATCTCATCAAACGCTGCATGTACGTAAATGTTAAATAACACATTTTTATTGAAATTAAGCTTTCACCATTGTTTGCTTTTCAAGTTGATAAATCAACAAACGTGAGTTCGTGTTGCAGTTGCTGGTCTGTGTCTATATTCATGCAGATGATAGCAAAGAAGAGTTGCTATTTTGTGAAGATAGCATGGAGAAAATAAATACCTTTTTTAAAAACTGGATGATTAAAATGGGTTAGAACGGCTGTGGGGGTTTGTACGGATGTTGCACCATCTATGTTTAGCTCAAAATCGGGCTTTCAGAAAACAGAAAAGATTTAGCTCCCTAACCACTGCCCTAACCAATCGACATCAAGAGCCCATTGCTAGTATAAGTCGTAAATTATATAAAATCTGGAGCCTTCAAAGAACTGAGCAAAAACGTTAATATAGATCACGAGGTTCTACTCTTCTACACTACAGTACGCTGGCTGTCAAACGAAATGTTGTAAATTGTGTTTTTGAATTGAAATCTGAAATCAACTTGTTCTTGGGAGTGCAAAGGAAAGAAGACTTTTTGGTATACTTAAAACGACATAGAGTGGTTGGAGAGAGTATCATACCTGGCAGATGTGTTCGAACATCAAGATAAGCTTAACCTGAAGCTTCAGGGAAAATGAACGAATATTATAACTTTCCATGATAATCTCGGGGCATTTTTATCAAAGCTGCAAAATCGGTAAAGAAACCAAATCGTGGAAATATTGTAAATTTGAGAAACTCTGCTGTGTGGTAGATGAATCTGATTGTGAGATAATTAAAATTTTGAAAGAAGCGATTTCTGGGCATCTTGAATCTCCTGAAAACGAACTGCATGGCTATTTCTCTGAGCTGAAAAAAAGAAGAATCTGCATTTACGCATTACCCATTCTCTTCTTCCCTTGATGTTGCCTGCATTCCCGATGAATTACAAGAATTGCAGAATGATTTCGAGCAAGATGAAAAACTGCTGGCACAATTTTGGTGTAGTATTCACCATTCATACCCAAACGTAAAATTGATTGACTTTTCGATAATATATTTTCAACACTATTCTTCGATTAAAAACAAAATTAAGATAATTATAATGACATAGGTTGGCGTTAACAAAAAATGTTTTTAATTAAAAAGTTAACCACGAAGGTTTAGTGAATAGTATGCAATTTTACTCATGCTATTAAAATAGTTATCAAGAGTAGTTCATATTGAAAGTCTACTAGAAAATCTTATTTTAGTGCTTATTAATTTCCATACTAATTTCGGCTTTTTAATTCTATGGGGGTCGCGGGTCACTTACTTTTTATAAAAGGGGGTCGCCACTCGAAAAAGGTTGGGAACCACTGCCCTAGACACTACTCCAACAGACTGGGCTATGTAACTTGTAGACGCCACTCCTCGTTGAATATCTCTTGCACCCTACCTACCTATGTCCACCGCCCTCGCCCTATCCCTAAACAGCCGCTTGATAAACACACCATACCACTACCCACACTATTCCCTTGGACAGACAAAGGACAAAGTAACAGACAAACATTTATCCCCCATCGTTTACTGTCACAAGTGACAACGTTCCCATCCAACTCCGAAACATCCATGCCCCAATTTCGAAACCAGCCTCGTTGAAAACTCCCCTGACCCTAGTTTAACTTTGCCTCACCGATTCCAAAACAGTCCTGTACCAAACATCCATGTACCAATTTTGAAACCTGTCTTGTTGAAAACAAAAAGACCGTCCCACTCTAGTGTAAACTCTACCCCGACCAACTCCGAAACAGGGATGGTCCTCGTTTGAAACCTGCCTCGGTGAAAACAAAATCCTTCCCACTCTAGTATAGACTCGGCCTCTAACACTTCCAAAACATCCCTGTACCAACTTTGAAACACACCTCGGTGAAACCCAAACTCCCACAACGCTAGTTTAAACTCTTCCCTAATCACTTCAAAAACATCCCTGTACCAACTTTGAAACACGCATCGGTGAAACCCATACTCCCCCCGACGCTAG
Organism: Physella acuta; assembly: GCF_028476545.2. NCBI lineage: Eukaryota > Metazoa > Mollusca > Gastropoda > Physidae > Physella > Physella acuta. The sequence goes on along the minus strand of NW_026731756.1, from coordinate 257,679 downwards.
TTTAAACTCTACACCAATCGATTCCAAAACATGCCTGTAACAACATTGAAACCGGCCTCGGTGAAAACAAAAACCATCCCACCATAGTATAGACTCGGTCCCTAACACTTCCAAAACATGCCTGTACTAACTTTGAAACCACCCTCGGTGAAAACTTCACCGACCCTAGTATGGACTCTATACCTACCGAGTCCAAAACATGCATGTTCCGAGTTCAAACCCAACCTTCACCGACACTAGTATGAACTCGGCTACCAACAATTCCAAAACATGCATGTTCCGAGTTCAAAACCAACCTTCACCGACACTAGTATGAACTCGGCTACCAACAATTCCCAATCATGCATGTACCAACTTTCCAACCTGCCTCAGTGCTAACAAAATTCCCCGACCCTAGTATGAACTCGTCTGCCAACAATTCCTAAACATCCATGTACCAACTTTGTAACCTGCCTCGGTGAAAACTTCACCGACCTTAGTTTAACTCTCCCTAACAATTCCAATGATGCATGTACGAACTTTGTAACCTGCCTCGGTTAAAAAACCCCCGTCCCTAGTATGAACTCGGTTACCAACAATTCCAAAACATGTATGGTCTAGCTTCGAACCCTGCCTCGGTGAAAACGTCACCGACTCTAGTATGAACGGTGCCCCTAGCCAACTCCAAACCTTCCCTGGGCACCCGAATAAAAAATAACTCACCCAGCCCCTTAATCAATAAAAATTATTGATTTGTACTTTAGAGTGATTAGATTGAATGATATGTATGCTAATGTCATATGATATTTAGTTTTTACGTCATTATTTTGGTGAACTTTAAATGTAGACATTTTAAACGGTGTGTCATTTGACACGACGTTGTTGTTTTTTAAAACTTGAAGTTTATAATCTTAATCAAATTTTTACTAAGGTGATCAAAAATTAAGATGACAATGTAAGGTATAGAGAAAGAAAATACATTGAGTGGTAAAAATAAAAACTTGTCATTAGACGTAGTGTATTATGTATAAGTAAACTTTCTTAAAAATTAACGAAGTTCAAGTCAAAAAGAAGTTTGATGAAAACTGTAATACTAAAGCGAACATGGGAAGGTAATCTGCTGCAAGACTTAGATATATATTCGTCTTCCTTCTAGGTTCATTGCCTTTTTTGGTTGAGGTTAAACATCGCCATGTTTTCAAATATCGCGATGTACGTTACGTTCTCTCCCCTCTTACCTAGTAATCGCTTCCTCTACCCATTGTTTACAACACGCTTACAAAGAAAAAATATCCCACCCCTCTACTTGAGACATAAAATAAAAAAGTGTATTGTGCCTTGTCGTCACAGGAAACAAAAACGGTGGCGTCTAATGTTGTTAACCCTTGTCTTCCTAAATTCTTTTTTAACTTGTTAAAGAAATTGACTGTTTAGTTAAGGATTCTGACGCGAATTTTTTTCACAAGGGACGATACTCGTGGCTGTAAACAAGGCTGTTCTAATTTTAGAACAGTTGTCTTTCCTCTCGTTTCTCTATCAGGGAAGACACGCGACACGAGTTTTAAAATGTAAACAAGCGTGCACGAGGTGCACTTAAAATAAACCCCGCTGCGAAAATGACAACGGCATGGTGACACTTTTTGGAAAACACGCTTTCATATAAATAAAATAAGGATCGCTTTTGTTGTCACCATGATAATGTATACCTGTAAGTTCTCTCCGCCTTTATCGACCTAGTATGAATTTCGCGCGCGCGCGCGTATGTGTGTGTGTGTGTGTGTGTACGTATATCTCAAAAAAAAAAAAACGTATCATGTCAACACCTGGGCAACAAATCATAATCAAAAAGGCCTAATTCATTACAGATCTATAGGAAATCCATCTTTACATGTGGTTACGTTAGGTGGAGTAAACTCGTTTGAATAAAAAAAAAATGTATTTAAATATATAGAGTTATAGAACCTTAACCCCGCATACCTACGTACCAACGCACCAAGTCGCCCTGTCGCCCATTAAAAAACACGAACCTATCGAGACTTCGTTTCGTCTCAAACCTGACTTAACGGTGGTTGAAAGAAAATTCCAACCCTTAAATATATTTTGTTTTTGCTGACCCTCGCTATAATCGAATAGTTACAACAAGGTAGTAAAAAAGCCCGTTTGTTCAGCCTAATTACAGCACCAGCTGTTACCAGCGAACCCGGCATAAATCCACGATGCATGACCAACTTTAATTAGGTGTGATGGGCCTGTAGCTGCGATCAATATAAAACCCATAAATCTCCGGGCGAGGAGGTTCACGGGCGGATCGATAAGTAACAGCTGTAGGGCGGCTGGTTAAAGGTTGGTATACAAAGACTGTTCTAGTACATGATAGTGTTAGTCTTTTATTTAAAACATACATACAAACAAATAAACAAACCAACAAATTAAACAACAAAGAAAAAAAATATATCAAAGTAATTAAATTAAACAAAGTAATTAAAATCAAAGAAATAAAATGAATTTCAAACTAATAATCTAATTAAAATAATTAAACTAATTATAAAATAAAATTTAAAATAAACAAAATAATCCATTTACGTAACTCTTGAATAAAAATTACACAAAATAAACAAAGTAATTAAATTCAAACTAATTATAAAATAAAATTAAATTAAAAATAAACAAAATAAAAATACAAACAAAGTAATTAAATTAAACAACAAGTAAACAAACAAATTAAACAATTAAAAAAGTAAACAAATAATCGTGTGTGTGTGTGTGTGTGTATATATACGTGTAGCATACGCGTACTAGAAAACCAACAAGGTAATGTCCGGTTGCTCAACCTAATTACACCACCAGCTGTCGCACAACAGCTGTTGCATAATGACCTACGTACTTCGCGGAAAGGCACTTAATGTACGTCGTTAATTACCATGACCCGTCAAACCGAGCGGGGAAAAATCGGTGATGCATAACAAAATTTAACTAGGTGTGATGGCCCAGCGGCTGCGATCAATACATTCCCATTAAAAAACGTGCAGCCCGGAAAACTTCGCGGGCGGGTCGATACGTAACAGCTGTGGCTGATCGTTATCTTTAATGGATGTTCTATTTTTGTAACGTTCGTTGTGTTGGAGAATGGTCCCTATACAAAGTCCACTCTAGTGTTAGTCTTTTATTTAAAACATACATACAAGCAAATAAACAAACCAGCAAATTAAACAAAAAGTAAACAAATAATCTAATTATGTAACTCGTTAATAAAAATTACACAATATAAACATAAAATCAAAGAAATAAAATGAATTTCAAACTAATAATCTAATTAAAATAATTAAACTAATTATAAAATAAAATTTAAAAAATTTAAAAATTTAAAAAATTAAAAATAAACAAAATAAAAATAATTAAAAAGTAAACAAATAATCCTTTTACGTAACTCGTTAATAAAAAATTACACAATATAAACAAAGTAATTAAACAATTTAAATCAAACAAATTAAACAATTACGTAATAAAAACACATTAAAATTACGTAACTAGGTCAAAAATTAATTAAAATTTTAAAAACTCATTAAATCTAATTAAAAAACGCATTAAAATTACGTAACTAGGTGAGTGATGACGTCACAAAGTCACTAATTACGTCACAAGGTCAATGATTACGTCACAAGGTCACCAAAAGGTGACTCACCCTGACCTACTTCCCCACCACCTCCGCCAACCCCAGTTGGCGTAGTATTTTACTATATCTCGTTGTACCTGCAGCGCATCCTGCTCACCCACCCTCCACATCCCGATGCGCCAGTTGGCGTAGTATTTTGCTATATATCATTGTACCTTCCGGCTCCTCACCATCCCGAGTATTTTGCTATATGTCATTGTACCTTCCCACCACCACCTGCGCCAAAAATGCGACCCAAAAGTGACCTAATATACTACTTATATATATATATATATATATATATATATATATATATATATATATATATATATATATATATATATATATATATATATATATATATATATATATACTCAAAACCCAAAGTCTTGGCCCGCTTCTGTTAATATTTTTAAAATCTGATAAACAGACCGAGTTCAAGCAATGCTTGATTATTTTAACATGTTGTGTTCGATGTGCGAATAATGCCTGAGTATTTTAACGTGTTGTATTCGATGAACGATTAAAGCCTGGTTATTTAACGTGTTTTATTCGATGTACTAACAATCCGTGATTATTTTATTGCGTTTTGTTCGTCATACGAATAATCCGTAATTATTTTAACGTGTTGTGTTCCATTTACGAACAATACATGATTATTTTAACGATTTATGTTCGATATACGAACAATCCGTTATTATTTTAACGTGTTGTGTTCGATATACGAACGATACATGGTTATTTTAACGTGTTGTGTTCGATATACAAAATATACATGGTTATTTTAACTTTTCGTGTTCGATATATGAGCAATCCGTAATTATTTTAACGTGTTGTGTTCGATATACGAACAATAGGTGATTATTTTAACGCATTTGCATTTGCGCAATATTTATTTGCGCAGTTTTCCGTTAGCGCATTTTTTGGGAACCCATCTTGTGTTCGATATACGAACGATACATGATTATTTTAACGTGTTGTTCGATATACGTACAATACATTGTTATTTTAACGTGTTGTTTTCATCCCCCACAACAGCACCACTGACTGTGACGTAGACTATCCACAATGTCAGAGGTCGTTGTCCCTGATTCCGAACTAGTTTTTGTGTAAAAATAAAAATGCACTTACGTATCTATAATTCTCTTCGTGAGAGTGCGCTCGTCTGTGTGGCACTGACATTTTAGAAGCGTACCTCTTAGAAATATTTGATTTGGTGGAAGGTTTATATTTCTATTCAAAACTCCAACAGGAGCGGACTAGTTGTTTTAAACTCTAAACAGTGGCTATGCTACGGCTTGGTTGTAAAATTGACCACCAATTATATCTTCGTTTTACAAAAGTGGTTCTAAATCTTTGAGGGACCTGCGGCCCCAACGAATTTAAATATATTTTCGAGGTTCTTAAAATATGGCAATATGCGGAACAAAACAGAGCTGTAACGGTCAGAGTAAAAGGGTTAGGATCAGGGTTATGTTTTTTTTGTCAAGTTAGTATTCTGATTCAAGTTTAGATATTGGGATGCTGCTTAACACTGTTTTACGACACGATCTTTGAATTTAGACACACTGATAGGACACATCGCTTAGACACATAATCTAGACGGTGACCGGAAAGATACGCATCAAAAACTACGCACAAAAAAAGTGCGCAAGGGCATTTTGTTTTCTTAAATCGAGCATTTATAGACATTTACACATTAACAAAGAGAGACTACATGTACATTGTTGCTTTATAAAAAAACTTTTCATGAAATATGACAAAATTTAAATGCATTAGTATAATTAGTTTGTATTTGCGCAATTTTCTGTTTGCGCAGTTTTCCGTTAGCGCATTTTTTTTTTGGGAACCCATCTTGACAAAACATTTCATGAACACATGATTAGAGAGTTTAGACACAACTTTTGGACACACGATTTTTTGAGACTTTATTATAAAGAAGCGTATTTAAAAAACTAGTCAACGATATTCTATTATAATAATAGTTCAGATGTTGCAAGTGTTCGGTACACAACCTAGTAGTCATTATTTACTGACAAGAACAAGACTGCAATATAGTTTGTTCCGTTTGTTAATTTTAAAAATAAGTTTTTACATATAAGGAAATGTTTAGCAAACAAGAGCTCTGTGAATCGTGCATGTACCATACAGCATGAAGTGCCCGGCAGTGATGTTAAAACTTCTGCCTCTCTACCTCTCTCTACAACAAAACATCAAATCTTGATGCCTTCCCGCAACCTACCATCTAATAATATATTTTTACCCTTATATTTATACTTATTTAAATATAATTGTAACCCTTTTACTTTTAGGTTCCTCAAATATGCAAACTCTCCAAAATAGACAAAGTCTATGTTCAGAAGGAAAACAAAAACAACCTTCAAAGGATAAGCAAACAATGAAGTAGTTAGGGGAGGGGGTCGCTCCCTTTTTTTTTGTATCCTGACTCAACATCTCACCATGAAATAATTTCTGGCCCTAACCATAGCCTTAATATGGACTCTACTTCTTAGTAGTGTTTCTTTCAGACTTTTTTAAAATTTCTCCAGTGGGGGTGGGGGCACTTTATTTTTTCGGGGGGGGGGGGGGAGCGGACTAAATTTTCCGAGGGGAAGGGTGGACACTGGTAAAAGTATATTATATTTTATATATAAATTCCAATTCGTTCAGGGTGAGGGGACGGTAGACTTTCTTTGTGGAAGGGGGGGGGGGGGCTTTGTCCTTCCAAAGAGATGCCTGGAAGAACCTATGCTTTTTACCCCGTCCCCATTTTTCGACACTGGCCCCAAAATAATACAGTGAGAAAAACGCCGAAGCTTTATTGTCTTTCGATGTTTTTATAAGAATCCTTAAGTCAGTGGGGCACTAAAATCATCGCTTGAGAATTTTTTTCTATAATTTTTAACAAACGCTGTTTTAACTCAAATTAAAAAAAAACACATATCTATTGTTAGTAACTATGACGTCATCACACTCTATCGCGTCATTACCTGTACTCTGTAATCTCCCTACGCCAGGACTGTGGTGTCTGCTGTCCGGAAATCTGAATCAGTCGAAACGGATGTCTCGCCCTAACAGCATTCAGGCTTGTCTCATGCACAACACATTGCGGTGACTAGATAAAAAATAACACGACAATTTTGTTCCTAGCGCGTACTACACACACAAAATATAATCATAAGGGCAAAACACTAATCAAATTCTACAATTTCAAAACAGGTTTACTCTTAGACTTATTTTGTTTTTAATACAACAGTTTAGATCACCAATAAACTGTCCGCAAGTATAATCTTTTTAGAAAAGACTGATACCGAAATGTACTTCCGTCTTTGTCTCTGAAGTCTTTTTTTCCATGCCGAAGTTTGAACTGTGAGTAAATTGACTGTTGTTAGTGGTTCTCAAACGATCTAGGCCTATGCAGACGCAGGGGTTAGCAATTGGATCTAGCTGACTGCAAAAACGTTAACGGCCTTAACATTTTTTTTCGTTTATCATTTACATTAATTTAATATTCAAATTTTCTCTGATTATTAAGTAGCTTTACGATTACTTGTCTTAATTTTTAAAATATGCATATTAATGAAGGCATACAGTAATTCTTTATTGAATAGGGTAAGGCCAATGACAAATACATTAGAATCACTGACTTAAATATTGCTATTTAGTGGGGGGAAAAAGAAAGAAAAAAACGTTGTGTGGTAAGAGAATTGGTTGGGGGGTAGCGTTTTTATGGCAAACATAAGGTATAAAGAGATGTGTAACACAGAGGTGTAGGAGGGGGGGGGGTACATGTGTTCGGGCGCCGACCTTAGGGGGCGCCAAAATAGGTTGGAAAAACAAATTGAACGTTTGAGGGGGTGCAAATTAAAAGTTTGAGGGAGGGGGGGGGGTGTGCAAATTGAAAATTGAAAGGTTGTTCCCGAGGGGGGGGGGCGCCAAATTGAAAGTTTGTCCCCGGGCGCCGGGAAGGGTCGCTACGCCTCTGGTGTAACATACATTTTGTCAATAGCAAATTTTTAGATTTTATTTTTCATTTACATTTTTTTTTCAATCTGTGAAACAAACAGAACTTGCTATCTGGATGTCATTATAATTAAAGGAAAGCTTAGGTTTTTAAAACAACAAATAATTGTAATAATAATAAAAAAGGTAATAAATATGGAAGATCAGGAGTAGTGTCTTCTAACTTCTAACTGCTTTACCAGATCAGTATCACATAGACATACAACATAATACGCACATTGTATAAACAACCATACATATAATGTTTTGTATTGTATGTACACCATCCTAGAGGCCAGGTATACATTTTATTTTTATTTTCTAACGTCTTTAACGCAATTAACGGCAAGAGAAAAAAACGGTATATAATTTAAAAAATATAGAACTATTGTTTACTCCAGTCCAGCATATATTTTTAAAACATCGTTTGCGAATGGCTGAAATCATTCGCTGTGTTTAATTTAACAGGATAACCGGTCCCCCCCCCCCCCCCCACATTTATTTTTAATTATTATGACAGGCTACTAACGCTACTAATTGGGTTGCATAACACTCTAATTAAACGGCAACCAGGAAAATAAAATAATTGACCTATTCGTTAAAAAACCGAACGGCGAAAAATGAAACGAATTTTTTTTTTTCAATGCTGATGATGAGCTCTACTGTGTGAGTCATCTACAACATCCGGATCATGTTTACGTATTGATGATTCAGCTTCCCCTTAAGCGACCAATGACCTTTATAGTATAAGTTTTTAAAATCAAAACGGAAAATAAAACATTATTTTACAAATAAATCTATTATAAAGTGGACTAGGGATGGGACGGCGTGGTCGGGGGTGGGGTAGTGCAAAATTGCTAACTCTAAAGTTCCGAGTTGCTGTTGACAAAGCTGCCTAAGTCAGTGAACAGCTTCTCCCTACAATATTGCCCGGAGTTGCAAAAAGACTATAAAAACACGCCCATAAACATATTGCTCTTGGGTCGAAAAAAAAAAACACACTAGGGGAATAAATATAAAACAGAAAACAATGTTTCATCTAGGTGGATTAAGACAGGCCTAGGTACGTTCGCAAAAAAAACGCGACATTATGCTATATATGTCTAACTAAAGAGAGAGTAAGCTAAACACAACATCCGTCGGGAGGGGAATAGGGGGGCAGTTTTTCTTCAAGACTTTGTTCTCCGGGGGAGGGAGGGCACTTGACATTTTCGGGGGGGGGGGGGGGCTAAAATTTCGGGGTGGGGGGGAGGGGCTGGGGCGGACACTGTTCAAAGTATATATTTTGTATATAAATTCCATTTCGTTCGGGGGGGGGGCGGTAGACTTTCTTTGGGGGTTCTACCGCCCCCCCCCAAGAGATGCATGAAAGAAACAGCAAAACAGCAAATCGTAACACATTGGATGCTTGGTCATGGCTGATACATCTCATACACCTTATCTAGCAGGCTCATACAGGCGCCTTCGAGTGAGTATGTTTGTGCGAGTGTGCATCTGTGTGTGTGTGCAGAGGTATATGCAGAGGCGTAGCGACCCGTTACGGCGTGTGGGGCGAACTATCAGCTCCCCCCCCCCCTTATTGGGGCACTTATTACCAGCCACTTTACCTTTTTATTATACTGTCACACTTTTGATGTAGAAAACAGTTAAATAAGTCCATAAAACCAAACACAGCGGTCTGTTTTCTTACTTTGACTGTAGATAATTCAGTAATGAAGCGAAAAAGTATCTTTTTGATACCTTTTCCGGGGGGCTGACACTGGTAAAAGTATATGTTTTCTATATAAATTCCATTTCGTTCGGGGGGGGGGGGGGGTAGACTTTCTTCGGGGGGTGGGGGGAGGAAGGAGGTGGAAGAGATGCCTGGTAGAAACTCTGTCGTCCCCCCCCCCTCCCACACACACACACTAAACAGCCCCCTTTTCCCCCTACGAAATTTAAAAATAAAAAACTTATAGCCCCAATTTATGTCCGTAATTTCACCCCATGAATTAAAATATTATCGGCTAATGAAATCTCTTACTCATTTTAGCAACAGGTGTATTTTTTTTAAGAAAGCAAGTTTGTTTTATTTTAATTTTTCAGACTTATTGATCGAGATCTAGATCTAGGTCGAATTATAACTTAAATATTTACTTTAGTTTACAGTGCAGTTTACAATGACTGCATGTGAGATTGTGTCTTTTTGTTCTAAATATCGTGTGTCAATTTTGACCGACTTTTAATTCTTAGCCTCGTTTTGTTTTATTTATTTTTAGAGCATTTAAAAGAGGTTTTTATATTATAATCATAAGAAAGGTGTTTTTTTTTTTTTTTTAAAAATATTTGTTTCATTAGCCTAGTCAACATAATACAAAAATGTGCTTGAGCGCTCTACACTTTTTTCCACTAGAAACTCGACTGTTATGATAGCATTTGAGTGTAGTGACAGTCCAATGTTAGCTGTGCTTGGTTATTAATAGAATCTAAAATATATCTCTGCATCGAAGAAGCTGATGTTCATTGAATGATGCTGTTTACGAATGAATTTTCCTATTGTAGTGCTGTAGACAAGTAGCTAGATCTCATTTAAAGCTACTTAGATCTAGGTAGATCAATCACGATTCCTCTTGTCACTGTTGTTAGTCTTGTAACGGGGAAATGTAAAAAGTTCAGCGTCACAGCGTGTATACACACACACACACTCACTGGTGGTGTACGTGACTAAAAATAAGAATTAGGTCAATCATCGTTTCGACGTTCCATTCATTTCCTTTAGCCTTTAGGGCTTTAGGCCCTTTTTATATAGATCTAGATCTAGATTCGGTAATCTATCGCTTTAGGTACGTAAAATCGCCCGCGACTAGTAATGTGGAAAAACAGGTGACTCCTTACATTTTAATAATTATTTCTGATTTTGAGGAGGATTTATGTTTTGAAAAATACAAAAATGTTTCCTTGTTTCATTTATGTACCTGTTTTTAAACAATTGAAACAAAACTTTTCAGTAATAAATGAACACCAGCGATGTTTCCAACAGATGCAACCATGCTCATTTACTATAGCAGCCATCTTGTTAAAGTTTTATTTTTATAGACATATAGCGCAAGATTCAGGCGGAAGTCACTCTATTTTACAAATGGCTGCTGTTTATATAGCAAATCTTGCTTGCAGACACTGCTGTTTAAAGTTAATTTCTGGCCTATATTGATATATTTAGCCATTGATTAATTAAGGTTTATTGTTCATTTATCTATAATATTTGACACAAACATATCACAATATACTTCTATTACAGCCTTGACAATGAGGTAACGTTTTCGTACATTAATAGCCGCGGGCGATTTTACGTACCCAAAACGATAGATTACCCTAGATTCTATTTAATATCAAAGAGAAAAATAATTTGATCAATTCCCGGTAAAACTCCATTTTAGCGTATTTTATTCTCCGTTGCTTGTTTACCTCCAGTTGAGCGTATTTTATTATAACAACCGAAACACACCAAAACATTAGGAAAACACGATTTATTTTTTGTATTGAAATGTATTGTATTTTTGTTTTAGCAAATGAATAAAAATGAATATTTTAAAAACACGACTTGTTTATGTGTATTGTATTTTTTTTAAAAGGCATTTGTCTCATGGTGAAACTGATACACTGTTAATTATTCTGTTTTATATTTTTTGTATTTATGCAATAAATGTACAATGGTACAAACTCTGTTTTTTAATTTGACAGTTTTGCCAAAACTGAAAAAAAAATTTTACTATAGAGTTGTATGTTATTTAAATTCATAGTAAATCTACCATCCTTCCCAATATTTTGATATATGTATCAAGTATGATTTTTGTATGAGTAAATTTCTGACTTTTAAAAAAAATTGATGTGGGGTCATCCATAAATGACGTCACACTTGTAAGGGAGAGGGGGGTCCGCAATTTTGTGTACGGTGTGTGATGAGGGGGGGGGGGGGTTTCAGATGGTGTGTCGTCACTTTTTTGCATTATAAAAAAGCAATGTTAGAAAAACGAGTTTTAGCCGTTATTTCGCGTTTTAGAAAACGGTTTTAATAAATTGTAATATGAATTATCAAAATACTCTGAGTTCAGACAAGATTTTATAAAAATAAAGATGTTTTAAGAAAATTTCAACGGTAATTTTGAGGGGGGGGGGGGGGGGGGGTGTTGGCTGAGGTGTGACGTCATTTTAGGGGGGGGGGTCTGGCTTTTTGTGACGACGTGTAACGGAGGGGAGGGGGAGGTAAAAATCGTAAAAAAAAGCGTGTCGTCACAAAAAGCAAGACCCCCCCCCCAAAATGACGTAGCACCATTTGAACCCCCCCCCTCTCCTCATCACACACCGTCACAAAATTACGGACCCCCCCCTCCCCCTACGAGTGTGACATCATTTATGGACGACCTCTAACATTATTTTTTTTTTAAATGACAACGTGGGTTGTCACACTTTCTCTAACACTCCAAGCCATCCCTCACCAAATTCCACCCCCCCCCCCCCCCCCCCCCCGGCCCACTTTCGGCTGCATTATTGTGCCTTTTAATACTTTTATTCAGTTTAGTTGAAATTGGAACAATTAATTGTACAAAGTGTGCATCTCTATTTTTGTAAACAACAAACAAAGCACTCCAGCCAGTCTCTTTGCTGTTTTTTATTCATTTGTTAAAACAAAAATACAATACAAATAAATAAGTCGTGTTTTTTAAACATTCATTTTATTCATTTGTGAAAACAAAAATACAATACAAATAAATAAATCGTGTTTTTCTAATGTTTTGGTGTGTTTCGGTTATTATAATAAAATACGCTCAACTGGAGGTAAACAAGCAACGGAGAATAAAATACGCTAAAATGGAGTTTTACCCAATTCCCTACATCTTAATAAAATAATACTATTACTAGAGATCTATTCTATTAATGAATCAATTAATGCAATTATTATGATTAGGCCTACTTAGTACTTAGCGTACTAGCAGTACTAGGCCCTATCTATATTAAATATTAATTATTAATTTATTATCTATTCTAACCAACCAGGCACTAAAGTTGATTCTAGATCTAGATCTAATTCATTCATTAGGGCAGGGGCTAAAGCTAAGATACAGGATTTTAATTATTGGTGCCTTACATTATTACATTAAATATGATTAATAGCTTGGACATGTTTTTCCGTGACAAACATTTGGAGATCTGAAAACAACCTAGGCGACTAGGAGGTTTGTAAGAATCAAGTGTGGGGAGGGGAAGTGGAGGTATGCTGCAAACATAATCAAAAGGATACTCCTCTATCTTGGTTTTGTAACTTATTGTCTATATTTTTTTTAGGCCAAATGAATAAATAAAAAATAATCATGTTTAGGCCCTAATTGTTTAAAAAGTAAATTATCAAAATATAAAACATAAATAAATAAATAGGCCAAGTGTTTTCCAAATGTCTTTGTGTGTTTTGGTTGTGTTTATAATAAAAAAATACACTCAACTGGAGGTGAACGTGAAGCACCGCATAAAATACGATAAAATTTTATCTACTGTCAGTACTGAAAATGCTATAAATTCTCAGTGTAGTATCCAACAATGAGATTGTAGTAGGCCTTAAAACTAAACTAAATAGTCACAAATTATCCACCTACCATCATAGCTCTAAAGTTACCCTAAAGCTAATAAAGTAATAATTATTATATGCCAGCTTTAAGTGGGCCTAAACACTGTATTTTAATCTTACTTTTCTACCAACACTAGAAGTTGGCCTAAAGTTTAATAAAGCTCTTATGTAACTTATTATAAGACATTATATGCAGAACTTGGGAATAAAATTTAATATGATTTGCTGTCCCCAACTTATCTCAAAAATATTTCAACCACATTTATTCCCCACAAGTAAATATATAGTAATATGTATGTACGCTAAGAAAAAGCCTATTCAGTCCAAAGACTGACATTGATGGAAAACGTAAATAATCCACAATGTAGATTGCTAATACACAGGGTTTGTACACAGTCTGGAAAAAGTCTTGAATTTAGAAAAATTAATTTCATACTTTAAAAAGTCTGGAAAATCTCTAGTTTTCGGGCTGGAGTTATTAGAGTCTGGAATTAGTTCTAGGAATAAATTATCTGTGAAGTTTATATTTTCCGACTAACAAAAAGGCTATTTTGTCATGAATTTACTCCAATTTTTTTCCACGCGGTATTGCGTGAGTCTCCGAAATGTTTTGAAATTTTTTGCTACTAATAGAAAATGTGAATAATCTAGCTTCTGAACGTTTTTTTTGGGTATTTGCAATTGAATGGTAGTTTTAAATTATGCCTTAAATAACATGTAGGGATAAAAATATAAAATCATGACCAACATGCTAATTTCTAGCTCTAGAATCTAGAGTAGATAGTACTAGAATTAGAATCTAGTACTACTAAGTAACTTAAATTACCTAAACTAGATCTAGATACGTAACAAATCTATCTTGTAACTACTAAGACTAAGAACTTAGTAAGAAGTAACTACTAGATCTAGGACTTTCACTAGGTAGATCTAGGTCTTAACTCTTCACTTACATTTTATATTACATATGAAGCCTTCAGCATTTGTTGTTCTTATAGGCTAGAACATAGCAAGGCAGGAATAATCAAATCAATAATGTTAATGTTATGTCAAAGCTATGGTTTTTATTTTGGGGGGGGGGGGGGGGGGGGGGGTGGTCTCAGGTTACTGGTTAACTTTAAAAAAAATGTAAGCTGATAGTATTCAGGGTTAGACATGTCTGCCATATACACTCATGTGGTGTTGTGCAGTAACAAATATATACTTCTTTCATTTTTATGTAGATCTGAGTCATTATGCCTTTAACATTTATGAAACATTATTTTTAAAAAAAATACACCACCCATTTTTGTTAATGCGCCAGCTTGTACATATCTCAAAAAAAAATCAATAATTATTATAATTTTGTGTTACTTTTTTGTAACTTTATTTCCGGAATAATTTCTTGTGGCTTTTTCTTATGCCTTTTACCCATTCCCATGATAATCCATGTATTAATGATAATTTATTAAAGCACTTAAAAGTCTACATTAGTAATTTTAGCTCCTTTGTTTTTCAGACTGCATTCTTCAATCATGGCTTCAATTAAGAGAGTGTGTCACAAATTCCAACATACCATGAGAACAGTAAATTCATTCAGACCTTCATGCTGTCACATGATACCCTTTTCAGACTGTAAAATCAAATCAGCAAATCAGTTTCTGAAAAATTGCAGAAGTATAAATACACATTCACGATTATATTCAACATTTGAAAGCTCACAAAATATTCTTAGTCAGTCAACTATGTTTGTGCAGGATGGTATTAATATAGAGGAACTTCCTGTATTAATAAGACGTGTAACACATAGCTCTTTTCCATCATCAACGTACTGTTATTCTGGTGAAAAAATCATGGATGAATCTGAATTTGATAACAGTTTTAGACAGGTACTTCAAAGCTGCACTTCTGTGAATGATGTTTTTAAGCTGTTGGAGGTTCCTTCGGATAAAGTGAGAGGCTATTCTGCAGCTTTTGCACTTCAAAGGCTTCATGTCCTGAAATACCTCAATAGTGATTGGAACCAAATTCATTCTTTTATTCGTTCAGCAGTTATGCGTGAATTGTATGACACTGTTGAAAAAGATGTGAGTTTGTTATCCAATGGAACTCTAATATCTCTTGTGGAATGTTATTTGTCAGCAGATGGTTTCAGTTCTTCTTGTTTTAATGCCATTAATAGTGCAATCCAATGTAGACTCGGTGATGGCACTTTCTCTATTGAAGAACTTCTTACCCTGTCCAATGTACTCAAGATGGGCACGGACAACAATAGAAAACCTTCGCCAGTGATTGTGAAGCCAAAGTCTCTATCCATGAGCATTGTTTCGGAGAATTCGTCCAGGTTTCTGACGAGTGATGATAATGAGCCATCCAAAACTGAGCATTTTGACAAGTACTGTGCTAGTGCCAGTCCACAGTTTAAAGAGAAAATCAAAACACATTGTTCTGAGATTTTAAACAACCTTTGGGTTCACTTGTTCTCAAGGTAATGTTAAATATGTTGCCAATGGCCTGCATTTTAATTTTAAGAAGAAAAAAACAATTTAAAACTTGCTTAATAAAGTAAATGTTCATAGCGTAAGGGGGGAGTAAAACTGTTAATGGAGTCTCTGATCAGGTGGTGAATTTACTTACTATAATGCTAATGTTGAAAACATAATTTAAGTTTAGTATTAGTTAATAAAATTTTCTTTTCTTTTGATGAAGTTCATCCATATCTTTTTCTACCCTTGAAAACCTCTGGGTTAGAACAATTACATAATGAGAATAGGTTAACTGTTTCTTGTTGCCTAATCACATGATGACCAGTTGGTCAGATGTTTGTCTTGAATAGGTCCTACCATAAATGTTCTTGTAAGCTGTTTTGTAAAATAAAATATTCAGTATCTTTTGTATCTCTGCAGGTATTCTGAGCTAAATGCTGAAACATTACCACCTACATTGCAAGCCCTAACATCCAGCAACAAATACCTGATCCTTATTCTTCAGAAGCCGTTGTCATCATTTTGGGCAAACCTTTCTGCAGAGAATGTTGATATCTGTTTAAAAGCACTTATCCGACTGCGTGTCCACAACAAAGCATTTTTGACTTACCTAGGTGAGTGTATTTAGTAGGTTGTTTTGTTTTTTCATCACATTTTAAGTAAAAAGCCATTTTTCATTTTAATTGACACCTTTTTCATTTTCTATTCTTCTTTTATAAAAACTTTATACTGTTATTCGGTATTTGCTGTTATTACAGTTAAGATATATTGGTTGTAGAAAATTAATTGTACATCGTATTGTGATATATTTTTTCAGCAAGGTGGTCCTATGTAAATATTCATTTGATGACTCCTAGTTTAATGATGTCATTTGTCCACACATTTCTACATTTTGGTTTCTTTGATGAAAACTTTATCAAAGTAATGGAGCGATGTCTGCAACTGAAAGGATTACAGGTATTTACATTTCTTTTAAAAATTATTGTTTTAAATTTTCATATATTCTTTGCTTAGAAATTAATCTGTCTATTCTTCAAGCCTTAATCATAAGTTTGAAACTCTATACAATTTCAAGTTAATCTATCATTGCCTGTACATTTCTTTAACTAACAGTTCACCATTATATGCTGTGTGGCTGAATGAATACTTTACAATTTCAGGCTGATACAAATGTGGTGGCAATGTGTGTAGAATACTGCCGCACTACCAAGTATCTTTCCCCCATTGTGATGGACACTGCAGCTGACCACTTCACTCAACATGGAATGTCTTATGAACCACTCCAACTCTTTGCTGTGTTAAGAGTGTTTGGACATCTCAACTATTTGCCTACTAATTCCGCTGCATTTTTAAAACAGGTTTTGATTCATTTTCAGATTTTACAAACATATAAAAATGTCTGTTTGATACTTACTTGTAGTAGAATTTTCAGTTTTCTTAAAAAATACATTACAGTCATCAAAGTTATATCTATTATATGTTTCCATTTTAAAATTTTAAATTTAAAAATTGATTTATAAAAAGTAAAACTAAACATGTTACAGAATACCAAATACTGGAATTTTCATGATTATTCAATGTTAAAAATATTGACCAGACATTCATTAAGTTTTTGTTGCATTCTTTTGGGTAATTTCCATCAAATTCTGTTAACAGGAAAATTTTAATTTTTTAATTTTTTTTTTCTTGTAGACAGAGGCATGTCTGTGGGAAAGGTTTGATCATATAGATGAAGAGCTCCTGTTGGAAATTCTTGGCTCATTCACCTTTGTGAATGTGTTACCTAAAAATTTTTCTTCCAGGTTGGCTAGTGCTGAATTTTTCTCAAAGCTTGCAGGTAAAAGTTTTTAATAAAAAAGCTGTGCTTTTGATTTATCAGCTTTTCTCTCCTAGGTTTTGAATTTAATCTATGCTCATCAAATAAAAAATTATGCAGTAGTTTGTTTTTAATCATTTTTTTTTATTAGCGCCCAAGACACATGGGGCAGATGAAGTAGAGTTTATCTGTTTCTGTGGCCTCAGCATTTAAATGGATAATGTGGTCAGCACTATGACTAGCCGCCTTAGTTTCCCTAATGCCAGTCAAGCAATGCTTGCCCATAACTGCTGGGTGGACGACCAGGATTCGAACCCCATCCCCGATTAGTTTTAAGTGTATTGAATAAAGTCAATTAATTTTGAGAGCTTTATTTTTAAAAATGTATAAAATTGCTTTTCAGCTCTCAAGACGGTTCAGAAAATAAATGCGTTTATGTGGTTACGAATACTAAAGAATGCAATTGTTGTTGATTCAGCAAACGATGTTACAAATAACCTCAGATGGTTGTTCAGTGGCAGAAGCAAAGGAAATAGTCTACTCTACAATGGTATGCAACTCTTTTTAAATAATGAAAAGATTTTTCTTTTACTATTTACGAAATTATAATAAATATTCTTACCCAATTTCTGTTTCGTGATAAAAAAAAATATGTACACATCGACTCAGAGACATCTGAGTTAAGACTGTTTTTAATCTATTAAAAGAAAACGTTCTGAAAATATGAACCAAATTAATTCCATAGCCTTGCATATATCTTAAGCCAATTTTCCCCATTGAAATTAATTGAAGTGCCATAGTAATTTTATTCCAGTACAGCTGGCATGTTTTCAATATGAAAAATGTATTTATAATTGAAAAATGTACTTATAAATGAAAAATGACAAATGCTGTTAAAAAATGTAATTTAGTTTTCAAATTGTAGTTGTATGTTTGATAGTTATTAAGAAAATATTTTTGTTGACAGACAATATAAGAGGAATAGTTTACACCCTAAAAAGGTCTCTGGATTATGTGCTTGGTCCGGACTACTACTACTCGATTCCATTTCATTGTTGTAAGTACTGGTTGTTAAATTTTGATCAGTTTTGCAGTTGAAAGAGGCTGGGTAACGTTTCTTGTGAAATTAATTTTCTTATTTAGTTAGTTATATTTTTTATCTGCAATATCATTCACTATGCACACCCGTCCTGCATTTCTGAAATCTCAGAAGAAAGGAAATTCAAGGAAACTCCTTATGTTAACAAACAATTAGCAGCATAACCATGTTTATGACCTCTTATTCCAACTCACACTGCATTTGCAGACAGGGTAAATCCATGTTGACTATAAACTTGATGAATAAAAAAAAAACTATAATTTATTAGTCAACATAACACCACAGTAAATGCCCAAACTGATTAGTGCGTTAAATTATTCAAATCCTGGTTATTTAATGGGATTATCTTTGTATGTTGTTTTTAACTAATTTAACCTATTTTTTGGCTGCTGAAAAATCCTCTCTAGTCATGCACCCTGATAGGTAAATGAAAAGAGAATAAAATAATTAACTTCTTCATATTCCTGAATTGGAAAATCTGTAAAGTATATCCTATTGATAATTGATAATGTTGGAACTGAATTGAAATAAAAAATGATTATATCATAAAAGCTGTAGCGGAAAGTAAATAAAGCATTGCAAGGCATTGAAATTTCAATTCCGGAATTTAGTTCATTTTGGATGCCATGGTTTATTTGAAAAACTAAAGGGAAAGTACTCCTTTCTGATTTTTATCATGTGTGTTTAGATTAGAATGTCTATTTTTATTAACGTCCTTGAGATTATATTATAGAGCATTTTTCTCTGCATAAGTATTTATATTAAGTTATACACATTGTAGGGCAACCTTCATTTGCACAACACATTTCTCACTTGAATGATGATGACAGTGTGATAGTCAAACATAGATAGAGCAGTGCATTCATATATTAGGTTTTTTTTTTCCATTTAAAGACTACCTTTTTCAAATATCTTCTTGTAATAAGTGAAAAATAATTTTTTTTTTTAAGAAAATGTGTATGCTTACAAGACTTATGATTAATTAGGCATTGTAATGAGGAATAGTAATGTCATGTTTTCTAAAACAAATCATAGGCTTGCCGAACAATCAGTGGCATATCATGACATTCACAAGAATTATCCTGTAAAGACGGAACCCATTTAATATACATAGACTGTAGCCTACATATACAAATATGGACATTGCCATGACATGTCAAAACTAACCTGTTTGTATAAGAATTTGTCTGAACTATCAACTAGAAGCACCACTAGAGACTTTCACTTGATCCTGTTGGTAAATCCTTGTGTAAAAAACATGATTCATCTACTGTTTGCCTTTGTACTACTGCTCATTTGTAGCTTAGTTACATACTTTCAATACCTAGTTGTCTTTTCATAGTTGTACTACCATTCTGATTATTGTTTTTATCCAACATGGAGTTTATAAATAATCTAAGATTTAACATTGTGTAAATGAACTTAGGTGAATTTATATATGTGTGGGGGTTTGTCCTTTATGAGTAACTACACCTTTCAGTGCCGCGCACCAGACAGGCATGCTAATATTCAATAAAAATGAAATAGTACATACATATTTTTGCAGGTTATGCTTTAAATATAGACAAGGATGGATTACCAATAGAAGTGAAAAGAACAAACAAAGGGTTTGTTGAGACTCAGTTGAATGCTGGCAACAGGTGAAAAATGTGTTTTTTAAGTCAAAGAAACTATTTTTTTTTAATTATTATTTTTTAAAATTAAAATTACTTTTTGAAAATTAATTTTTAAAAAATTGTTTAATGTTTGATCAAGTAAATATGTAAATAAAAAATGCACTGAAATATGTATTTTGAGAGTACAGAGTCTGAGATCACTCAGTTGATTTGCTCTGTATATATTTGATTGATCCCTATATAATTACTTCAAATGATCTTGAAATACTGCAGTTATGTTTCAGTGTGCTTATGTGACGCAATTTATTTTTCACTATTTGACAGGATTGCTGTCATAGTCAGAAGTGCAGATCATTTTATTGTCAACACAAAACAGCTGTTAGGGAGTCAAGTTCAAAGGTTGAAACAGCTTCAGCTCCTTGGGTTTACACCTGTTGAGGTAATAGATTTCACTTCCTTCAAACTGTAGCGGTAGAGAGCTAGACTGCTAACCCAAAAGTCTCGAGTTAGAATCCAGGTTCAAGTCATTAGAATGCCAGTGAGTCCACCCAGCTCTGGTGGGTACTAACTCACATTAGGGAAAACAAATACGGCTGGGCATAGTGCTGACCACATTATCCCTTCATATGCCGAGGTCTTTGCAGCAGTTGAACTCTACTTCATCTGCCGCATGTGTCTTGGGCACAAACATGAGGGGGACGCTCAGAATTTTGTGATCTGTGATGAGTGGGTCAGAAAGCGTGACATCGCACTTTTAAGAAAAAGTAATGTTAGAAACTGAATTTTAGCCGTCATTTCATATTTTAGAAAACTGTTTTTGTAAATTGTTATACACATTGATTAATGCACTCAGTATTGACTGAGCTTTGTAGATATTTTAGAAATGAAATTGAAGTTTTAAAAAAAAAAAAACTGCAGGTTTAAAGGGGTTTTAGGTCTGACATTTTATTACTTTTGTCAAACTTATTTCACTTTATAGCTGATTTATATTTACGAGCCGACCCGCAGCGTATCATACGCCGCTATTTAGTTGTTTTATTTTCTACCTTTCAGTAATTCATAATTTGTAAATTCGACAGTACCAATGCTGCCACTGAAAAATATTTGCTTTAAAACACTAACCCCCCTCCCCCCCCCCCCCCCCCCCCCCCACTTTCCCCTAACACGGACCCTACACCCCCCCCCCCCCCCCCCCCCCCCCCCCCCGCCCCCCCCCCCCCCCCCGTGAAAGCAGCCTCCTCTAAGTTATTTCTTAGTTACCTCCTGTAAGTTTAAAATCGAACTAAATAAATTATCTGCCCCTAATAGAAACCCGGCTGTATGGCTCTTCGATTTGTAAACATTTAGCTTTGTAAACATTTAGAGTGAACACCGCTCACCAGACAATGTTGGGGTGGGGTGGGGGGGTGGTAGTGATAGTGATAGAGAAAAAGAGAGGGGACTGCAAGGAGGCACTTGCAGCTTGTTTTCTAACTGATCCCAGAAGAGAATTATATATATAGATTATTACCAGCTAAATATTCCCTCCTCCACTCCTACCCTGGTTGATTTTCGTTAACATTATTTTTGGACTTTTAGTATCTAGTGTAACAATGGGGGGGTTATGGGCTAGAATTTGTGACCCACAACCTGAAATTCATAGTTCTGTGCAAATCAGATTCTTATTTAAACTCTGTCAGACACCCCAGCCTAATTGGTACTTGACTTAATTTAATTAAAGTAACCACAGGTGGGTATAGAACTGAACAATCCCGTATTTACTGAGGTGACATGAACAGGTAAACTCTACCTCATCTTTCAGAAGTGATATTTACATCTCATGATTTTTTTGTATTATTTCTGTTTTTAAAAATTCTCTCAGATCCGTGTGAGTGAAATAGCCTTTGCAAAAAGATCAGACGAATACCTGGGGCATGTTTTAAAACAGCACCTGTGCAAGTACATTGATTTTGATGCTGTTGAAAGATTACATTGTGACCCAAAGGAACGAGCCCTACCAATACCATCAGAGGACTTCTACAATGACTGGCTGGGATACAGTGAAGCTGATCTCAATGTAGAGGAGGAGACCAAAGACTTGGATCTTATCGCTCTGCTGTTACAAACAAGTAAAAATACCTTGCCTGAGGAGACAGATCCAAGCAAAAAAACATAAGAGTAAAGATGTGTTCTACCTATTATAATTGTGAAAAAGAATTATTGATAATTGTTTCCACCAGTCCAAGGTTCATAGTAACTACTTGTATACAATTTAAATTGCAATTGAATTATTATAAAATACATCACACATCACCCTGTTATCTTCTGCATATGTTAGTGGCAACATGGATCTTTAAGTTGTCCATCATAACAATATCCTGTTTTTGACACAACTGATAGTAATAGACTTGAGAGCACTCTGGATTAAGCAAAGCAGTTATCCTTTAAATCTCTAACTTGACTGAATTCAATTATTGTTTTATAACTTAAAAGTTTATTTGAGATTTTAAAACATACAAGTGTAATGATTGTGATATGAAATAAAGTCATTTGTATAGAAGTTTCCAGTTTTTATTTATATTTTTGAAAGTTGGCTTTTTCTGCTTTTGTAGTTTTGGAGAATTAGAAAAACACAAGGAAATGTTATTGTATCTGCTGCTGTAATAGCACTTGTCCTGTGTGGAATATGGCAACAATCACACCTCTTTAGGGCTACAGTAGGAGTACTTGTCCAGTGTGACATAGCAACAAGCACACTTCTTTACAGCTGTTGTCACTTTTTAATAAAAGTAGCTTCTCTAAAGAGTTTTAAAACACAATTTCTTGTTATATTGGAAATTAAATTTTTTATAATATAGTGATGGAAAAGCTTAAAGCTCGTCCTAGTTTGGTATTTACGATTGAGTTTAACTATCAAAATTGAATTATTTTTTTGGCCTTTGCAAGCTTGAAGTAAAATTCCATAATTATTTTTACTGGATTGATTACTACAGATTGTTGTTTACAAAATAAATCCATTGGCATTTTTGAATGTCAAAGCAATGACTGGCTGGATCACAATAGAGATAAGTGATTTTTGAGATATTACAGATTTTATTTTAAATTTTCTGTATTAAACGAGTGCATGACAAGAATGACATGTAAACAATGACAAAGTAGTTTAAAAATTAGTTTTTGTATTAATACAATATTTTAAAATATTATTATACAATAATGAAATTGAAAATATTTTAAATATTAGAAGTAAACGAGTGGTGTCTATAAGTTGACTGCATCAAATACAAAGTTTACAAGTTTTACTTTCTAAAAAAACAGACAATTTAAATTTTAAATATTACATTTGTCAATTTAAATGAAAAACAGTAATAAGCAGCTATATATATATATATATATATATATATATATATATATATATATATATATATAAAATAGAAAAACTCGCTTTTACCTTATTCTTTCAACAATATGCCATTTTGTCTTTTTTTTTATTAAAGCTTTTTTATTAGTATGAATGTTGACATCTAAGAACATTTAAGATGTGAGTAAAATATCTCATGATACAGTACAAAATAGTTATAAATATTAAATAACTCTCTTGTGTGGTAAAACATAAATGAGTGGGTGTTGAGGGTAAGTCTATAAGACTCCCACCTTTTAAACACATCTCACTCCTATCCAGTAATCCTATCCCAAACTATATACCTAATGAACCATATCCATATCCCTAGTCTTATCCCCATTTTAAACATTATCCACATCCTTATCAAAAAGTTATCCTTTATCTATCTCTAAATGGCTGGTGGATAATAGACCAGTGGCAAAAATTCTACTGCAGATTTTTTTTTTGGGGGGGGGGGGGGGGGGGTGCTAATGGATAATTGACCTGAAAGTGGGGGACTGGGAATGCAATGTCTTCTTCCCGAGGGTATGTGGTAAAAAATAAATGGTCTTGCTTGGTGATACTAATATTCACATTAGCCTTAGGTCATTAGTCTAGTCCTACGGTTCCTTAATTGGCCATAGAGACAGAAGAGATCTATATCAATCAACATATAGAATCTATTTGTTGATTTATTGATTATAGTATAGATTATTGTGTCATTATGGATCTACAGCTTTCCTGTTCTGTAGTAGTCCAAAATTATAAAACACCTCAGCTGTTTAAAATATTCAATTAACCTTTATTTTCTCAGCATATATCTAGATCTATCTCCATTTGACTCTTTCATTATCATCGATAATGCATGATAAGATCGATTTAGATTTGAGGGAGAAGTTCTTTAGGGAGTAAATTAAATTAAATGTTTTTAAAATATAAGGTGAAATAACAAAACCATGTGTTTGCTATCTATATTAATTTTGTTACATTTTTAGATAAAGGCGATTGAGTATTTTTATGGTCAGGTTAATGATAAAATTAATATTTAATGAACTTTTTAAGGGTTAGGTGACTATGCTTACAAAAACAGTCAATATAAAGTCCAAGGCAAAATGAAATTATAAAGCCTATTATTATATTTAAATTAAGGGAACTGTACGTTTACACTTTAAAGAGTACAGAAAGACATTATTAAATTATTTGAATAGAATCTACTTCTAGGTCTTAACTTCTAAATCTATAATATGCTGGAATCAGGCCTACTAAAATAAATAAAACACCCTAGTCATCAATCAATACTTAATACTTTATTATAAAAATAGTTTTATCATGCAGTAAATTCTGGATACTATTCAATGAGAGCAGTTAGATCTAGCCCTGCCAATTTATTATTGAATTTAAGCATAAATAAAATAAAAAAAAAAAACCTACTAAAATCTAGACCTAGATAATAGATATATAGATTTTAGATCTAGATCTATAATAATGATTGGACTTTGGTCCTATATTAAAAGAACGAAAATGTTACTATAAATAACCTCGTTGTGTTTGTTTTCGCACAGCAACCAATATGGCGTATCCACTCAAACCAACACAAAACCACAACACTGGTAATCCCAGACCCTGTTTCAAATGTAATTAACATTGGGTACAGTTCTTTTCTTAATAAAAATTATTTAAACATTGTTTTTAGTGTCGGTTAGATTTATATCCAGTCGGTTAGATCTAACATTACAAGCCAAGGCTAACCATCCAACCAACCAATTTGAATGCAATTTTGAAATTTTTGACTGAAACTGATTACTCAGGAATCAAAATCAATCCGATCAGCGCTCGTCGACTGCTGAAAAAAAGGGAGCGACTTGCGGCGCTGGCACTAAAAACTTTTCAAAAGAAGTTATTCGTTGGTCCTGGTGACAAACAATAGATTGAAAAGAAGTTATAAGTTGTTACAACTATAATATTAATTTAATATTATTAATAAAGTGTGTGTAGTTTATGAACTGCAGAAACAAGACAAAGTCTAGATCTAGACTCTAGATCTATATCTAAATAGTAATAAGTATAGTAAGTAACCGTGTAGAGTTAGTAAATAGTAGCAAGTAGAGGCAATGATAGTAATAAATTCATAAATACTAATATGATATGATTATTATATTATGATAATATAATATCAAATAATAGGCCTTTCCCAACTACATTGATGATTGATTACTATAATACTAATAGAGTTAACCAGAGTACTATAGCTCATTATGATTATAGACCTACTACTTAGTAACTAACTAGACTTTTGACTTACAGAATAATTACTAATTAGATTCGTCTAGCTCTAAGATGTCTAGATTTTAGATCTATTTCTTTCTTCTTTCTAGTTTACATAGGCCCCTACCTGCTAGTACGTTGTACATGAATTAGCTACCAATGACAGCACTGTTCTACTAAACAACACTGTGACTATGAGTGAGTTGAAGTTTTAAAAAATAAAATTACTAGTCTAAATCTAGGTCTAGGCCTATAAAATAAGTTTTTAATTTTAAAACTATTAAGAGTTGTGTTTTTATTATAGCCCTATTATAGTTTAAAATTTAAAATTAATTTTTTTTATTCGGCCCTATGCTTTTAAATTTCAATTAGGCCTAGTAGGCCTATATATTATATATTATATAGAAAATAGTATTATAGCCTATAGGTCTCCCAAAGACAAAACAACTTTTTATTGGTCAGTTTAGTGAGTATTTTTTCATTAGTGTGCTTAGTGGGAAATTATATAAGTTTCTAGTTTATGCCCACATCTCCTTTAACTCTTTCTAATATTCCGATCCTGGTGATTTGGCATGTTTAGGACTTATTTTAGGACAATTACTGTATTCTTTAGATTACAATAGATGCAGATGATAGTGAAGTTGGAGAAGAATGTCTAAAATTACCCCCATAACTACTGTTAAAATGGAAAACAATGCAAAGAAGAAAAGTTTGGGAGATGAAATTAATCCAGTCAATGAGGTAAAAATATTTTGTTACAAAATTAAAGAAAATAGAAAATATTTAATTTGTTTTATTTAGCATTTTTATGTTCTCTTGTGGGGGGAAAACAGATTTTTTCCCATTTTTAAACGATACTATTAATGCTGTTATAATTAAGGTGAGTATTACTATTAGAGTTGTAAATGGTAAAGTTTATTGTAAGATTTAACAGAGCTGCAAAGTTGAGCTTTTCTGTATACATGAAATGAGTATTTTGTATATAATTTGAGTTTTGATTCCTTTCTTTTCTTGCCTACCTCTTCCTATATATAGCAGTCTTAACAAAATATTTGCAGATTGTTATAATTGTAATATCCTATGAAAAATATTTAAGGGATGATTTAAAAATTAAAATGATATGGACCACATCTCTAAAAAAATCTATAAAATATTAAATACTTTTAAAAAAATTAATGGATGTTAAAGGACTGGAAACAAATTCATTAAGGATTTAGATGTAAATAAAAAGTTAGTATATATTTCAGAATATATATTTCAGAATCCAGAAACTCGCTTTATGTTGAACCATATAAGATGTAGGGAATGTGAGAGTTTCACAGAAAGACCAGATCAGCAGAATATGTAAGTAATTTTTATTTATTTTTATGCTGCTCAGTATTAACACAATGGTTATGGCATGTCTAAATATTAGTCTGTAGCAATACTTATAAAATTTGTTTTCTTTGAAAATAAATAAGAAATGACGCAGAGAAGCTGTGTTATTGCAACTATACCAAGGCACAGCACTTGGGTGTAAACAAATCAATCAAAGATTCCAAGTGGTCTCACATCACCCATGCTAGGCCCATACCCACCAACGCTTTTGGAGAGATAGAATTTGTTGGCTATGGTGATAATCATGCTAAGGTAAACTACCTGATTATCTTAACATTCTAAAAAAAAAATTGCTGTTAGTTATTTAAAATAATAAATGTATGCTTATAGCCCAAGTAATAAGATTGCTCTTGAGAGTAAATTGTAAATTATTAGCTGTAAGAGTGTAAGCTAGACTGCTAACCTGCAAGTATTGAGTTCGAATTTGGGTTGAAGTCAGTAGAACATCCCATTGATGGGCACCTAACTCACCTTAGGGAAAATATAGGTTGCTGGGCATAGTGCTGACCACACTATACCTTTATATACTGAGGTCACAGAAACAGGGGAACTCTACTTCACTTGCCCCATGGACCAACAGGTTTTGAAAAGGGAAGTAACAATGTAAGTAACCTTGAAACAGAAAAAACAGTTATCTCAACACTTTGAGAATCCCTGCTTTCAAGTAATTGAGAACAACTTCTAATGATTTACCAACTGGGCTAAAGAAAAGAATATATTTGATTAGCAGTAGCTCGTTTTTTTTATTTCTTTCATTAATGCTGTTTATGTTTGTTTAGTATAATTAAACAAAGTTAGTAAAGTATTTTTCAAAATGTTTTTTTATTTTTATTAGGCCATGGGTTAAAAGTTTCAGGTACTAATTTAATTGTATTATAAAATCATTTAATTACTCCATAATTGAATACATGATATCATATTTTGTTAGTTTGTTCGAGTTGATGTGGAGACTAAGATGGACACTATGTTAAATCTTTTACAACAAGCCTGGGGGATGGAGAAGCCCAACTTGCTTATTTCAGTCACTGGTGGCGCTAAAAACTTCACTATGAAGTCCAGGTTGAGAGATGTCTTTAGGCGGGGCCTCATTAAAGCTGCTCAAAGTACAGGTAAATACAGGTTGATGTCTTTAGGTGGGGCCTCATTAAAGCTGCTCAAAGTACAGGTAAGTCCAGGTTGAGAGATGTCTTTAGGCGGGGCCTCATTAAAGCTGCTCAAAGTACAGGTAAGTCCAGGTTGTCTTTAGGCGTTGCCTCATTAAAGCTGCTCAAAGTACAGGTAAGTCCAGGTTGTCTTTAGGCAGGCCTCATTAAAGCTGCACAAAGTACAGGTAAGTACAGGTTGAGAGATGTCTTTAGACAGGGCGGGCCTCATTAAAGCTGCACAAAGTACAGGTAAGTACAGGTTGAGAGATGTCTTTAGACGGGGCCTCATTAAAGCTGCTCAAAGTACAGGTAGGTACAGGTTTAAAAAAATGTTAGGTGGGGCCTCATTAAAGATGCACAGTGTACATATAAGTACATTAATTATAGCTGCACATAGCACAGGTAAGTCCAGGTTGTCTTTAGGTGGGGCCTCATTAAAGCTGCACAGAATACAATGTAGATGAAAAACATCTCACTGAAAAATGTGAGTCTACATCTGCTAAATAGTAGGACCAGTGAAACGTTTAAATTCACACCTGTTAAGAAGCCTAATTTAAATCAACTTAATCAATTTAAACTTATTTTTATGTCAAATCTTATAAGCTTTAATTCCTGTAACCTAGTTCAGAATTTCTCTTGTTGAATTCCTTTATAATAAACTAATTTTATGGTTAAGGCTAGATGTTAAAAGTTAAAAAAGAATACTGTTTTAGCTTACTAGCTAAAATTATGAGTAACATTTCTCATGGTTTCACTTTTTGTGCTGTATGTCTCAGGTGCCTGGATAGTCACAGGGGGAACTAACGCTGGCGTCATGAAGCATGTTGGGGAGGCCGTGAGAGATTTTGGTTTGACCAGCGAACGGAAAGTAACGACAATTGGCATCGCACCATGGGGATGTGTACAAAATAAAGAACTTCTTATCAATGTAAAATTACAAAGTTTAAAAAATATAACTGTATTTACATTTTTAGTTTCTTTCACCATATAATTTCATAAGTGTTATGTTGCATCGATTGTCCTTTCTTGTCAACGTAAAATTTTAAAACTTTTAAAATATAACTGTATAATTATATGCATTATTGGTTGCTTTCACCTTAAAAATTTATATTTTATGTTGTATCAATTGTCCCTAGACCCACCAGCCTTCCCCCACCCCCCTCATTAAATCAGAGAAAGTTAAGTAAATTCACCATTCTGTTTGCAACATTATCCTTTCAGATGTTGTAGCCCCATACCTAGAGAACTCTTAAACTTAAGTTCTTACCTCCTAAGGCATTATGAAAATCTAAAAGCTTTAACAAACTTTGTATTCCCATTTCCAGAAAGAGGGGCAGTGGCCAGCCTATTACAGAATAGAGAACGAAGCCAAACCCAAACAGTCGTTCCTAGATCCAAACCACTCCCATTTTATTTTGGTGGATAATGGAACTCAGCAGCAGTTCACTGTGGAGATCCCATTCAGGGCAAAACTGGAGGAAAAAATTGGCAATCAAAAAACTGACACAGGGACAGGTTAGTTTTTTAAATTTATTTATACTTTTTCTGTTTCTTAAGATTTAGAATAAAAGTTTCAGGTTATAGAAAAAAATAATAATCCTCTTTCCAGTAGAAAGGGGGGAACATTAAATTGTAAGATTGATATGGCCAGTTATGTGTCCATCTTCACTTGCTAGTTTTTAAGTTCCCAGCTACAGTGAATTGTGGACTTCAGCAAATGAAAAAGTGACCTATACTCCCATAATAACTTTAGCGAAATGCGTAGCCTAGCAGTGGAGAGCTAGACTGCTAACCCATTAGTTTCAAGTTGGAATCCGGGTTCAAGTTAGTGGAACGTCCCTGAGTCCACCCAACTCTAATGGGTACCTAACTAACATTAGGGATAGTAAAGGCGGTTGGGCATAGTGCTGACCACATTATCCCTTTATATGCCGAGGTCAAGAAACATATGAACTCCACTTCTACTTTACTTTAGTAATATTTACAACATGATTACTGACTTCCGTTAGATGCTGTTTCTGTGCCAGTTTGTCTGCTTGTGCTAGAAGGTGGGCCTGGCACACTGGAGACGGTCAATTCAGCAATTTCTAGCAATACACCTACCATTATAATCAAGGTAAATTCTACTAAAAGTTATTCGCAATTCATTTTTTATATTTTTGTTGTAAAAATTGAAATTACATTTTTAAATTTTATATGAATTATTTTGATTTTTAAATATTTATTTATAGAGAAGTAAATACAACTTTTTAAAAATGTTACATGTGACTTTTATGATGGTTAAATTTAATAAGTTAATTTTGACAAAAATAACAAAAATTTAAATATTTTCCAGGGGTCTGGTAAGACAGCAGACATCCTGGCATACGCTTATCAAAATTCTAAGGAGGAAGAAATTACAAAGTCTGATCAAAATGGGTTACAAGTCAAAGGGTGAATATTTATCTTTCAATAAACGCACTCATAATTGGTTGATTCAAATTTCATTTAGGTTAAAGTTCAAATACTTTTTTCACACTGACTGAACAAAGGGGCCTCACCAGATCCAGCTGGATGGACTTGATGTAACGTAGCCAGTTAAACATCAGATTTAGATCAGCTGAAGGATGGTGTTAAAATTCCAGCTACAAACCTCTCTCATGACTCGTGTGTTCACCACGACCAGAGTACATTGTCCCACCAAGTTGAATTTATTTTGACTGAATATTTATTTAAATTGTTCCATGTATTCCAATTATGTAGGACAATCTCAAAGCTAGAACCTCACATTATGGCAGAGATCAGGACAATGATAAAGTTCCAGATTTTTCCCACGTTTTCTTTAACTTGCTTTCTCTGTTTGTCTTTCCAATCAAATCTTGCGATCAAAATTTCTGGCACTTCCCAGTTAGCTAGCGCGCTGAAATTTTCAGGGAAGCTTTCTTTTGGATGACCATAGAATATTCAATTGTTATTATTACTAAATTGATCAATGGAAACATTTTATTGAGCATTTTAGACCGCTATATAATCTATATATATAATTCTCCTCTGCGAGCCATTAGAAAAAAAACGAGCGACGCGTAGCTCGCCTCTCTCTTGCCGCGCGCAGTGACGCGAAACGATCCCACGTCGCGACAGGCTTAGGGGCAGATAATTTAGTTTGAACCGACTTTAAACTTACAGGAGGTAACTATTACCACTGGTGGCCAGTTTGGGGGAGACGATATGGTCGAGTGGTTGGGCACACGATTGCTATCCCACTCGACACGGGTTCAAATCTATGTGTTCTAGTCAGTAACCAGCCCTCGTCCTAACCGCTATCAACTAACCTCTGACAATCATTCACTTGCGATTGAGACCGAAGAAGAAAGGGTCTCTCGTTTTTTACGAGTTGTCTTTTTACGAGTTGTCTTCGTTTACCCAATAAAAAGTGAAAAGATAAAATCGATAGCAAGATTTCAATGCAAACAAACAGACAAAGACTAAAAAGTAGAAAATAATAATCATTAAAAAAGTTTTAAAAAAACCACGTTTTCTGATTGAACTAAAAAGTAGAAAATAAATACTATACATCACAATAATGCAAGCGATCACTCTACTATAAGCGATGAAAAACGTGGGGCGCCGTGATTTTCTTACAGTTTCTAATACTGTTGACTCTCTACAAGCTCCCTAATAAAAGTCAATAGTATTATCTAATCAATAGTAATATAACTTTTACTTCGGCGCCCCACGTTTTTCATCGCTTATAGTAGAGTGATCGCTTGCATTATTGTGATGTATAGTATTTATTTTCTACTTTTTAGTTCAATCAGAAAACGTGGGTTTTTTTAAACTTTTTTAATGATTATTTTTATTGTTTCTTGTAACCCATCAGAGTTTTAATTGTTTTATTGTATTTTATCCAAGTTTTAATTGCTCCATGTATTTCATCCAAGTTTTTTATTGTTCCATGTACTCTAATCATGTAGGACAATCTCAATGCTAGAACTTCACATTATGGCAGAGATCAGGACAATCATTAAGAAAATTGTTCCATGAAATCCATCCAAGTTTTAAATTGTTTCATATATTTCATCCAAGTTTTAAATTATTGTTCCATGTATTCCATCCAAATTTTAATTGTCAATGTACCCTATTTGTGTAGGACAATCTCAATGCTAGAGCCTCACATAATGGCAGACATCAGGACAATGATCAAGTCCCAGTTTGGGGACCAGGACCTGGACAAGAGGGTCGACTGGATCAAAAACAGTTGCAGCAAGAGGGATCTCATAACTGTGTTTGAGCTGGATTCCAAGAATTCTGCTAAAGATGTGGACTTAGCTATTTTAAAGGCTCTGTTGAAAGGTATTTATACTAGTCACTTGTACATTATACATTTTTAGTTGTTATCTGGGTTTACTAATTAAAGACTGTTTATTGTGAAAACTTTTCAAAATTATTTTTTATAAGTGAGAAAATATGAGTTTGAAGCTAGATGATTTGTATCCAAGAATAAAAAAAAACATCTTTTAATTATGTTATACATTTACAAAAACTTTTAGAATCAAAGATGTCACTCAAAAACCTGAGTTATCTCTCTTATAATATATGCATATTACAACCTGCATTATTTCTCTTACAAAAGCAGTGAAACCCCAAGTAATTCATTTTAAAATCTTTTATTTTATTTTCACACTATTATAATAATACATGCTGATAGACTTATTTTTTTAAAACAGCCAACAAAAATCAAGTTATGGATCAGCTAAAATTAGCTTTGGCATGGAACAGAATTGATGTGGCAAAATCAGAAATTTTCACTGATGAAAAAGTTTGGCCTGTAAGTTTGACAAAAGCTAAATCTGGCTCACTCCCATCCTACATTCAACACAGGTTTACAACTTGATTAAATGACCTTTTGCTACTTAATCTTAAATGTACTCCCACTAATTTTTTCAACTGTTCTGGACCTGTACAGACTGGCATGCTGGATGATGTCATGCTGTCGGCCATTAAACTCAACAGGGTGGACTTCGTTGAGTTGTTTCTGGACCACGGTGTGAGCCTAAAAGAGTTCCTTACAGTTGAAAGGCTTGTACATCTATACAACTCAGTAAGTGCCTAACAGTATGACATACATTCTTATCATATTTAATGCTAAAATTGTATTTTTAAATGATGCAGCTTGTATTTGATTTTTAGTAACATTTTTATTTATTATCACATCTTTATACCTTACTATGACTAATTAATATATACATCTAATTTTTAAATGAGCATCTATTATCTTGCTTAATTAGTTATATTTGTTCACGAATTTCCGAATTTATTTTTATAATCAATAAACTATCACCATATTGTTAGTAATTTTTCGCAGTCTTTTTTCTCTTTTTAAAAAGTATTTATATCATGGTAATTTTGCAAATACAATTTGGTTTTAAGTTTTCCTAACTGACTTTGTACATATTCATCCAATTTGTAAAGGTTGAAAAGTGAGTTTAGTCTTAA
This sequence comes from Physella acuta, assembly GCF_028476545.2. NCBI lineage: Eukaryota > Metazoa > Mollusca > Gastropoda > Physidae > Physella > Physella acuta. The sequence goes on along the minus strand of NW_026731756.1, from coordinate 223,834 downwards.
ATATTTTAGCCAATTACATTTCTACTATGTGAATTCACAAGGATTCTGAAATAATAATAGTGAAGGGATGAGGAATATCATTTTTTTGTGAAATTCATTCAACACCAATTCCCAATATGGTTAAACTATAATGTCCTGCTTTTTTGTGTTACCTAAGCCTAGTCTTTTTTGTATATAGAGTTTTAATTAAATGTTTTTTTTTGTTTTAGATTCCACAGAACTGTCTGTTGTATACTTTATTAAGAAGTCGGAAGAAACAAAGAGTAAGAAAATTGTTTTATTTTTAATGTTAATATATTTATTATAATTAAAAAGAACAACAGCTCATGAAGATATAAATGTAAATTTTTGTACATTCTGACTTTAGTGTTATTTATAACATAAAAAGTATTTTGGAAATGACACATTAATTTTTTAAAATTTAATTACTATCAGTAATTGAAGTTATTTGCATGTTTTTTTATGTTATTACTATCTTGATAAATTTATATCATTTATTACTTTGTTTCAATAAGCTACCAAGAGAAATTGTTGTTGCATAATGTTTATATTATATATTTATATTATTATTTTTCTCCTATTTTTAAAGGAAAAAGCAGAACATAAGGTAAAATTAGCATAGATATCTTTTAAATTATAAATACCTATTTAAATTATAATTGAAAGTTATAGCCTATTTGTAAATAAACCCTCTTTCATTGCCTATAGATAACTTGAGTTTTATTTTTTATTTTTAAAATGTTAAACAATTTCAGCAAGTTTACTTTTTAAATAAAGGTAATTTCTTATAAATGATTAATTTACTTTCATGTTAAACGGTTATTTTTTGGTATTTTTTTGTTGTTGTAGTAGATACTTACTTGAAAATTAAAAAAAAAATTATTTAAAAATTATTGATTCAGTTTATGAGTTCTAGTTTCTTTTCCACTTGAATTATTTGTTTAAATATAACAAAAAATTGAACATAATATGGTAAAATTTAAAAAATGAAGCTTAGCAAAGTTAGCCCAACTTTAGATTACTTGGAGCATATAACTTAAAAAAAAATCTGAATTAGTGAAGTGTTACTGACAGAAAGCTTTCCATGAAAGTAAAGACTAAGTCAATATTAAACTTAATATACATAAATGATGTTTTGGATCCAATAACTGTCCAAATTTAAAATAAATCCTATATTTCAGTCACATTAATTAGCGAACATCTCCTTGCAAATTTAATGTTTATCTTGGTCGTACTTTCAAATTGAAGTAGGCCACTCATTGTGTGTATATATATATATATATATATATATATATATATATATATATATATATATATATATATATATATATATATATATATATATATATATATATATATATATATATATATATATATATATATATATATATATATATATATATATATATATATATATAATTTTAAAATGAAGCACATACATACATACTTTCAGAGCAACTTTACTCTAGCTGATGTTGGCTATTTGATCCAAGAACTTTTAGGTGACTTCTACGTGCCAACTTATCTGACAAACAGAAAACTGCATGAAACAGCTGACCACTCTGTCAGTGGTCTCAAGAATAATGACATGAACCATAATAGTGACCACTTGGGTAAGTTAAGTCTAGGTTATTTCTGTTTAAAAACTACACCGCTACGTAGGCATATGAAGTAAAAGAGGATGTAATTCATTCGCTTTATTTAAACCTATAGGCCTAACAATGGTACTCAGTGGGCCTTAAATGACCAAACAAGCTGAATCTTTTAATTAGATCTGGTTATGCCCAGTATTATAACTATAATGACCATACTAGCTTATTCTTTTAATTAGATTTGGTTATGCCCAGTATTATAACTATAATGACCATACTAGCTTATTCTTTTAATTAGGTCTGGTTATGCCCAGTATTATAACTATAATGACCATACTAGCTTATCCTTTTAATTAGGTCTGGTTATGCCCAGTATTATAACTATAATGACCATACTAGCTTATTCTTTTAATTAGGTCTGGTTATGCCCAGTATTATAACTATAATGACCATACTAGCTTATTCTTTTAATTAGGTCTGGTTATGCCCAGTATTATAACTATAATGACCATACTAGCTTATTCTTTTAATAAAGGTCTTGTTTACTACAGATGAAATGTTTCATACATTACATTTTTTTTTAATGAAACCTTTACTTTCTTGCTTAATTATGCGTATTACTTAACTGAAACCTTAAAATATGAAATTTTCTTATGAGTTATTAGCTTTAGCAGTTTTAATTTAATTTTTTTGTTTTTTTTGTTTGTTTGTAAGATCAGGTATTTGGTAGATTGTGAAATTTTACTGTTTGTTTAGTGGTGCTTGTACCAATAATGATTCTGTAATTATGTATTAACTCATGCTTTATGTTTGTTTAAGGTGGCAGATATTACTTCCCTAACCCTGCTCAAGAACTGTTTATATGGTCAGTGCTTATGAACAATCACAAATTATCAAAACTGTTTTGGGTTGAAGGAAAGGTAACTCTAACATTTTATAACATAGTTTTTTTTTTTTAATTATATAATGTAACCGTAGTTGAATTTTGTCTTGAGCTAAACTATTGTCTGCTAACTTTTAACTCCCAGGAGTGCTCCACTGCTGCTTGTCTGTTTGCTAACAGCATTTTAAACTCACTCCAAGCTCACACTTTTGATGCTCAGGTCAAGGCCAAATTTCAAATGGCAGCAGAGTAATGAGAACACTTTTTTTTATAACTTTTTATTTAGATTTGCAACTTTTATTTAACATCTGTTTATGTTGATTCCTTAGTTTTCATTAACTATTTATCTTTAAATATAATTGGCCTTTCATTAATTCATAAAAAAACAACAACAGAATTTTTATTTTCTTACTAAATTAACCAAATTTAACAAAGACATAACTGCAGTTGCAGGTCATCCATAAATGAGAGAAAGAGGGGGGGGGGGGGGGGGAATTCAGGCTTGTGTGATTGAAGGAAAGGGGGTTCAGGAAGTATAGTTTTGCATTTTAAAAAGTAATTTTTGAGAACAATTATTTTCCCATTTTAAAATGTTTTATTTAAATTGTAATGAAATTTTTCTTGTATTTAATCTTGAATATTTTAAAACAAAAATCTTGCTTAAAACGCTTGGGGGGTGGGTGGTTTAGAATGAAGTGTAAAGGCATTCATGTGTGTGTGTGGGGGGGGGGGGGGATGTCTAACTTTTTGTGATGTTGAGGAGAAGGTAATTTAAGAATCATCAAAATAGCATAACATCATTTAAGGGTGCCCCCATTATGGGTTAGTAAAATCCATAAAACCCATTTAAAAAAAAAAATTGAAATATACTAGACTAGGTAAAAAAAAAAAACAAATTCTATTCTCAGTGACTATGGTCAGCTGGCTATTGGGGTCATCAACAACTGCTACAGCTCCGACGAGAAGCGGACCCACAAGCTGCTTGTGTACGTCATGCCCCAGTGGGGCTGGACCACCTGTGTCCTGATGGCCATTAAGGCAGACAACAAGGAGTTCATCGCCCAGACAGCTTGCCAGTCACTGCTCAACAAATTGTGGATGGGAAAAATGACGAAATACAATAGTCTTTTGTCTGTATGTAACACAGAGTCTACACTTGCGACGTATGCTATACACATCTAGAAAAAAAAACCTGACAATAAGTTAATTTTATTAGAACATGTATAGAGGGACCTACTCACTTATGGCAAAACATTTTCAAGACATGTATAGTATACATGCTGCAAGTGCAAGTGTAAATGTAGTATAAACGTTGTCCATTTTGTCAGTGTGTATTTAGGTAGGGCCTACTTATGGATGTGCTTTTAGGTTTTATAGTAGGATTATTTTCTGGTATCACTTCCCTAATCCCTTAGTTATTAATCTAACAACAGTAACAACAAAAGCACACACCAATCCTCACATGCATGCATGTCTGCACACAACCCACACCACCCACACGTACATCCCATATATAATTCATCTACAATATGCTGTTTTAAAAGCACTGATTTCTTGTTTTTTAACAGATTGTTCCCGCTATTGTTATGCCACCATTGATCCAAGTTTTGATTGACTTCCAAAAGAAAAATAAACCAAAAGAATTGTCTGCTGATTTTGCTTCAGGGGTGAGTGGAAACTTACACCATGCAGCCTATAAATATAAAATTGTCATGCTTTAAACTTTATTTTTTTAATGATTGTTTTAAAAAAAAGCCAGTATAATTGTAGGGTGCATTTTAAGCACATTTGAAGCCTTTGAAATTTAAAAAATGGCTTTCAAAAAGTTAATACTTTTAGGTTTGAAATTAAAAAAAAAAAAAGGAATTGACCCTATAAAAACATGGAATAGAAAACAGAGTAAATTAACTTATTATATAGATCTGTAAGAAATCACTAAAACCCATGCTTTAGGAAAGTACCAGCAGAGACTCTAATAAATAATTCAAGATGTTAAAAATCTGCCCAATTTTATAAATGAAGTCAGTAAATTTTTTGTTGTTCTAAATTCTATCAGATACAAGCTCCTGTAGAAGTAACTATCTAGGTTTCATGAATTTATTACTTTATAAGCAAACAGGAAAACATGTAACTTTATAATTCTGTTACTTTTTAAAAATAACTTAATGATATTTTTTTTTTTTTTAAATTTTTTGCAGAAAGAAAAAGATTTGAAAAGACAGCAGACTGTGTATAGCTTGCAGTAAGTTTTGTTTTTATTTTCATATTTGTTTATTGGCTTACTTGTTCAGTAGCTCCTATAGGATGAAATGGTTGAGTGGTACAGTACATGACTGCAATCCCAAAGTCTCAGAATCAATTCATATAGAGAGACCTTGAGTCCAATAGCATCTAAATAATAGCTAAATCTGGTAAAGTAAAGGCTGTTGAGCTTAGTATTCACCACACTTACTGTGTAAACATTTTGTGTTTTTAGTTATTTTGTTTCAAATTTTATTCCATTACTCATTGTAATCATTCTTACAAAAAAAAAATTATACTGCTAAAAACTATAGGCCTAATTAAATTTTTGTTTAGACCTCAAGTGCTTGAAAAACCTGCCAAGTTTAACCTGAATGACACCATACAGAAATGGGCTTATTTTTACAGTTCTCCAATTGTTAAATTCATCACCAATGTTGTAAGTCTCATCTGCCCTTTGTTAGTTTCTCTATTGAATTGTCTACCTTTAGAAATTTTTTTTCTGTGAATAGGGGAGTCAATGAATGCAATTAACAATTTTTCTATATTTATTAAAGTAACAAAGTTTTCCTGAGTTTCTTAGTAAAAAGTTGTTTGATTGCTAACTTGATGCCTGGATTTTTTTTAAAGTTTAAAATTATGTAACATTACAAAAGTAGCTAAGTGATAAATTCAACTTTGTTTATTAAAGAATGTGTTAAATTGTAAAAATGCAATTTAGGGGTAATTTATATTACAAATAATATCTAAGCCATAGGTCTTCCTTAGCACACTACGGTACATTTAGCATAAAAACAAATAGATACAAAATGAGAGAATTTCAACATTCAGTTTTTTTGCTCACAATTTATGTTGCACATGCATCGCTGAAGAGTTTCTGTTTTTTACTGGGTTCCTTTAGTGTTTGATAATTAAGTAGGCTATACATAAGTCAGGTATAAACCATATATATTAAAGCTAACATGATTTGCTATACCATAAGGCTAAGCAAATTTAATATAAACAGGTTATTTACATACACTTTGAGAAATTTTATACCATTCTCTATTTATCACTTATAATATATACAATTTGCCGTATATCACATAAAATAGTACATAATGTTCTTTCCCTCACAGGTATTTTACCTGGTCTTCCTGATGTTGTACAGCTATGTTTTGGTTGTTAAACTGACCAGTGAGTTTGTCTATCAGGAAGGTATTCTCATCGTGTGGGTCGCTACTATTTTCACTGAAGAACTGCGACAGGTAATATACAACTAATTAACATCTGTTTACTAATATTTTGACAATAATTCATAGACAGTTATATAAATTTACCACAAGAATAATCTTTTTGTTTTGTTTTGTTAACAACATTGTAAAATGATTTCTGAATCAAAATTACAATGAATAAATTTAAACAGTTATTTATAAAAGTTGATTGTTTTCATCTAAAAAGCTATGTTAAATATAAATAGAGATTAATATTTAATAAATCGCTCTAAAATTTGATTGAAAAATTAATTAAAGCACATTTTTTTTATCCTCTAATTTGGTTTTTTAAAAAAAACTACATCTATTTTTTTCATGAAACAATTACAAATTTGGTTAACAGTTTTTTACAGGAGCTGGGCATTCCCTCAAGTCACAAATAGAATCTTACTTCAGTGACAAGTGGAACTGGCTGGATATGTTCTCAATATTTCTCTTCATTGTGGGAATGATTCTCCGAGCCATACCCAACGACGACACCCTGAGCGCAGCTAGAGTCATCCTCAGCATAAACCTCATCACGTTTTTCTCCCGCATACTTCACATTTTCTCCATCAACCAGGAACTTGGGCCCAAGCTTGTGATGATCAACAGAATGGTGAGGTGTTTTGTTACTGTTTTGGTTGTCTTCATTATAAATGTTTCATACGGCTGTTTTCAACAACTCTTTCATATAATATGAAAGAGATATAATTAATTCCTCAGTAATTTATAACCTATAAAAGCTCTTGTCATTGGCCTATGTTCTAGGAGGGGCAACAAGCTACTTAACCTAACCTAAACTAATATGATTGTAATCTCAGTATGAAATTGTGAGGTCAGTTCTAGGAATTGTAGACTTTACTTTTTCTAACAATTGCTGGGTGAACTCCGAGAAGTCTAAGTCATTCTGGCTAAAGTTAACAGAAGTGTGTTCTAAGCCATTCAAGCTAAAGTTATCAGTAGTGTGTTCTAAGCCATTCAAGCTAAAGTTATCAGTAGTTTGTTTTAGGTCATTCTGGTAAAACTTATCAGTAGTGTGTTCTAAGTCACTCTGGTAAAACTTATCAGTAGTTTGTTCTACCACTCTACAAAGTTGTCTCATTTGAGGTTGGACAGGATTGGATTTAAACCCCCTGTTTGTGGATAACTTTTCTATCGGTGGCTATTTATCTTGACTAAATACCAATTCAACTTATTTTGTTAACTTCAAAATATTAAAATTTGAAAACCACAAGTTACTATAAAAGGAATTTTTAAAAATTTAATATTGAAGTGGTTTGTTGTTATACTGCTGGTTTTATCATGGCCTATGCTGTGGTTTTATGGAAAAGTTTACGACAAAATTTGTTTCATTTCTCATCAGATCCAAGATTTGAAGTGGTTTGTTGTTATACTGCTGGTTTTATCATGGCCTATGCTGTGGCTCTATGGAAAAGTTAATACAAAATTTGTTTCATTTCTCATCAGATCCAAGATTTGAAGTGGTTTGTTGTTATACTGCTAGTGTTTATCATGGCCTATGCTGTGGCATCAGAAGCCGTGCTGTATCCTAACTCTGAACTCAGCTGGAAGCTGCTTTACTACTTTCCCAGAAAAGCTTACTGGCATATTTATGGGGAACTCTTTTTAGATGACATTGAAGGTATTTTTTTTTCTGATTTTTCATTGGAGAAGATAACTCAGTACATCTTACCAAATGTCAGGAGTAGTTTTAATACAATTTTTAAAAGATTTCTAATTTACTCAAAGTTCTGATTACTATATGACTATGTACTCATTTGAAACCATCTCTCGTCACCTAATCTGGAGCTAAAAATCCAAAGAAATGTCTATTAGTCTTATTTTTTGAGAGCCTGTAATTTTTTTAAATGCTTATTGAAATTATAAAATAACATTTTTTCATTTTTATCCAACACACTGTTCCTTTTAAAATTTGTAAAAAAAAAATCAGCTTATAAATGAGTATATAATAAAAATTATGAATACATTTATATCAGTAATTTTTAGTGGTGCTATCTAATATACAATTAATTAAAATATAATGAAAAACATAGTGTCTTGAAATTGGTTTCGCAAGAAGATTGAAAATGTTTTAAACGTATGTATTGTAAGATTATGTTTTCCTATAAGTATAAGAATAATTTATTTCAAAAACATTGAATCAAGTAGATTGTGAGTGTTTGTAAATTTGAGCAATAGATTGTGAGTGTTTATAAATTTGAGCAATAGATAGTGAGTGTTTGTAAATTTGAACAATAGATTGTGAGTGTTTATAAATTTGAGCAATAGATTGTGAGTGTTTATAAACTTGAGCAATAGATTGTGAGTGTTTATAAACTTGAGCAATAGATTGTGAGTGTTTATAAATTTGAGCAATAGATTGTGAGTGTTTATAAATTTCAGCAATAGATTGTGAGTGTTTGTAAATTTAAGCAATAGATTGTGAGTGTTTGTAAATTTGAGCAATAGATTGTGAGTGTTTGTAAATTTGAGCAATAGATTGTGAGTGTTTTTAAATTTGAGCAATAGATTGTGAGTGTTTGTAAATTTGAGCAATAGATTGTGTTTGTAAATTTGAGCAATAGATTGTGAGTGTTTGTAAATTTGAGCAATAGATTGTGAGTGTTTGTAAATTTGAGCAATAGATTGTGAGTGTTTATAAATTTGAGCAATAGATAGTGAGTGTTTGTAAATTTGAACAATAGATTGTGAGTGTTTGTAAATTTGAGCAATAGATTGTGAGTGTTTATAAACTTGAGCAATAGATTGTGAGTGTTTATAAACTTGAGCAATAGATTGTGAGTGTTTATAAATTTGAGCAATAGATTGTGAGTGTTTATAAATTTCAGCAATAGATTGTGAGTGTTTGTAAATTTAAGCAATAGATTGTGAGTGTTTGTAAATTTGAGCAATAGATTGTGAGTGTTTGTAAATTTGAGCAATAGATTGTGAGTGTTTTTAAATTTGAGCAATAGATTGTGAGTGTTTGTAAATTTGAGCAATAGATTGTGTTTGTAAATTTGAGCAATAGATTGTGAGTGTTTGTAAATTTGAGCAATAGATTGTGAGTGTTTGTAAATTTGAGCAATAGATTGTGAGTGTTTGTAAATTTGAGCAATAGATTGTGAGTGTTTATAAATTTGAGCAATAGATTGTGAGTGTTTGTAAATTTGAGCAATAGATTGTGAGTGTTTATAAATTTGAGCAATAGATTGTGAGTGTTTATAAATTTGAACAATAGATTGTGAGTGTTTGTAAATTTGAGCAATAGATTGTGAGTGTTTATAAATTTGAGCAATAGATTGTGAGTGTTTATAAATTTGAGCAATAGATTGTGAGTGTTTATAAATTTGAGCAATAGATTGTGAGTGCTTATAAATTTGAGCAACCCGATTGTAACCCCAGCACCTCTATGTCCAGGGTCAAGCACGTGTACAGATGACCCCACGCAGTACTCAGACTACGATGTGCTCAGGTGTCCGTCCCCGGTGGGAAAATATTTTGTCCCCATTCTACTTGGTCTGTACATTTTGATGACCAATGTCCTGCTGCTCAATCTTCTCATTGCCATGTTTAGGTAAGCTTTAGAATTCACGACTGTCTTACATCACTTAATTAATTTTAAAAGTAATTTATTTTATTATACGTTTCAACTGATTAAATTGTATTTTCTTTTTTTTTTTTGTTTACTGCCCGTGACTTTTGGATTCACTAAACCCCTTTGGCTAATTTAGAATTTTTTCAGTTTTAAAGCTTTTTTAGCACAGATTTTAATAGCAAAAGCAAATTTACTAAATGGCTTCTATATATCAGACTTTAAAAAAGAATTTTGATATGTTAAAACTTAGATATAAAAATTCCATGAAAGATGTTTGCACAGATGAACAAATAATTAGATATAAGTAAAATGACAAAACATGAAATCCTAGCCCACATCATATATTCAGCTCTAGTTTAAAATAGCCAGAGGTGCAGTGTTGCTCACTACAGTGACTCATTCCAACTTGGATGGTCAGTTATGCAACAGGTAAATTTAAAAACTAAAACAATATTTGAGATATTGTTGAACTAAAATCGCTTGTCAACAACATTTTTTGTAACATTTCTATATCTTCTTTTTTATTTTGACATTTTATAACATTGATTACCATCTCAGATTAGGGGTTATTTTGGTAGGGTTGGAAAAACTCATGGAGTTCCTGAGTTCAAACCCCTGGACAGAAGATGTTGGATAGTTGGGGGAAGCAACTCATCTAGGAGAGACAACTCCAAAATTAAACAATTGCCGCCTTGTAGTTGGATAAAGACTATGAAAGCAAATCCACAAAAAAAAGAAGACTTAAATTGTGTTGGTGGAAATTCCTTCCATCATTACAATTATGAAAGAAGAAGAGGATTTTAGTTTAGAGATATTACTTAAAACAAACTTTATAAATAATTAGATTATAGATGATTTGGCCTAAGTAGCCTACCTTTGCATTAGTATTTGTTTATCCAACTAAATTCTTCATCATCATCATTCCTGTGGACCCGTTATGCCTTATAGAGCATAGGGGTGCAACCACAATTCCTTGGGCAATTCCTCCAAGTTGGGATACAATTTTAAATCCCTTTTTATTTCCAGCTTCACCTTCCAACAAATCCAGGACAACACGGACATGCACTGGTGTTTCCAGAGGTTCAACCTGGTCCTGGAGTACACAGAGAGGCCAGTGCTGCCCCCTCCTATGATCATCCTCTCCCACATCTACCTCGTGTTTCAGTACTGCTGCCGCAGGTCACCTGACCAGCAGGCAGAGTCCAGTGAATTTAGTAGGTCATTAGGTCATTAGTCTAGGGAATTTAGTAGGTCATTGGGTCATTAGTCTAGGGAATTTAGTAGGTCATTAGGCCATTAGTCTAGTGAATTTAGTAGGTCATTAGTCTAGTGAGTTTAGTAGGTCATTAATTCAGTGAATTAAATAAGTCATTATGTCATTAGTCTAGTGAATTTAGTAGGTCATTAGTCCAGTGAATTTAGTAGGTCATTAGGTCATTAGTCTAGTAAATTTAGTATGCCATTAGGTTTTTAGCTCAGTGAATTAAGTAGGTCATTAGGGCAGTGAATTTTGTAGGTCATTGGGACATTAGTCCAGTGAATTTAGTAGGTCATTAGGTCATTAGTCTAGTAAATTTAGTATGCCATTAGGTTTTTAGCTCAGTGAATTTAGTAGGTCATTAGGGCAGTGAATTTTGTAGGTCATTGGGACATTAGTCCAGTGAATTTTGTAGGTCATTGGGACATTAGTCCAGTGAATTTTGTAGGTCATTAAGACATTAGTCCAGTGAATTTAGTTGGTAATTAGTTCATAAGTACAAATCCCATAAATTTAGGAAGCCATTCTGACATAGCAGTTATGTGTTGAGATCAAGTGTATTTCTAAATCAATTTATATGATAATTTGGGGGATGGTGAGGGGGAATTGGGTCCATAACTTTTCTTACCTTCAATAACTGAAGAGCACATCATAACATCTATTAATAGAGTGGGATGTGAGGGAAAAAAGAAGAAAAAAGCATCTACTGACAGGGTACTGAGTTGGCAATTTCATGTCCAAGACACAACTGACCACAATGGCTAAAAACTAAATACTTTTTAAGTCAATTAATTACTGAACCACTAATGATTTGACTTATCAAGAACACATTATTCCATGCTACCCCAGGGAAAGTTTTTAAGAACAAAGATTTTGAGAAAAAGTTGATGCAGTGGGAAGACATCATAGCTGATAACTTTCTCAGCATCAGAGAAAAAACAGAACGGAACAGTTTGGAGGGCAGGGTCAAAGCATCATTGGAAAGGTCAGTATGTCAAGGTCACAAGAAGCAACCATCTTGGCTTCATGTTGTGTTGTGATTTTACAGTATACAGTTTAAGTTTTCAATACTGAGGTGGGTTTACTTTGCAAGGTAGAAAAAAAATTGTCTGAAATTTTGAGGTGTTCATCATCTTTTCCTGTTCTTGCTCATGACACATGTCGCAGATGAAGTAGAGTTAACCTGTTTCAATGACCTTGGCATATGAAAGGATAGTGTGGTTAACACTATGCCCCAGTCATTAGTTGAGGTGTTGGCTGTCATATGATGGTAAACTTACATGAAGAAGACCTGTTAATGTTATGGTGCCACATTATGGTAGCTTGATTAACACATTGTGTATGATGCAGGTTGGAAGTTGTGCTCAGTAGAATTGATGATCTCCATGACAACCAGACAGCTGCCCTAGGATTAGGTCCACCTGTTCCCATGGAAACACAGACTCAGTCAACAGCCCAGATTGAGAAGAAAATGGCAGCATTAGAAAATCAGGTGAGTCACGTGCCCCTTACCCCTAGTTCGATGTTGCCCTTATCATCTTACATTCACTTGATTTTACTCTCTATTTCTAAATACTTTCACTTCCACTTTGCTGTTGTCTACCTTTATTTTAACTAAATCTTTTATTCTAGATTAGTGACATATTAATATGTCAGCATACATCATCCTAAAAGTTTTGTGGTGACAAAAAAAAGTTCAATAAATAACATTTTACTTTTTAATTAGAATTCATTCTATAGACTACTGAAATCTGATAAAATTTTCTGTAACTATGTATAATTTTTGCCTGTGTTGTCACATAGCACAAACTATGAACAAAAATAAAGACTTAAAATATAATTTTTGCCTGTGTTTTAGATAACACAGACTGAAAAATATGAAGACTTAAAAATATAATTTTTGTGTGTGTTTTTTAGATAGCACAGTCTATGATAAATATGAAGACTAAATATAATTTTTGCCTGTGTTTTAGATAGCACAGACTATGAAAAATATAAAGACTAAAAATATTATTTTGGCCTGTGTTTTAGATAGCACAGACTATGAAAAATATGAAGACTTAAAAATATAATTTTTGCCTATGATTATTTTGGCCTGTGTTTTAGATAGCACAGACTATGAAAAATATGAAGACTTAAAAATATAATTTTTGCCTATGTTGCCAGATGGTTCACACGACCAAAGCCTTAGAGTGGATCATGTCCTCCCTACAAGAGAACAAGCTAGCATCCAAAACACAGAGACCTACCCTGCCCGACTACAGTAAAGTTAAACTTGAAGGTATTTCTGTCAGTCTTGACTGAATGTTGTAGTTAGTAACTTCATTGTCTAGGCCTCGGTATTCACTTTAATTGGTTAACTTTTTTTTTATTCTAGTTTTTAGTGTTATAGAGTTAACTATTTATGAATAAACACAGAATTTTTAATACAAAATTTTTTCTTTGTTTTCTAGTTTAGAAGTAGTGTAGTTTTGTTGTAAGTCTAAAATCAAGTCAAAACATTTTTTGGTGTTCTAATATAGACTAGCTTTACGTTCTTGCAAGAGTTTTTAATGAATAATCTAAAGAGTAGGAATATGGGAGGATATCACCACACCCTCCTGTATGCCAGCCCCCACACATAGTTGGTGTGGCCGTGTGGTAAAGCCACAGGCACTACACTCTGCAGCAGAATTTAAACTTGATAGTACAATGCCACATGTGGGGGCTGTGGAGGGTGTGTGGGAGTCGAATAAGCTACCACATGTGGGGGCTGTGAGGGAGTCAAATAAGCTATAACATGTGGGTGTGTGTGGGATCTTCCACATGCCTTGTATTTTAAATCACATTCCACACTTTTAACTAACTCCATAGGGTCAGTGTTTCATTTTTTGGTAGAATTTTTAAAAATGTTGATCTTTGTTAATAATTACATTAGGCCTTGATTGATTTATAATTGTTTTAGAGGCCACACATATTTTTACAATATGCCTTAAAGGTAAGAAATTCCAACTATCAATGCTTAAGTTCATCCAGTTTAAATCTTAAGCTAGAGCTTTACATAAAGAATTTTTCTATGAGCACAGAAGTATCAGGCTAAAAGATGTATGTGGATACTTCTATCTTCCATCTTCATGTATGGTGCTATATGTAATTTTGTCTGTTTAGTTCTAAATACTTTTTGTATTGTCTTCAGCAAGCTACTCACCTACCCCAATAATTGCATCAGTTGGCCTTTTAACTAAAACTAAGCTTCAAAGAACCCAGTTTTATGCATTTTTCCCTTCCTATTTTTTTTCATGCATATTTCCCTTCCTGTTTTTTAATATTTGTTTTTTTTACTGCTTGTTCATTTAATTTAGATTTGTTTGTAAAAAGTTTGTTTACTTTTAACCCACATTTCAGATGAGCACTGATGTGAGCTGAGCATACAACAGATTTGACATTTTTACAATTGTTATACCAGCAAACATATACACTATTTATTTTCAATCTGGCATATTTTTTAAAATCTGGGATTTGATGAGAAATTTCTCTAATTGCTGTGGGATATGTAGAGGATTGATACCATCATAAAACATTCTCAATTAAGTTTTACTCATCTTGCTAAAAGTTGCTAATACTAATTTATAATGTAATATTTTGAAGTCAACAGGCAAAAAAATGCTTTCAAAATTAGTAAAATACTCTTAAAAAGTACTGCTGAATTTTTACTAATGCTCATGTAGGTGTCAATCTAATGATACATTTTTTTGTGTGATATTTTAATTTTTTATTTTTTCTCTTTGTTTGCCGGGCATTTGTCTATGGTATTTAACTAATCTCACCACAGCACATTTCTACTTCATTTTGTAAGTATAGAATTTTTTATTTACACGCTGTAATAATTAACTAATTATATTTTTGTTATTGTTACATTGCATAATAAAGATGATACCGGTACGTTATTTATTAAATATTATTTATTGACGCATGCATGTCATGTTTTTGTTATACAAAATTTGCCATTGTGAAAATAACCTTATTCAACCCTTACACATTTATTATATAACCGATTTCAATACTTTTACACATTTTAAGCATGTTTATGATTTTATGGTGTAATTTTTTTTATTTGTCCTACATATATTATTTTTATAATTGAAGTTTACTGACCTAATTTGTGTTTTTGAAAAGCAACTTTTTTTGTAAATAAAATATATTTATCTTAAGTATAAATTGGTAATAAAATCTGTATGAAATCATTTAGAACTATTCATGTGTGTTTATTTTTGCGTAGTATCAATATATTAATCTGCTTTCCCATATTACAGTGCTAGTATTTAAATGCCAAAACATAAAAACAGTAAATGTTTTATAAAAATAATTTTTATCTTTAACTTTGTAATTTCTAAATTTACTAAGATAAAACATATAGCCTTCTTTAACAATAAATAATTTTCATTGAATCAAAAGACCCATTGTCTAGTTTTTATTATATTGAGAATAAAATAAAATACCAACTTTATTTTGTTGACTGTAAAATTAAATTATGTACATTAGCCATATCTAAATTTAAATATTTGAAATTAATATGTGTGTTTAAATTATAGTTTTTAAATAGTAATGCATTAAGCTTTGCTCATAACATAAATACGCAGACATACACATTTATGTTAATCTAATATTTAAACTACACAATACCTGCCATACCTTGATAACAGAATTAGTTGGACAAATGTGTTAGAATTTTTAAAATAATAAGCATACTTATTAATAAGTAAATTCCACTTTCCAGGCAATCAATAACACCATGTATTACAATGAAAATATCAACAAATAAAGTAGAGTTCATGTTTCTTGACCTCGGCTTATAAGGGATGGTGTGGTCAGCACTATGCCCAGCCGCCTTTACTTTCCCTAATGTGAGTCAGGTACCCATCAGAGCTGAGTGGACTCTGTGATGTTCTGCAGACTTAAAGTCCACACCAAGATCAAACTCGCGACTTTGGAGTTAGCCTATCCAAATCATGTTGACTGGCTATGTCATGGTGGCTGGCCACATTCTTGTGGCTGGCCACATTCTTGTGGCTGGCCACATTCTTGTGGCTGGCCACATTCTTGTGGCTGGCCACATTCTTGTGGCTGGCCATATTCTTGTGGCTGGCCATATTCCTGTGGCTGGCCATATTCTTGTGGCTGGCCATGTTCTTGTGGCTGGCCATGTTCCTGTGGCTGGCCATATTCTTGTGGCTGGCCATATTCTTGTGGCTGGCCATGTTCTTGTGGCTGGCCATGTTCTTGTGGCTGGCCATGTTCTTGTGGCTGGCCATATTCTTGTGGCTGGCCATATTCTTGTGGCTGGCCATGTTCTTGTGGCTGGCCATGTTCTTGTGGCTGGCCATGTTCTTGTGGCTGGCCATATTCTTGTGGCTGGCCATATTCTTGTGGCTGGCCATATTCTTGTGGCTGGCCATATTCTTGTGGCTGGCCATATTCCTGTGGCTGGCCATATTCCTGTGGCTGGCCATATGCTTGTGGCTGCCTATATTGATGGCCCCTCAACCATTCATAGTTCAAGTATAGAAAGCAAGTTGTATCAGTATCCTCTCTAGACTTGCTCATCTAGATCAAGTAAGTCGCAACAAGTGTTTATCTTAACTCACTCAAAGTAGCCTGCTCATAACAGCTTGGTGTAATCACAGGTAAAGTTGGGACTTGAACTCTGAATCTTCATTTCCAGGTTAAATTATTTACCATATCACATATTAAGCCCATTATGTAAGTTATTATTCACAAGATATTAAATGACAGTTTGAACATAAGCATTCATTCAAGATTCTTAGTTTAAATTGATTGCATTTTTTGTCATCTATTACAACCAAAGGTAACTTTCAAGAATCTTAGTTTAATTTTTTAACCCTCTGTGTGACACCACCAATACTGTGACTTGACCATAAATTCTGCCTGTCCCAGAGCTCAAGAAGAAACAAGCCCAAGATGAGAATGACAAGAAAGTTGTCCAGGAGCTGTTGCAGAAGAAAAAAGACTTCAACTTCATGTCCAGGACTTCACCCTACCCAGCAACCACAGTACAGCGGCAGAAAGTTCCGGATGAGATGGTGCAGTGGGAGGTGAGGGGTGGGGGAGTTTTTCTGCCTTTTGACATATTGTGGTAATGCTCTTGTGGTGATGTTCTGTGGTGTGATATTTTGGGAATTTGTAATGTTTTGTGAGTCAGTGGTGATTCTGTTTTGTGGTGTTGTTCTGTTCGTTGTCGTGACACTGTGAGAGCCTAGTACTGACGTTTATTTTTGTGGTGATGTTCTGTGATGTGGTGCAGATGTTCAGTTTTATTGTGATGTTCTGTGATGTGGTGATGTTCAGTTTTGTGGTGATGTTCTGTGATGTGGTGATGTTCTGTGATGTGTTGATGTTTTGTAAGAGTGATTAGATTCAGTTTTGTGGTGATGTTCAGTTTTGTGGTGATGTTCAGTTTTGTGGTTAAGTTCTGTGATGTGGTGCAGATGTTCAGTTTTATAGTGATATTCTGTGATGTGTTAATGTTCACTTCTATGGTGATGTTCAGTTTTGTGGTGATGTTCTGTGATGTGGTGATGTTCTGTGATGTGGTGCAGATGTTCAGTTTTATTGTGATGTTCAGTTTTATTGTGATGTTCAGTTTTGTGGTGATGTTCAGTTTTGTGGTGATGTTCAGTTTTGTGGTGATGTTCTGTGATGTGGTGATGTTCTGTGATGTGTTGATGTTTTGTAAGAGTGGTTAGATTCAGTTTTGTGGTGATGTTCAGTTTTGTGGTGATGTTCAGTTTTGTGGTTAAGTTCTGTGATGTGGTGCAGATGTTCGGTTTTATAGTGATATTCTGTGATGTGTTAATGTTCACTTCTATGGTGATGTTCAGTTTTGTGGTGATGTTCTGTGATGTGGTGATGTTCTGTGATATGGTGATGTTCTGTGATGTGCTGATGTTCTGTGATGTGCTGATATTTTGTAAGAGTGATTATGTTCAGTTCTATGGTGATGTTCAGTTTTGTGGTAATGTTCAGTTTTGTGGTGATGTTCAGTTTTGTGATGTTCAGTTTTGTGGTGATGTTCAGTTTTGTGATGATGTTCAGTTTTGTGGTGATGTGGTGATCTGGTGATGTTCTGTGATGTGGTGATGTTCAGTTTTGTGGTGATGTTCAGTTTTGTGATGATGTTCAGTTTTGTGGTGATGTTCAGTTTTGTGGTGATGTTCAGTTTTGTGGTGATGTTCTGTGATGTGGTGATGTTCTGTGATGTGGTGATGTTCAGTTCTTTTTCTCAGATTGACTACCCAGATTACAACCCCCCAGCCTACACCTCCTCTGAAATTCTCAGAAAACCTTCATTTGCTGATGATGATCTATTGTCGTAAGTTTTTTTTATTGTAAAATTTTTACTTTTTTAAAATTTATATTTATTTAGAAAGTAAATCAATGGCCCATAGCTCTTGGTTCTGTCAATAAAAAAAAATTAAGAATGTTTGGTAAATTATGAATCAATTTTAACATTCTAAGCTATTTTCACTGCATTTTATTAATCAAGTAAAATAGAAGTAATTGAAAAATGAATATAGTTTGGTTTTTACTATTATTTTTAACATTAAGATAAAGTTATCTTTAGCCCTAATTACAAGCCTAGGCCTAATCCCTAACACAAACACAAAATTATTGTATTTACTGGCTAAGCTAACACTAGACCTATGTTTCTATAAAACCTGGAAATTTAATTTTTTGTTGATATCAGGACGCCGGTGAGGAAGAAAGTAAAAATAGATTTCAATGAGTACGACAAACAGTGCAAGGTTTCTCGACAAAGCTTGCTTAAACCTTACAAGGTTGTGGACGGTCTGCCATTGAACCCTGTAGGCCGCACAGGGTTGAAAGGTCGGGGGTCGCTCGGAAGATGGGGGCCCAATCATGCAGGAGATCCTGTGGTTACCAGGTCAGTTGAAACCATTTAAGATTTTAAAACTTTAAAATTGGACACAGTTTTAATACAAGTTTGGAAGAGCAACTGTTTATGGAAATATGAAAACATAATTTTGAACTGATGTAAAATACAAACTCACGTTTTTTTCACTTGTTTTTCCATAGTATTTTTCTCCATAGGGGTCGTCCATTAATGACATCACACTCTTAGGGGTGTGGGGGGGGGGGGGGGTGGTTCCATAATTTTGTGACAATGTGTGAGGAGGGGGAGAGTTAATTTTTAAAAAGTAAAGTTAGAAACTGAATTTTAGACATCATCATTTTTCTAGAAAACTCTTGTATTAAATTGAAATAGAAATTGATTAAAATACTCTATGTTGAACCATCTTAATCAATATTTTAGAGAAAAAAACAATGTTTACAAAAAATTAATCTGCTATTTTGATGGGGCTTGTAGGCTGAGGTGTGACATCATTTTGTTTTGGGGGGGGGGGGGGGTCTGGCATTTTGTGATGATGTGTGAGGGAGGGAAGGTGTGGAGGTAAAGTGCATTAAAAAAGGATGCCTTCAATTATGGATGACCCCTTATAAACAAATTGTTTAATAACTTCCAATTTTTTAAATTCATTTCTTTTTGTTTGGAATAAATATCAATCTTTGATGCCAGAAAACTTTTTTCCTTTCAAAAACTCAGATGGAAGCTCCTAGAAAATGGTACTTGTGCCAAGACCAATGGCAAACCTGTCTTGGAATTTGTGGCTGTACAACGATTGGACAATAACTTGTGGGCCCTGCCAGGGGTAATTTTTATTTGTTTTTATCCCTATTCATTTAATTCATGTATTTGGTTTTGTGTACTTATATTATTGGTGTATTTTCTGAAAAACTAAGTTATACCTTGATAGGTCTTTAAACAAGTTCTAATTCTTGATGACACCACTTAAGGGATCATCCATAAATGATATCAAGTTTTTTTTAAAAATGATTTTTACCCCCTTCCCTACAAAGTGACCCCACTACAGCCTACCCACCCATACTTCAATTTACAATATTTTATATGTGTAAAAGCTATACATTTGTACAATATAAGGATTAAATACATTGCTGTGATTTCAAAATAAATTCTAAGTATAATATTCCATATTCAGTTTTAACGCAATTTTTACTTTCTCATATATACGAAGTAAAGAGAAAGTCTTGTAATCGTGCAAAAAATAAAAAAATCTAAATTTTTGCAAAAAAATATAATTTTGCAATCTTGTCCGTATGTCTGTGTGTCTGTAAAGACGATAACTTGAGTACCGTTACAGCTAGGTTGATCAAATTTCATTTATAAGTATTTTATCAAAATCGTAGATCCGTATCAACTTTTGAGCGATTTCTGTTAACCGGAAGTGGTACTTTTTTTGCTTTCAATTTTTCAAAAGCCTATAACTTGAATACTATTTCAGATAGATAAATGAAATTTCACATGTAAGTAAAAGATCTAATTCACTACCTTCTGTAAAATTTTGAGTAATTTCTGTTGACCGGAAGTACCAATTTACGCTATTTCTGATTTCTCAAAAACTAATGTAAATTTATAAATATAATATTCCGCACTATTAATAATAGTATTATGCACATTTTATTTGGCGTTCACTTGTGTGCAATTCTTTTTTCTACGAGATTTTATTCTATTTTAAAAAGTTTAAGTTTTTGAAAATGGATTAAAATTCATGTCTATATCCCTGAGTTCCCATCCCCTGTTTTTAATATATAAGAATAGTCGAGAAAGTTGTTTTTTTTTTTTATTTTAATTTTATTTTAAACATGTCATACATTTTTTAATTTTTCTTATACAAGACGTCTAAGTTTGCTTTAATTAAAACATTGTTCCTTCGAAGCGTATTATTTGGGTGGCGGGTGGTGGCTCTCTGTGTGAGCCTTTATACTTTCTAAAGGGAGGCATAGGTTACAAGAGTGACAGGAGTACATCGTTACTTCAGGATGGTTTTTTATATAATGCCCGTATATGTCTAGGTACCAAGTCCAATCTGTGTGCGGAATCTTGTCAATACAAATTTAACAAAGTAAGAAGTCCCAGTGTTCATGGCGTTCGTGTATTTTAGCTTCCTCAACTGATTTGCATCGCTGGGTGCAAAATCTGCACTTTTTGTCGTCGAATACTGATTTTGTAGTTTTTTTTATTTTTTGCTGTTTGTTTTGTGTCAGTGGGGCCGTCTTCCTTTTTCCTTTTTGGACTTGTATATTCGGGCATATCTGTATCTGTGCTGGGCTTGTTATGTTCGAGAGTTGGTTTCAAAGTAAACGTAAAATTGACTGGGTAGAGCGAGGATGGTAGAGGAGAATTCGATTTGAGAGTTGTTGATGCAGATGGTTTAACGGTTGATGTTTTCGCTGTGCTCGTACTAGGGGTTATTGGCTTGCTTGGCGGTTTGGCTGGACTAGTTGGTTTCCTGAATTGAGTTTTGGGTGAGATCGGTGCAGTCGTAGTGGGGGTGGCTTGCATGTTCGTAGATTTAGGAGGTCCTGTTGTTTGTTGCTGCACAGGGATATTTGTTGAAGGGTGCTGAGTTGAGATCTGCGCAGTCGCAATTGGGGTGACTTGTGGGTTTACCGGCGTAGGAGGTTCTGTTGATGGCAGCTGTGCAGGTGTAGCTGGATCCTGTGATGCTGTGAGGTGTGCATTTGATGCTGGGCATTGATTGGTCCAGTGCGAGGTTGCAGAGCAGAACTGGCAGGCTTGTTTCCTTCCATTTATGGCGACTAGGATGTTGAGGGATTTGTTTTTGTAATTAATTTGAATGTAATGAGGGATGTTTGTTGGGTTGTCAGTGTGTATGGAGAAGCTGCTGTTACTGGTGTGAGGAATTGTGGTTATGGTTGGTTCTTTGTTGCTGTAGTGCTTGTATGAGTGTGAGATCGTTGAGTGTGGGGGTACCCACCTAAGGGTTATGTTGATTCTATTTTTTTCGTGTAGTGTGAAGTGTAGTGTGTAAGGGCCGTG
Organism: Physella acuta; assembly: GCF_028476545.2. Classification (NCBI taxonomy): domain Eukaryota; kingdom Metazoa; phylum Mollusca; class Gastropoda; family Physidae; genus Physella; species Physella acuta. The sequence goes on along the minus strand of NW_026731756.1, from coordinate 202,088 downwards.
TATTTTGTGTGTATTGTGCATCGTGGTGACGTCGAATGCTGTAGAGGAGAAGAACCAAGTATCTGCTCTGCCGTAGTTGAGGAGCAGGATTTGTTCATTACTTATGAGTTGTCGTAAGACATGTCCGCGTAGGTTGGGGAGGCCTTTTGAGGAGATTCGAACTTGGATAGTCGGTGTGTCGACTGGGTACAGTTCTGGGTAGATTCAGGTACGTAGTTGAATTTGCTGAAAAGGGTTGGGCCCAGGATTTCATTAAGCCACCCGAACCGTAGTCGGGGTGGCTCCTCCCCAAGTCTCTCGACCCAGGGGGAACATCCAAGGGCGCAACCCCTTTGTTGACGTTGACGATATTTGCGTAAGTCATTCTGTTTGAGGATGACATCATTGGATGGTGCGGATAGGTTATCGATCTTAGCTAAATGGTTTTATTTTATCTCTGCTATAAGACCATATTATACCAGAGTAGATTTGATAAGATTAGAAGGCAGAGAAAGTGCCCCTCGGTAAAACCTCATTGGCTATGGTGCCGCTATATATAAGAATATTCGAGAAAGTTAGGGGAGATCATCCTGGTTTAGTTGTGTCTAAGGTATTGAATGAAGTTACTTTCCTACATACATATTCCCAAAAATCTAAACTTTACTTATGGCTTGATGTTTTAAGTTATTTTATAATAGTATATTTCAGTTTAGTGCCACAAAAAAGATTTTAAGCTCTGTTTATAGATAATTATTATATGTTTAATTTCCGAAAGAAAAATGTTTTATTTAAGATAATGAGAAAGATATAATTTATGAAGTATTCTGATTTACATTAATGACTTTGATTATTTCCCTTATATTATTTCTCTTACTTTAATAATTTTTTAAAAATTACATAAAATGAATGGGAAATTTATTTAATAAGTAGATCTATAACAAATGCAGAAATAATGTTGACTTTCAAGTAGATGATTGTGTTAAAAAAGAAACTGTTTCCAAAAATGACAATAAAATAGAAAAATAAAATTATCATTGCAATCACAGTTCAGACATCTAAGATTATTGGTGGATTGTTAATTTATTAATGTTAATGTGTTCTATTCTACTCTGTTCTGCTCTATGACACTACATTGTTTTACATTCTATTCTAATGTATTTAACCTTCCTCTTTCTATACTACCCTACCATACTGTGCCCCACTCTGCTGTTCTGTTCAGTGCTTCGATATACTGTACTAAATTCCACTACGTGTTGTGTAAGTATGTGGTGTGTGTGAGTTATATGGTTTGAGTGTGTTAGTGTGGTTTGTGTGTTATGGTGTGGGAAGTAGTTGGATGTGGATCGTGGGGTTGGGGTTGTCAGGGGTTGGGGTTGTCAGATGTGATGTGGGGTATGATGTGGAGTAGGTTTAGTGTGGGGTGGGGTTCTGAGGTGTGGCTTGGTTTGGGATAAGGGGGTTGCCTGAGGTGTGGCTTGGTTTGGGATAAGGGGGTTGTCTGAGATGTGGCTTAGTTTGGGATAATGGGTTGTCTGAGGCGTGGCTTAGTTTGGGATAAGGGGTTGTCTGAGGTGAGGCTAAGGGTAAGGTAGGTGTAGTGTGTGATGCAGTCTGTTTTCCACCTTCTGTCATTCATTTTGTTATAGTGTATTATATCCTTTACCAGGGTGGTTGTATAGCACAGTGTTAGGCTCTATATAAGGCTGTCTTTGTTTTTTCTTCTTCCATTTTCTTCTTGATTTTAGTGTTAGGAGGGATTCCCTCCAACACAATTTTTGTTTTGTTCCTGTTTTTTACATTAAAAAAAATGGCAAAAAAAAATGGCTGGCTGAATAAATAAGCTGACTTCCCCACATGTATTGCTTAATATGACCGGTTGTGATTGATGGTAATGTTATATCACTTTATAGGTAATTTTTGTGCTATATATCTGGATGACACCTTGTGTGATGTAGTCTCATACATGTTAATCATCATCATCGTCATCATCATCATCATCATCATCATTATCATCATCATCATCATCATCATCATCACCCTCATCGTCATCTTTTCCCGTTCGTGCCCAAGTCACATGGGGCAGATGAAGTAGAGTTCATCTGTTTCAGGAACCTCGACATTTGCTTTCCATAATGTGAGTTAAAAACCCATCAGAGCTGGGTGTACTCAAGGATGTTCTACTGACTTGAACCCGGATTCGAACTCAAGACTTTCGAGTTAGCAGCCTAGCTCTCTACTGCTAGGCCACTCCACCCCCCATACATGACTCTAAAAATTTAACTCACGTATGAATTTGTTCCCAGGGTATATGTGAGCCAGATGTGAGCCCATGGTCTGTTTTGAAGACAGATTTCAAAGAAAGCAGCGAGAACTCTCCTGTTAACAAAGAAGAGATAGAGAAGGGACTAGCAGATCTGTCACAAAGTGGTGTTGAGGTAACAACGTCACCGGATTTTTCACTTATCATACCAGATAAGGAGCCTGTTATGTAAACAGAGTTCCTTCCAGGCATCTCTTTGAATAAAGTCTACCCCCCCCCCGGTCAAAATGGAATATTTATATAGAAAATATATCAAGTGCCGCCCCCCCCCCCCCCCCCTCGGAGAAAAAAGTCTGGAAGAAACACGGTATTTAACACACCTAATATATAGCCTAATCTGTGATATCAGATATTGATATAAAGCTATGAATAATACAAGTGTCCTGACGATAGTCGGACTTAACATGGTTGTCTAAAAATATAAAAGCGTTTCAGATAAATGTGCAAGTGAAAATTGTGCATATAGAAAAATGGGCAAATGCACTCATTTACAGTTTTATTTGGTCATATTTCATGGACATATGTTTTATTATGGTGTATTTTACACGTGATCATACTTTAAATAACCAAAATAAAAAAATAAAATTCCCATGCACACTTTTCTGAGTCCAAATATCCATGTGTTGCTTATTATTCTGCTCACACTGAACAAAGGATTATGTCAAAGTATTATCCATTCAATAATTAGGGTTTTTACTAATCCATGTGTTGCTTATTATTCTGCTCACACTGAACAAAGGATTATGTCAAAGTATTATCCATTCAATAATTAGGTTTTTACTAATCCATTTGTTGCTTATTATTCTGCTCACACTGAACAAAGGATTATGTCAAAGTATTATCCATTCAATAATTAGGGTTTTTACTAATCCATGTGTTGCTTATTATTCTGCTCACACTGAACAAAGGATTATGTCAAAGTATTATCCATTCAATAATTAGGGTTTTTACTAATCCATGTGTTGCTTATTATTCTGCTCACACTGAACAAAGGATTATGTCAAAGTATTATCCATTCAATAATTAGGGTTTTTACTAATCCATTTGTTGCTCATTATTCTGCTCACCCTGAACATATCCAAAAGATTATGTCAAAGTGGAACTTCAACTAGATTAATAAATGACAGGTTTATATGTAACTTAACTATTCTTTGAAAATAAATAGTAGATTTTTTCTATAGCTCTTCAAGTATACTTTTTTGATCTAATGTTTATTAATGCAGATAAAGTAAATTTTACTTGTTTCTGTGACTTTGCATTCATATGGATTGTATCATCCATTCAATAATTAGGGTTTTTACTAATCCTGAATAGCCAGGTACTACTTATAGCTGAGTGGGCTCAGTGACTCCCCTAGCATCCACTACTAGTGTTATATGTGTACTTGAACATACCTTTACCACTGTGTACATGAACATACCTTTACCACTGTGTACATGAACATACCTTTACCACTGTGTACATGAACATACCTTTACCACTGTGTACATGAACATACCTTTACCACTGTACATGAACATACCTTTACCACTGTGTACATGAACATACCTTTACCACTGTGTACATGAACATACCTTTACCACTGTGTACATGAACATACCTTTACCACTGTGTACATGAACATACCTTTACCACTGTGTACATGAACATACCTTTACCACTGTGTACATGAACATACCTTTACCACTGTGTACATGAACATACCTTTACCACTGTGTACATGAACATACCTTTACCACTGTGTACATGAACATACCTTTACCACAGGTGTACAGGGGTTATGCCGATGACCCACGTAACACAGACAACGCATGGATTGAGACACGGGTGGTCAACTACCACGACAAGGATGGAAAAGTTTTACAGCATGTCATTCTTAAGGTTAGTTTCAAGCTTTGTCTGAGCGTTTGCAGTTTTCTTTCCCAACCAGGGTTAGAAGCTGTGAATATATGCTGTGGCTCTGTGTGCTTGTGGCAGTGATGAATGGAGAAGTTGGGGTTTGTCTTCTATGATTTACAAATTTTATATATATATATATATATATATATATATATATATATATATATATATATATATATATATATATATATATATATATAGGCCTATATATATATATATATATATATATATATATATAGGCCTATATATATATATATATATATATATAGGCCTATATATATATATATATATATATATATATATATATATATATATATATATATATATATATATATATATATATATATATATGGCCATATATATGGACATATATATGGCCATATATATATGGCAACCTCCATTACTTGTTCAATGTTCTCAAGATCTTCCTCAGTAACTATTTTATCGAGAGCCTTTCTTGGTAGATTTGAAGGCTGTCACATATGGAAACTAACATGGATTTACATTTTTTTCTTTTGACAGTCATCTGCTATGTCTGTCTCATGGTCTGACGGCCCTTTTGATCCATGTCGCCTTGCATATAGAATGCTATACAAACAAGAGCTAAACAATACGTTACTCTCAATGAAAACGCACTCAGAATAATGAAATTGCTATCACAACTTAGTCTAGATAGAACATATTGGCCAGTGCGCGCATTGGCCGGCCAATGTACAAAATATGCTGTCAAGTTTAAGTGCTTCAGACTTTGGCCAGTATGTCCCAGCCAGTGCGCGCATTGGCCGGCCAATGTACAAAATACGATCTTAGTGCTAAGTTCTTCGGGCTTTGGCCAAGAGAGCCGGCCAATGCGCGGATTGGCTTTGACCGTAACATATATATATATATATATATATATATATATATATATATATATATATATATATATATATATATATATATATATATATATATATATATATATATATATATATATATATATATATATATATATATATATATATATATATATATATATATATATATATATATACAAGATGATTGTAATTGTGAGTTTTTCATTCAATTTGTAAAACATAGTTGATGGGTCTGATCAAAATTTCCTGGGACATCTTAAAGTCTAGGTATACAACAGACGAGAATAAAAAAAATGTATTTTTTGTTTTGCCAGGCACGTGAGGCCGTCCATGCTGTGACATGGCAGACAGTGTCCAGCAGTCTGACCCTGCACGGAGCACACGCCTACTTTCTCAAGCTGGTGGCTGACAGACATGGCGCCGCATTCTAAACTGGTTGGACATGGACTTTTGGCTGGACATTTATCTGGATATTTTGTCTGGACTTTTTACCTGGACATTTTACTTAGACTGTTTACCTGGACATGTCACCATAACTTTTTACCTGGACATGTCACCATAACTTTTTACCTGGACATGTCACCATAACTTTTTACCTGGACATGTCACCATAACTTTTTACCTGGACATGTCACCATAACTTTTTACCTGGACATGTCACCATAACTTTTTACCTGGACATGTCACCATAACTTTTTACCTGGACATGTCACCATAACTTTTTCCTGGACATGTCACCTGGCAATTTCACATTGACTCTTTACTCTGACATTATACCACGTCTATTTCACCTAGTTAATTTACCTAGACTTATTTAGACCTGCATCTTGCATCCAAAAATCCAAACTTTAAAGTCTTGTTACCACTGCTAACTGTTGTTACGCTTTTTGTTAAATATAGTAACTTTTGTTACTCAAGGTAACTTTTGTTACCCTTTTTGTTAAACCTAGTAACTGTTCCACTTTTTTTGTTCAAGTTATTACAATTTTTATAGTTTTTACACGTAGTAACTTTTTGTTATATTTTGTTAAACCCAGTAGATCTAACTATTATTATACTTTATTATAAAATTGAGAAACTTTGTTATCTCCTTCTGATAAAACTAATGACTATTGCTACAGTCACACTCATATGCTAAAACCACATAATTATTGTTACATCTATACATTTTTAACTTTTATACTTATAACCAAAGATATGTAACAAATACCTAAATATAACGCGACATCTCACACAACCTGTAAATGCTGGAGAAGAATGTGAAATATTTTTGGTGAATGTACTATGAGACTTACAGTCATCCTTCAGTGATCCTGGTTAATAAGGATCAGAACTGGAAGCGATAAGTAGCGATGGATGACTTTATTACACTCCTATCCTACAAGTTTGTTGCACTTACATAAGATTAAAGAAATAAAATTACTTTGTTTTAAATAAGTCATGATACATATTTTTAAAAATTGGTTATAGATTACAGTATGTTTAGAATATATTTAAATATTATTACACTTCACGTCTGAAGCTCTTATTGATTTTTGAACATTATTGCAACCATTTATTATAAAATTTAACAATATTCATGAATTAATTATTTCCCTTAAGAAATCACTTGTTTGTCTACTTTTGAATAATTTTTATAAACAATTCTTTCTCTTATCATCAGGAATAAGGTGTTTTGTTGATATTATTATTAAATACCTCATTTTTCTCCTCTTCTTTGCTTCTTTTATGTTTTGAAGTTGGTTGCATTTTTTGTTTTTCCTTAGCACAGTGTAATTCTCTTACTGAAAGGTTCACAAAGCAATAATATATTTGTGCCATTGGACAACATACTTATTTTTTAAAAGATTTGTGAAGCAATAATCTATATGTGTCTTTTAAAAACATTTGACATGCGTATTTTTGCTCAAGGTCTGTGAGTGTAACATATAATGCTTTAGGTTATTGTTTGTTTGAATATTAAAATTAATTCCTGTCAGATCTACTGCTTTGATCAAAGTATTACATTATTGTTGTTAGGAACTGTAATAAACTGATTCAGTCACATCAGTCAGGGTTTATTCTACCAGTAGGCCATTTTCTAGAGTAGCTTAAACATATTTCTCAAGGTTTTTATACATTAAGTGATTTTTATTTCATTTTACAAGAATAATAGTCTTTAATAGACAATGCCATTCTGATGCATTTTATTTTAGTTCCATTGAAAAATTAAAGCAATAAAAATGTCTTTTTATGAAAGATGATGAAAATGATCACTAATTTTATCTTTTAACAGAGATAATTGCAAGCTTTTGGTATTTGACACTTTTTGTATCAAAACACTCAGTGTATTTAGATGGCACCTTACATGTAGGCCTATAACAAGTCATATCATCGTAATATTGTACATTGTTTAACGTGTTGACAATCATTTATGCCCACTGCTTTTTGTTCCATGATCCATAAAATTATATTTTTTACACACCGCTTAACAGCATGTTTACACGTGCGACATGTTTAGTATACATATCTAGCAAAAAATCAACAAGTTAATGTTACATGAAAACCTGTAAACCGATTTGCTGCAAGTGTTTTTTCTATGCGTGTATATGTATAGTATAGCTAGACAGTGGTAGAACTAGAAAAAAAGGGCCACCCCACAAAAACTTTTTTAGGGCCCTCTATATATATATATATATATATATATATATATATATATATATATATATATATATATATATATATATATATATATATATATATATATATATATATATATATATATATATATATATATATATATATATATATAGGCCTACACAAAAACACAAAGAATATTCATTTTGGGCTTGTTCAAGTTTTGAAAAAAAAAAAAATTCTTTGTTTTTAAAAAAAATTAAAACTAGTTGCAACACTCCATGTGTGTGAGTGCTATTTGAAAAATTTCTGTTTCAATTTTAATTATGTTTACCATAATGCTTCTTAAAAGCTAGGGGGTCCAAAGAATATAAGAATATGAAGCATGAAAGCTTTGTATGTGTAATGGTTTCTTGGGTTATGTTTTTTTAATGTTTTTTTTTAAATGTATATTATTAGTCTTAAATACATTTCCTTTTTATACTATGTCATTCGTTATTATGCATTATTAAAAACATAATGATTAAGAAAATTAATTGCTTTATATTTGTTTAGTACAGATCTATTCAAAGGTGCTTAAGCACACATTTGACTATTTAAAAAAGTGAAATAAGTTATGGAAGTGGTTTGAACGTTTGCTTATCTTTCATACTACAACTTATGTATGTATATATATATATATATATATATATATATATATATATATATATATATATATATATATATATATATATATATATATATATATATATATATATATATATATATATATATATATATATATATATATATATATATATATATAATATATATATATATATATATATATTTATATAGGCCTATATATATAATATATATAACTATAAAAGGCTTAGTTGTTGGGGCGCTAGTTTGTACACACTACCACAAACACGCCCCAGGTTACGCTGATGATAAAAAATACCCTCGATGACGGCCTTGGTGTCAGAGGCGTCACGGGGCTCTTGGGACACGGCCACCGGCGGAGGCCCCTAATGCAGCGAGACTGATGATTCAAGTAGTGCACCTATCCCCCTGTGCAGGGCACCCGATAAACAGACCCCTGGTGCTTAGATAGCAACTTTGGATCTCGGGGCGCTAAACTTCACATTTTAAACAAATATTAGTTCTATGAGCACTCAGAAACTTCCCAGATTATCATTAAGGTAGTATGAAGGGTGTAGTAATGCATAAAAGACAGACACGATGTTTATATGATGTGCCCAGCTCATGCCGAGGAAAACCTTCTGATTTTGGGGACATTCTTAAATGACGTCATGCTTTTTTGACGACTCACAAAAAACTAGACCCTCATCCCTAACTGTCGTCATTTAGTAATATTAATTGATTTTTTTTTTTATTAATTCAATTGTTTCATGTCCTAATAAGATAAAAAAAAATATTCTTACGTTCCTTGCTTTATAAATAAGATTCATCAAACTAATTAATAACATGCTATTAAATTAATATCCGCTGACTAGTGTCTGATAAAATGTGAGAAATAACGTACAGCTATGAAGTTCGCAAACAATTGATTTATCTATTAGCTACTTTTAAGACCAGGAGCGTATTTTGCATATTTTTTGCAAGAATTTGTTAATATTACATTCCATTTACACCCTTGCCTGCCTCAAATTATCTCCCCAATACTAACATTTTTGCCCTCAAGGGACACAACAAACACTAAGAATTATTTAAAATGTATTTTGAATTTACGTATAAATGTAACATATGATTTTATTCTCTATACTAGTAAAATTTATAAACAAATATTTTTATTAGTGGATGTGTTTTTAGTAATTATTGTTCATCATAGATATATATTTAATGTTTAGAAAAGTAATGCATAAAGTCTGTTGCTTTACATATATAAACTAAATTTATACATATAAAAATAGATACGTGTAGTGAAACTTTATGATCGTGTTACGTTCATGTTAGAATATTTCTTTGGGGTATTGGCATCTCGATCTTTGTCGTGGAAGGAACAACAGCGTTTCTGTCGTAGTCTGCTGAAAACCACACAATTTTACAATGCTTGGAACAAAGGATGATGTTGCTGTTGAGTCAGAAACAAAAGAGACCACAGAGCCAATTGTAGCAAAGACAGTTGAAGATGTGAAAGGCAAAGCTGATGAGGCTGATGCTGAAGCAGAAGAACAAGCAGAAGAAAACACAAAAACAGAAGATTCAGAAGAAAATACAAATGAAAATGCTAGCTCGGAAGAGACAGAATCAAAAACAGAAGAAACAACAGCAGAAAAGCGATCTGTAGATGAAAAAGAAAGTGAAGATGCAGAAGATGAAAGTTCGAAGAAAAAGGCAAAGACAGACTCTAATGAATCATCGAATGGCACCACAGAAACAACTGAATCTGCTTAGTTCTATTATATATATAATTATTTTTTTTTTCCTTTTCATTTTGAACTTAATCACAAACTTGTAAAAATGTGTTTATCATCATGTTCAGGAGAAAACTGAGATATTTATAGTCAGGTTGTACACTTCATCATGGTTCTCATCATTTGTACTGTTCTTGTAATAAACATCTTAATGTATAAAAAAAAAAAAATTCTTTGGGGTATTGAAACAATTGAATTAATAAAAAAATAAATAAATAAAAAACGGTTTGAGGACTGTATAGATATAGATGTTTGAAAGGGAAGAATGTTTGCTTTGATGTGTCTCATTGTAATAACATAACTTTTCCGATTGCTTAAAATTTGTATAATTTTAATTCTCGGTAATCCCTTTTTTTTCAGCTCTACTTTAAAACCCAAATTCCACCCCCCCCCCCCACCCCCGTCCCCTTAGCCCACCACGCACGCCGAGAAAAAAAAATCCCTTGAATTATCATTTAATTACACATTTGCATTTTCAGTTTCAGGTTGGTTTTTAATTTTATTTTTTTCTTTATATTTAGACGTTTTGTATTAGATCTATGTATAAGTAAACCATCTTAAATGAATGAAAGCAGGCTACAAGTAAGATAGAAATATTACTATTGTAAATCTGTATCAGTCCTCACAAGCCGATGATGAAAACTGTAATACTAAAGCGAACACACAACTGACGCTATAAATTACGTGTCTGAGGCAAAAAAAAAAAAGAAAAAAAAAAAGAAATATTTCTTTGGGGTGTCCCCACTTTTCATTGTGCATATTCCCTATCAAATAAATCAAATAAAAAAAAAATATTCACGCGAACAAATTATTGAATTTTAACCTGGGGGCCCACAGGGATTCTTAACCTGGGGCAGAGGCGCAGCGACCCTTCCCGGCGCCCGGGGACAAACTTTTCGATTTGAACCTCCCCCCCCCCCCCCTCGAGATTTCCATTTGCACCCCGCCCTCAAACTTTCGATTTGCACCCCTCCCCCGAGATTTCCATTTTCACCCCCCCCCCCCCTCAGCCTTTCAATTTATTTTTCCAACACATTTTGGCGCCCCCTAAGGTCGGCGCCCACTGGGATTCTTAACCTGGGGGCCCACTGGGATTCTTAACCTGGGGGCCCACTGGGATCCTTAACCTATGGGCCCACTGGGATCCTTAACCTATGGGCCCACTGGGATCCTTAACCTGGGGGCCCACTGGGATCCTTAACCTGGGGGCCCACTGGGATCCTTAACCTGTGGGCCCACTGGGATCCTTAACCTGGGGGCCCACTGGGATCCTTAACCTGGGGGCCCACTGGGATTCTTAACCTGGGGCCCACTGGGATTCTTAACCTGGGGGCCCACTGGGATTCTTAACCTGGGGGCCCACTGGGATCCTTAACCTGGGGGCCCACTGGGATCCTTAACCTGGGGGCCCACTGGGATCCTTAACCTGGGGGCCCACTGGGATTCTTAACCTGGGGGCCCACTGGGATCCTTAACCTGGGGGCCCACTGGGATCCTTAACCTGGGGGCCCACTGGGATCCTTAACCTGGGGGCCCACTGGGATCCTTAACCTGGGGGCCCACTGGGATCCTTAACCTATAGGCCCACTGGGATCCTTAACCTGGGGGCCCACTGGGATCCTTAACCTCAGGGCTAGTGTAGCCTACACCCGAAGATGACCCTGTACAAGTAAAAACCAACCCTTACCCTACCCCACAGCACCATTGCTACTATTTATGCAACCATCTATAACACACACACACACACACACACAATGGGTGAATAATTCACTGTAACTACAGAATTTGAAATCTGTAGAATAAATCCGACATATTTTAAAATATTTCCTCCACCAAAACCTGCAAGATAGGTTCGATTTTTTTATACATCGCATAACCAATCTCATTATGATTCGCTTATGGATATAGGCCTATATTTTTAAAAATGCATCTCTATACACGCGATGGCCAGCTAATGACCGCTAAAAGACACGGTGTTATCTCCCTTTGCACTCAAATTTTCCAGGTGAAAACCAGTCACTTTACGAGAGTTCTAGCCCCTGTCCACGCCACTCTAGCCGGTGTCATAGCCCAGCAGGCTTTGCGCGGTATCGGCACGAACCGTGGATTTGTCGCGGGGTCTAGGCGCGATAATTATGTACACACAAAACAGGGTTTGGAGTGGGTGGGCCTGGGGGACGACCCCGAGGAGTGGGAGTGATAAGGCAGGCTAGTGGATTAGGCCACTCATTTGCTTCTCGTTTCAAAACAATAATCGGCCCCGGACCGGGGATTCCCGCTAGCAGTGGTACAAGGTCCCAACATATGTACATGGTGTACTAACACCTGACATGCGTACATAGTGTACCGACATGTGTACATAATGTACTAACACATGAGATGCGTACATAGTTTACCGACACGTGTCCATAGTGTACTAACACCTGACATGCGTACATTGTGTACTAACACCTGACTTGTGTACATTGTGTACTAACATCTGACAATTGTACATAGTGTACTAACACCTGACATGCGTACATAGTGTACTAACACTTGACTTGTGTACATAGTGTACTAACATCTGACATGTGTACATAGTATACTAACACCTGACATGTGTACATATTGTACTAACACCTGACATATGTACATAGTGTACTAACACCTGACATGCGTACATTGTGTACTAACACTTCACTTGTGTACATAGTGTACTAACATCTGACATGTGTACATAGTGTACTAACACCTGACACGTGTACAAAGTGTACGAACACCTTGTGTACCAACAAATGAAAATTACACATAATGTACAAGCACTCACTATTTACTCGTATTGTACACCTGAGATCTACACAGTCTACAAGCAGCTGATATTTACACATCGTGTACAATCATCTAACATTTAGTGTACAATCACCTAACATGTACACATAGTGTACCAGCGCCCATAGAGCCCATAGCACCCCTAGCTCTAATAATACCCCACCCCACCTCCGTGTAAGAACCGCAGGAGGCGGCTTATGTGCCTTACAACAACTTATTACATTACAATCTTCAAAATGAGTTTTTTTTACTTTTTTTCCCTCTTTGATCTTCAAATCTCCACTGATTTATTACAGTAGGGCTTAAGATTTATACGAATCGTGAAAGATATGTACACTTATAAAAATCGTGTACATATACGTTTAATAAAATTAAAATATGATGATAAAAACATTTTAATAATATGCTTTTATACATGCACTAAAAAAGATTTTTCAAAACATAAAATAATGCACCACTATTTAAATAACATCAAAGAATAGTATGGTGGCTTATATAATATTACTAGTTTTTAACTGTAAAATATTGTAATCCACTTTTTTATAGTTTGCTGAATAGATCTACATATTTAAAGAAAAGAATGTTTTCTTTTTTTAGTGAACATAAAAATCTTGTTATTAAAAATATTATTATTATCATTATTTAAAATAAATGTATTGAAATAAATTGACAGCTAAAAATCCATGTGGACCAAATGAATACGAATAATGTGTGTATGATGACACGGATAATCAGGACTACATAAGCCTATACGAAAATTTAATCAATAAAAAAAATTAGACAAACATCTATTCAAGTCACATTTTATTGCCTTGCTATCGGGTCTTGACCCACTTGTTAATTTGGAAAGAAATCGATCTGGTGAAAATTGAAATCTTTCTTGCAGGTATTATATATATTCATGAGAAAAAAATACTTTCTCGTACACATTTACCCCTTATTTAAAAACCAGAACGTTTTGACGAGGCCGAAATTTGCTAACATATCTTATAACAGTACCAAAGTTGGCGCTTTATCTCCCCTTGTTTCCATTTCATAAAGTTATCCCGTGAGTTCTGTGCAGTGTTTCTTTCAGACATTTTTCTCCGGGAGGATGTGAGTGAGGGATACAAAGTACTTGCAACTTTCTGGGTTGGTAAACTTAAATTTTGGGGGAAGGGGGCGGAGGCTGGTTGAAGTATATATTTTGTATATACATTCTATTTCTTTCGGAGATGGGGATACTAGCTCTAAGGGGGCGGTGCCCCCACCCCCACCCCCCGAAGAGTTGCCCGAAAGAAACCCTAGCCCTAGCTTTATCATTCTAGAACATGAAACTAATAACATATTAAATATGTTGAATCTTTATTTCAAGCTTCAAATTACCTTTTTTTTCTTCAAATTTACCTCTCCCCTAAGCGTCCGCCATTTTTTTTTTCCATTTCCCCCGGGGTTCAAGAAAAAAATGTCCCACTTCAATAAAAAGTCAGGCGTCCCTCGATTAGTCCAGTATCGTAAGTTAGTTTCACATCGCAGTACGAGGTCACTACCTAAGCACATCGTAAGCGGTGGTAATGCTAAGGGCGTGACATCGCCCCGGCAGGGTGCGAGAGCCTACTAATCTTCCTGTTTGGAAAGCGGAAGTTCCCCAACTCGTTATCTGCGCGTGGAAAGTGTTTAACGCTCAAGTGTCAACGGCGTGGTCACGTGGGGGTCGGAAGATGGCGGCTGCAGGTGTCCCCCTCGTCTGTTTGTCCACAGTCCCTGTGTTCACGGGGACAAATATTTCTTGTCTGCTCGCTAACGTCCGCCATTACGGAACTAAAGGAAGTACCCAATTTCCATGTTCCCCAAAGTCCAATACTGGAGGCTTCGAAACGTTTCATGTTGAGTGAATCATTTCACTGATATGATTCATTTCCTGCATCATATAGCCAATATATATATATATATATATATATATATATATATATATATATATATATATATATATATATATATATATATAGCCTATATATATATATATATATATATATATAGCCTATATATATATATATATATATATATATATATATATATATATATATATATATAGGCTATATATATATATATATATATATATATATATATATATATATATATATATATATATATATATATATATATATATATATATAAATAAATAAAGGGCCTATATATACAGTAACCAGTATTTGTCTAATAAATCACTTCATTATGAGTTGGTATCTTCAAGATGTAGATCTAGGTCATGCAAGGTGTGTTGAAAACCTTCGTGTGTGTTGATGTGTTTATTGATTTCTTTGTCATGTTGCTTTGACACACAAAGCGTGATGTTAAGCAATACATATAAATCCGTGTATAAATCCGTGTGCTGGTTATTCTGTTATAGTATGATGATATTTAAAATCAAAAGTTTAAAAATGATAGAAAACAACGTTTTATGTAACATCTGGATAGTTATATCCAGCTTTAACGCTGAAACTGGCGACAGCAATGAAAACAACCAATAAGCCAGAGGGGGGACTGATATGAAGCTAAACACAGGGAAATCCCTTTTTTATCTCAATATACTCATGTACTAATTAATATGATTTCATTTCGACTACTGAAAAAATAATTTAATTAAAAAATAATAATATAGAAATGACAAACTTTTCAGTGAACTACTATTGACCTTTCTATTACGCGCTACGCTATCTGTAACACTTATCAAGTTGTGTAGAATTATAATAGTGGTAACTGGTTCATGGGACACACACACATTTAAAGTAACCTTTTAAATGATGTAAAACATAAGAACTCAAATAGTGTTTATCATTGAGTCATTAAACCGCAATCATTTTTCGAACTAGTCCTTCAGGTTTAACCCCATAGGAACCACTGCCATTACCAAGACGGTACCTTTTTCCTACTTCTTTTAAAATACATCCTCTAAACGAGGATGCGAAGTGGACAACAAGAAGAAAGAAATCGTCATCAGAAAAAAGAAAAAAAAAAAAACAAGATCAGCTTTGCAATGTTTATTTAGAGAAAAAAAATGCGAAAAAAACTACACCAAGTCACAGATTATTGTTAACCATTTAAAATATATTTACACTCGAGTTATTGCCCCTGTCTGTCTCGTGGGCCAATTGTGGACACGGAGATTTGTCACGTGCCCCTAACAATGGCTGGCGTTAGAACAGGAAATCAAAGTTTGTTTGCTAGTTATAACACTTAGGAGTTCTCTCCCCTTGAAGCGCCATCTTCCTTCCTGTCCGACCATCGCATTTGATATCCGATACTCTTGTTTTTTTTTTTTTAGTCTTTGGTCTCTTTAAAAATGGCAAATATTCTTTCTATTTGCGATTCAAATTTTGCCATTAAAAACGAAGTGTATCACAAATGACATGAAAATCAAACATATGACATTGTTTCTGTTGTCAGAAGTTCGGCCTTCACCGACAAGCGGGGGTTTTAAGGAGGTTGCGTATCAAAGTCAAATACACATAACAGTGTTGAAGGTCATAACTGAACGCCAATTTTTTTTCCCGGCATCGCTATACGTGGTAGAAAGAGATGAGCTATGTCTTAGTAGGGTCTCAATGGCTATGACGTCAGTGAATCGCCTCAACCATATTTAACCCGTCGTTGTTTTTGAGGAAGGGGATGTTCTGGAGGACCCCCTGCTCCGCGTGCTGTATCGTCCGGCACACCTTCTCCTCCACCATCTCCCCCTCCCCCTCCTCGTCGTCGTAGTCCAGCTCCGTGACGTCGATGTTCTCGTTGCCCATGTCGTCGCTCTCCTCCCTCTCGTCCGTCGTGTCCAGGGCGTCGTCCATCTTGGCCAGGGCTTTGTTCTCATTGGTCGATTCTTCTGCACGTGGTTTGGGGTCACTGCTGGACTTTTTGCTGCGTTTCCACTTCATTCGTCTGTTCTGGAACCAGATTTTCACCTGCAGGAAAAAAAAATATATTTAAAATTATTTTTAAAAACCAACACAGATTAAACAAAAGGTGAATGTGGAAGGCGTGGTAGGATGGTAGAGGATACGACTGCTAATCCGAAAGTCTTGAGGTCGAATCCGGGTTCGTGTCAGCACAACGTCCTTAAACCCACCCAGCTCTTAGGGTACCTTAGGCAAATAAGGGCGGCTGGGCATAGTGCTGACCACACTATCCCTTCATATTTACTACATAGTTACTGAAACAGGTGAACTCTACTTCACCCGCACAATGTAAAGTCAGATTCCAACGAGTACTTAACTAAGCCAAAATACGTATTTTTGAAAATGTACAGTTTGGTCACAATGTCAGGTACCATTTCATTGTAGAGTACTGTATACATTTTGGCATTCATCTCTAATCGCTAGTTTAACGACTCTATAATTGGTATGGGTTTATGAGGTTGTGCTGATTATGAATCAATAGACTGAAAGCTATATTTGAAAGACCAAAGTAAAATAAAATCCATCAACACAATGTCGATACCAAAATGTAAGATTTTAAAAGATTGTATCTAGCGTATTTAGTAATCGATCCCAACCATGTTTTACTCATCCTAATGTTAAAGCTGATAGTAAACGAATAAAGTGTTATCATTGATAGGTGTGAAATATTCATACAATGGACTCAAATCTGAATGACTTCCTTGAGTTCACTCAGCTATAATCAATACCTGACTTACGGTAGCCGGCTGGGCAGAATGTTGAATACACTATCCCTATGTCTACCGCGGCCATTGAAATAGATGAACTCTACTTCATCTACCTTGGGCACGAACAACAGATGACGTAAGCGCCTACCTGGGTCTCAGTCAGCATGAGTGACGTGGCCACCTCAAAGCGTTTGGGTCGGGACAGGTACTTGTTCATCTTGAACTGTCGCTCCAGCTCCAGGAGCTGCTGAGAGGTGAAGGCCGTTCTTGGACGCCGGGTCTTGCCCAGGGCTGACCCCTGACCTCCGCCTGAGAGGAGAAGAAAGAAAAATTGGGGTTGAAGATTTTTGTATGTATTACACTGTGTGTTGATCAATGATATTGGACAATGATTAGATTAGAAATGTTAGTCGAGAAATTTGATACAGAATCAGTTTCTTTCAGGTATATCTCCTGGAGGTGTGTGTGTTTCTTCGTGACTTTTTTCTCTTGGGGGGAAGGGGGGGCACTTATAATATTGGGGGGGGGGCGGACAAAAATTTCCGGTAGGTGGTGGGCGGACATTGGTAGAACTATATAAATTCTATTTAGTTCGGGGGGGGGGGGGCGGTAGATGTTTTTCGAGAAGGGGGGGGGGGGCGAGCTGAGCCCCCTCGAAACACTGGCCACAGCCGCTGGGTCGAAATAGAAATTTTTGTTATAGAAAATATATACGCTAACTATTGGACGTTCCCTCCAAACAACAGGACATTTTTAAGGTGTACCTCCCGGAAGTTTCAGGTTACCCCCACTCCCCACCCCCAATATATATTGGAAACCATGTTCATAAAAGCGATCGAGGATATTAATCAATGATAAAGGTTATTGATAATGGATGTCAATCATGGTGATTGATCTACGACATTTCATCGATCCAGTTTGTTGATCAGAAATACTGAAGGAATATATTGGTCAAGGATATTGATAAATATTGAACAAGAAAGATAATTTGACGTTGATATCAATGCATATCTGAGACAATGATCAAGAATTAGGATCAATTATATTTATGAAAGATCGATATAATTTGTGTATTTACCTTTTAACAATAATTTAAAAAAAAACTCTACTTAGATCTCCGCGAAGAAATATTTTGATTAGTGAACACAGATTCCATTTTCGGTAGTTAACCTCAACGATTTTGTGTCAAAAACACAATAGTTACGTCCTAAGTTCAGCACCAGTTACTGCCCCTTCTCCAAATCACCGCTAACTATTTAAAAGACAACTTATCTACCGAGCCTAACCGGGCGACGGAGCCGGTAATTGAAGCCGTGTCGAGGGCCGGACCAGGGCCGGGACAGGAGGGGAAAAGTTAGGCAACTCTAAGAGAAATGGAGAAAGATCATCTCACGATGTGCTTTGCTTCCAGCTTTTTGCTTGATTAGTCCGGCGTTCGTATGACATGAGTGATCGCCCTTCTTCTGCCATCTTCGCTTTTGTGAGCCAAAAAGTAATTGATGG
The DNA here is from genome assembly GCF_028476545.2 of Physella acuta. Taxonomy (NCBI): domain Eukaryota; kingdom Metazoa; phylum Mollusca; class Gastropoda; family Physidae; genus Physella; species Physella acuta. The sequence goes on along the minus strand of NW_026731756.1, from coordinate 183,050 downwards.
GATGCGCGCGCATTCCGATTCGGACCGCTCCAAGGACCGCGTAAGTAAATGGGAGCGCCAATATGAATCGAATGTGCATTTACGTGAGTCAAATCTTCCGAGTGTTTCCTCCAGTGGACGAGGGGGCACGAAATGGATTGGCGAAGAACACGAATTGGCTAAGTGCGAGGGAATGAAACTTCAACAGGCAACCTACGAGCGGCGGTTACACGTCTAGAGGCGATCAGCAAATACGGTTATTCATCGGAGGAGAATAGAGCTGGTTTAGCCACGCCATAGAGGACGTGGCCCCGGAGTGAGGGGTTGGGCGGGGGTGTCGATTCGTTGGGCAATGACTGGGTACACCCCCCCCCCCCCCCGGGGGAGAGGGTGCTCGGGTCTGGAAGGAGATGTGGAGCTGACGGGCCGAGGTTTAATGGAATGACATTTTCTTCATGCCGACGCTCTTGGTTGCCAGATTTTTTTTTCTCTCGCTCCAATCTGGCATGAAATTCTCCGGAAGTGAGGTGGAAAAATTGTGGCCATTTACGTAAATGTTTGTCGAGATGTAGGTTTACAAGAAAATTAAAAAGGCGGTGGGGTTATCATCATATAGGATATAGAAGACTACATTTTTAAACATGATTTATGGTTCGGCGTGGTCGAGTCGGTAAAGCTCATGGTTGCTAAACCGAAAAGTCTCGAGTTCAAACCCTCGGGCAGATGAGGCTCGTTAGCTGGGGACAGCCACTCTTCTAGGAGAGACAACTCCAAAATTAAACAACTGCTGCCTTGTAGTTTGTTCTTGGTTGGACAAAGGCTATGGAAGCAAATCCAAAAAGAAAAGCAGGCTGAAATCGGAGTCAATGGCCTCAATGGCGCATAACCAGTTGACACGTAACGCTTAATTGTGTTGGAGGCGTGGTCGAGTCGGCAAAAAGCTCAAGGTTGATAAATTCGAAAAAGTCTCGAGTTCAAACCCACTGGCAGATAAATCTCGATCCCCTTCAACACTAATAATTAAGAACGAAGAAGAAGAAGAAACATGATTTTTCTTAAATCGAAATATACATTTCAAAATTCAAAAGAATCAAGTCAAGGCAGACTTGAGTATGGAAGTAAATTTTCCGTTCAGACCTGGCGATCTCTAGAGTAGGCGAAGTAGAGTTTAACTGTTTTTGTGACCTCGGCATTAAAAGGGATAATGTGGTCAACACTACGTCCAGACGCATTTACTTTTAGGTACTCATTAGCTCTGTTGTTTTTTTGTGCATGTATATATATATGTGTATAATCATGTTTCTTGATCATGTAATGCGACATCAAATGTTTACATAACATGTTGTATGTAACGGCATCTGGTGTTTTTATACCAGGGAACAGATGTGGAGTTTAAAAAAGTATTTTAGTCGTGTTTTAGTGTTGATCAGGTGTTTAGGTTTACAGAAGTATATACTACAATCTACATCACACGTACAAACGTACTCACCTACCACACATTATCAACCACTCCATACACACTAGATATATATATATATATATATATATATATATATATATATATATATATATATATATATATATATATATATATGAGCAATTCATATGTTGGACATAATTAAGACGCTGATAGCGCTAACATTCTGAATCCCAGACAAATTAGCCCCCTTGCACAGATATGATTTGCATGTTTTTATGTTGCGTTGCAGTCTTTGTCATGCTAATAACGGATATTACCTCCCCTCCACACTCACACACGCGCGCGCGCACACTACTCCATCTGCACTCATCTTTCGTCTGCCGACATATTCTGCTCACAGAAGAAATTTTTAAAATCCCCAAAGAAAATATTTACTGCACAAAACCTTATGCCAAAAACTATAATAAACGGGCTAAAAATAGCACGGGGCTATTGATTGTATGGAAATAGGTATGGAGGAAGCGACAAAATCAACCAATGGCTGATCGTGAAAGAAACGGAAGTGAGTTTTCTGGGCTGGTGGTGGGGGATATAGAAGGGATCAATCACCCACGGGCGGGGCGCTGTTGTCGTATGCTTCACCCATCAACGTGTAATTCACGCGCGCTTCATGGCTCGACCCACTGTGCTCGTTCATATGCAAGGGCGCGGCTCCCCCGGGGGAGCCACAACGCCCGCGGTCGGGCGTCTCATTAGCAAAAAGGCGAGCGAGATAAAGAGGCGTTAAGAAAGGAGTTCTGTTATGCGGAGGGAAGAGGTTGGGGGTGGGGGTGAAGGGGTTAGGGTTAAGTGCTAATGATTCAATATCTTAAAGACTGTAAAAGATCAAACTATCATTTGAAAAAAAGCCATTTCGTGTTCTGACTTCAGTACTAGATTTAAGTTTTATCAGTTGGGCACGGTAACTTTCTATAGTTGATTAAAAAAAATTTTTTAGTAAAATTCCGGGTGAACTTGTATTAGTCTTTATTTTACATTAGGTGATTTTAATTCTGAAAAGGGCACCATTGCAAAATCTTTTTAGACGCTTTAATCTTATAATGTTTTCCTACATTTTGTTTTTGTTTTTATTTTATTAAATAAAAATAATTTTTATTTGAAAAATTATTGTATCCAAGGGGATGAAAATCTGGCAAGTTTTTATACATCTTAACTATTTAAAATCATATTATCCCGCTATAAATTAAAGCTATACAGAAAAAAAAATGATTGCCTTTTTATACCTCCTATTTTTACCCAGCACATTTCAAATGTTTGCCATTCAATTTTGCCGGTCGGGAACTATCGTCAAGAGACCCGGGTTTGAAAGCTCCCACCCCCCTTCCCCTACCCTAATTGGTTGCTCCCAGCCGATATTGCCCAAGATTAACTCGCCTCTTGGACGTCCGCGCGGTTTGAGCGCGCAGCTCCCTCATCACCCGAGTGTCAACATCCGTCCCTATCACGGCCAGATTAAACGCGCATTTTTCCAGCCAAAGGAGCGCAATTTGCTAATTTAATTTACGATTTCGCGACGATTAGTCCCCCGTGTCCCCCGGAAATGTCGCAAATAAAGAGAAAAGATGGTCGGAGGAAGAAAGGGCGAGCACTTGATGGCATTACGTATTCAAAAGATTTCGGCTCTAGATGCTTCCATACCCCAGTCTTTTATGGCCGGTGCTCCTAGACTTTTGTTCTGGGTTTTTTTTTATTTCTCTAGTTCCGACGCCTTTGGCTGCTCATTTAGTTTCTGCACCACCCACAAAGCTAGTTTGTTGTCTGATGATAGCTGAGACCATGCACGTTGCCATGGCAACTACAAGAATTAAAATGTTTACAGTATTCAGTACTATTGGGGAGGTTTTACTCTTGACTGTTTAATCTCCCGGTTAGGTTAGTGATTATTTTTATGATTTTAGTTAAGTTATTGCACATGATTAGTAGGTTCGGGGCGCATGCACAGAAAATAGGATATTTTAAAATATTAGGTTTATGGTTTTACTTAAGATAATGCTTTTGTTCAGGAGCACAAACACACACACACACACACACACACACACTGACGCACACACAGACACACACACAGACACACACACAGACTCACACAGACACACACACAACGCACACACGCAGACAGACACACAAACACACAAAGACACACAAATACTCACAGAGACACACAGACACACACAGACAGACACACAGACACACACAGACAGACAGACAAAAAATTTGTACTATTATAAAGCACGCATTGTCTAAATGAATACATCTATCTCTACTAGATACAGATGTTTTTTAGTTACCGCGTCATTCAACTAAAATTTACATCTATCTAAAACAGACCTACATGGAATTCTTTGAAACAAAAAGAACAGTTTGGAGATCAGTTTATATGTTTAGAAAAAATAAAATTCATTAAAGTGTTATAAAACTCAAATTAGATAAAAAAAAAAAGAATTATTTGGTGTTTTACGGTATTTGGGTCTTGTTTCTAAGTGGTGACAGTTGGGGGGAGGGGGGGGGGGGTGTTTGGGGGAGGTGGGAGCGGGTGACTTCCCCTTGACGCTCAGCATTCTGCCGATCAAATCTGGAGCCGGTTCGATTGACCGGAACATAAAAAACACGGCCGGCTAATCACATTATCATGACAATAGCCGGCTTGTGGCTAAACGGCCACAAAATTCACGAATACGAGTGTGAAATAATACTGAGAAGCTGTGGAATGGGGATGGGGGTGGGAGGAGGGGGGGTGGGGGTTAAAGGATCAGGGGTGGAGGGTTAGGGGTGAGGCGTATGAAGTCCGTTGGAAAAAGAAGAAGGGTGGGGGTGCTGAGGGGGTGTTGAAAGAATAGGAAGACCCTGGTATGGGATGAACTGGGGGGTGGGGGTGGGGATTGAATAGGGTGAGAGTTGACTAAAGAACAGCTAGGATGAACTACAGGGCTTAGGTTATTGGCATGGGCGGAGCCAGAACGGTATCAGTGCGTGTGTGGAAATGGGGGGGGGGGGGGATTCATTGAGGGGGTAGTGCTGCTTTAGAAATTAGAATGGATGTTTCACAGTTTAAGAAAATTGATGAATTTTTTTTTTCATTACGTGCTAATTAAAATGGGGTGGAAGTTCGATGGTATTTTTTTTATTAAAAAAAAATTAAAATTAATGGATGTTTAAATATCACTCTCACGAATTCACCGAGCTAATTAATTAAAATTAAGTCTTTAAGGAAATTTATTTCCTTTTTTTGTGTGTTTTGTTTCTTAAGTTTTCAAATGCATGTTTTTAATGTTTAATGGCTTAAATTTATCCATTGATATGCCTGTAGACTAAGACGATGTAAATAATTAAGTTATGTCCCTTTAATAAGGTCGGTGCCATACAGAGGTATAATGGGCAAGTAACCGCACCAAAGGCTCGAGTTCGGTTATGGACCTTGTGTCCGTTTAAGCTCCTTACTTTACTAAGCTCTGATGGGTATAGAACAGATTGCACTGTGTGACGAAGTCGCATACACAGATAAACTCTATTTCATCTTTCCTATCAACCGTCAGTTCCAAAAAGTTTATTTTCAAGTTAAAATACCCTCTCAGATCTGAATTATCCTAAACCTCAGCACAAAAGGATAGTGAGGTCAGCTATGTTGGCTTAAAGTCGAGCAGTCGTAAAATAGATTAGAACCTGCCGCGTGGTCATTTTGTAAAATACATAGATTCTTTATAAGACTTTAGAACATCGCGCCTACGAAATACTCGTTGCACACTAGATTTTCCCTTTAGAGGGAATATTGATGGTCAGTAGAGTCCCAACCATTTTTCCTTTCTCTGACCTAGGGTCGTTTTACAGTCTTCGTAGGCCCAAGGCACTTTTTGTATTCGTAGGCCCGTCTGACAACAGTAACCATAACCTGTGCTCCAGATCATGTCATGGTTATATTGCAATGGATATGGCAATGGATATGGCGTTGGATAGAGCAATGGATATGGCGTTGATATGACAATGGATTTAGTAATGGTTGTATTTAAACGGGAAAACATGTTCCTTTTTTAAATTCTTTTTTTTTTTACTATCTTTTGCCTACTGTACCTTTTGGATAAGACGGCCCTGTCCTACCAAGTCAGGTACTTATCACAGTTGGATCAACTGAAAGATTTTTACAGACTCCAGTTCAGGGGTAATTTACAATTAGAATTACAACTCTGGTTTTCTTTCGGTGACTTTTGCAACCAAAGCTGGTACCTTACGTATTGCTGAGCTCTTCTTCTTCATTCTTAATTTTAGTGTTGGAAGGGATCTCCTCCAACACAGTTAAGTATACGTGTCAAATGGTTATGCGCCATTGAGGTCATTGACTCCGATTTCAGCCTGCTTTTCTTTTTGGATTTGCTTCCATAGCCTTTGTCCAACCAAGAACAAACTACAAAGCAGCAGTTGTTTGATTTTGGAGTTGTCTCTCCTAGAAGAGTTGCTGTCTCCAGCTAACGAGCCTCATCTGCCCGAGTATAGGGCTGGTAGGTAGGTCACCAAACAGTTCTATGGCTCAATAAAACTTGCATGAGCCATAGAACTGGTTGGTGACCTACTTACTAGCCCTATTGCTGAGCATTTCTTTGGACTTAGCCCGGTCAAGGTCGAGAGTGGTGTCACGATGCCCGGGCAACCCTTGACCACTTTATCTAATACCCTTAAATACATATTCTCTGGGTGCATACATTGTCTCTCATGGCAAAATGGAGCCATGTAATATGTGTGTAGATTTTTTTTTTAAACATGTATGCTTAATTTTTTATACTTTATACAAGACAAGTAATAGCACTAATTACTATACAATCTCCCAGTAAAATTATAAATAATGGAAAAAAGATATAATTAATTAATAATCATTTTTGTGAGTGTGTGAAAACAAGACAGAACTACATAGATTAATAAGGTGGTTGCCCATGCAGTTGAGTGTGGAGAGCGTGTTGTTTGTTCAAAAACCGGATCCTGTTTGTGATTTAGACGAAAAACACGAGGTGAATTTACATCAACTTACAACACCTGGACGTGCCTATTCAACAAACACCCAACACGGCGCGGTGTCACCAAAACAAAACACCCTTTACCCAGATCATACACCGTGATCCAACTCCCCCCCCCCCCCCGCCGGGCCAGGTGCGGCCGCCCGACCACCTGAACTGTACATAACAACCCGTACCTCGGAGGTACAACCCTAGCGTGGCTGTTGCCTAGCAACCGTCGTCATCGGATGGAATTTTTTATTTCAAGAATGTTGGAATAACCGCAAGAAAATGGGTTCGTGTGTTTGGCTGTTTGTAAGTTGGTGAAAATTAACATGTATGTGTATGTGTGTAGGGGGGGGGGGGGGCGACGACGGGGGGACTGGTGATGGAACACCTGTGGGTTGTTTTTTTTAATCAGCAGGGCTGGTGTTGTACACTGTCGTGTAGGTGTCTGTCGTGTAGGTGTCTGTCGTGTAGGTGCCTGTCGTGTAGGTGTGTGTCGTGTAGATGTATGTCGTGTAGGTGTCCGTCGTGTAGATCTCTGTTGTGTAGGTGTCTGTCGTTGTAGGTGTCTGTTGTGTAGGTGTCTGTCGTGTAGGTGTCTGTTGTGTAGGTGTCTGTCGTGTAGGTGTCTGTTGTGTAGGTGTCTGTTGTGTAGGTGTCTGTCGTGTAGGTGTCTGTTGTGTAGGTGTCTGTCGTGTAGGTGTCTGTTGTGTAGGTGTCTGTCGTGTAGGTGTCTGTCGTGTAGGTGTCTGTTGTGTAGGTGTCTGTCGTGTAGGTGTCTGTCGTGTAGGTGTCTGTTGTGTAGGTGTCTGTCGTGTCTGTGTATACACTAACGAGGAGCACTGACGTCGGGCAACTAGTGTTGTGTAATCAGTGTTACATTAGGTTTAGGATTAGATTTTTTTTAATTAACTGTAAACTGTGTCCATTGCAGTTATGTGATAGGCCTAACACCACCATCAAACAACGATCATACAACAACACCATCAAACACCAACACCATCAAACACCAACACCAACATATAACACCACCATCATCAAAGAACAACACCATAAAATAACAGCACCATCAAACACCACCGCCATCAAACAACGCCACCATCATACAACGCCACCATCATACAACAACACCATCACCATCAAACACCACCAACACCAAACAACTCACCCAAATAGTCGCCGGTGTAGTCGACCAGACGAGACACGTACATGCCTGTACGCGCTAACCACTCGGCGTAGTTGATTCCCTGCAGTTGGGCCAGCTTCAGGGCCTGGTCAGCGGGGTGGTGGAAGGCGCTGCCCGACAGTACGGAGGGGAGGTGGTGGGGCGAGAGGCCCCCTGGGGTCGGGCCTTGACCCCCCGGGTATCCGTATAAACCTGCGTTAGGGAACACGTTCTGTGGAAACAGATTATGAAATCAGTTTTTTAAATGATGAATATGGAATTACAAGTAATTGTAAAGTTCTCTGACGGTCCATGAGGCAGGTGAAGTAGAGTACTCTTAATTCTGTGACCTTGGCATACAAAGTTATGATGTGGTCAGCACTGAGCCCAGCCGTTTTTACTTTCCCCAATGTCAGTTAGGAACCCATCAGAGCTAGGCGAACTCAGGGTCGTTGAATCCGGATTCGAACTCGAGACTTTGGGGTTAGCTGTCTAACGCTCTATCGCAAGGCCTCGCCGCCCCACGAAAAGTAACCGAGATGGTTTAAAAATCTGAGAGAAGAAAAGGTGTATAAGACAACCCATAATGTCAACCTATTTGTGAATAAACTACAGATCAAATACTCTGATCTTGTCTAGTGGTTGTCCGTATGAAACGTGTGAAAGAACAGCAGGTTAAGCTAGAAACCTCTCCGCCCTAACAAAGTAGATATGTTAAATTGGGATGTCTTCTTCTTCTTCTGCGTTCTTAATTTTTAGTGGTTGGAAGGGATCGAGCCTTATCTGCCAAAGGGTTTGAACTCGAGACTTTTTCGAATTTATCGACCATGAGCTTTTGTCGACTCGACCACGCCTTCATCACAATTAAGGATACGTGTCAACTGGTTATGCGCCATTAAGGCCATTGACTCCGATTTCAGCCTGCTTATTGGATTTGCTTCCATAGCCTTGGTCCAACCAAGAACAAACTACAAGGCAGCAGTTGTTTGATTTTTGGATGTCTCTCCTAGAAGAGTGCCTGTCCCCAGCTAACGAGCCTCATCTGCCCGAGGGTTTGAACTCGAACTTTTCGGTTTAGCAACCATGAGCTTTACCGACTCGACCACACCGACCCCAAATTGTGATGTATTGTTGTAAATACGTTATTGTAAGACGAAGGTATTATCAATCTCAATTTTTATTGACTTGATATTAAATCGATTTCTATTACTACAAAAATAATTGTATTTAAACCCAGTATCTACAATAGTCTTTTCTTTTATGCATACAAAAATGGATATTTCCAAATTGAAGTGTGTAGACCTATTCATTCTCATTCGAAAATAACTTTTGACTTCAGATCTATTTTTTTCTTTTCAAAGAATATGTTTCAAAGATCACGTCAGATATTTCAAAAGTTGGCTGTTGTTTGTTGATTGTAACATACATAGTTAATTCGCTAACTTCTTAAGAACTGACCATGAACTAGATTGTTTAGGTAAAACATGAGCTTTCCGTGAGATATCTAGTCAGTAATAATCAAAAGATTGTATCTCACTAAGTTTTCAAATGCAGTTAATAATTCAATCTATAGACACTTGTTTATAACTGTTTAAAAATTAAAATAGAAAAGCTAAGTGAAAATAATGTTCTTAATCTTTAAAACTTCCGAAGCGAAGGAATAAATGCGATCTTTAATTTGTTTTAATCATCATTTATAACTCAACGCTGAAATATTTGTTTTATTTTCAAAAGTTATGCATCATTCAACGAATCCAGAAAAAATACATAAAATTACTGTTTGGTTTTAAAGAAATTTAAAGAAATAATCAAAATGTGAAAAATAACACAGAAGCAGCCAAAAATGTACCTGTGTACTAGGCCCTTCAGTTATCGCGGTTAAAACGACCAGAGTCGGCAGCAATAAGTCAAACACCGCGAATTGTATTACCCTCTCATTTTTAACATACGAACATTTTTGTGTGCATGTATAATATCAATACATATATAATGTATATATAATATAAATATGATAAGTGTGCGTAATGATGGATATTTTTTTAATAATCCGCGATGTACTGAGGCCGCAATAAATGAACCAATAAGTAGCGAGGGATGACTGTAGGTTTCATCTGGCTGCTGTATGTCAAAAGTAAATCATCTTTTTGTTTTTAATATATGATATCTAAGTTCTAAAATAATGAAAATTATTAGTAGGGGATATTTTAGGGAATATATGCCTACTTGTCACGGCCAGTTCTTATTCATCAATTCGGGCCAGGATGCCCGACCCACCCTCCCTCTTGGAGCATGTCCACCCCACCCCGCGGGACGAAATAGATGAAAAATAAATCAAAATATATTAAGCATAAATAGAAAATTATAAAATACATTGAGCTCCGCCCCGTAAGTTTCCAATGTTCTCCCCCGAACAAAATATTTGAAAGAAACCTTGTATCTAATGTAAACAAAAAAAAATACAAACCTGGAATCCGAACTGACCGGAAGTCTGGACGAGGGAGTGATGATGCATGTTCAAGAGCCCGGGGCGGGGGATGAAAGGTGGGGAGACGGCCGGTCCGCTCCTTGGTGACGGCGAGTCAGGGCTGTGACTCCTGGGGGTGGAGCTGTAGGACTGTGGGGAGGGGGAGTCACGGTGGGGGCTCTTGCTGCCGGACAACCTGTTGGAGTCGCAGATCTCCGCTGACCGCAAGTTCTGGAACTGTTCTTTCTTCACGAGCGCCGGGTGGAAACTGTTCTGAGGGGCAGGCTCGAAGTGTCGGGATTTCTCCGGGGTGACTCCCGGGGACGTGACGGGCGAGACGGTGGACGTGGGGTGTTGGGGGGAGGAGTGGAAGGTGTTGTGACGTGACGTGACGTCCAGGTCTGCGCCAAACATCCGCTTCACGTCCGCTTCCCGCGCCATTTTGTCATGCGCGTCGGAGGGAAAAGTTTTGTTGACGTGCGCACCGTCCGTTGCGGGCATACGGTACACGGGAAAATCCGGTGTGGCGTGCGGTGTCTGGGTGTCGGGCGTCAGAGGTGTCTGACTGTCCGGCAGTGTTCTGGCGTCTCTCTTGGACGAGGTGACGAGCTGTGACGAGATCGTGACGCTCCTGGCTGCGTCACACACTTTCCTCGCGGTGCTGGGCGAGATCTCGTGGCTGGTTACCATGGCGACGGGGCTGTGGTTGTTCTCTTTGCTGTGGGTTGGCCTCGACGGTATCGTACTCGAGGATGATGTCTTAGCCAACAGGGCATCGATACTAAACGACTTCCGGCTCTCGGATTTCGTCATGGTTCCGGAAGTTGTACGTTGATGATTAAAGATGGCGTCTATGAAGGAAACAAATAGACGCATACATTAATCGAATATATAAACAGATCAAATACTTAAGTATATAAAGATCGTAAACTTTGTAAAATACATTAATAATTATCTGTTAGCTTGATTCAGACTTGTGACTGAGTTCACCCAGCTCTGATGGGCACCTGACTTGCGTTGGGAAAAATAAAGTCGGCTGGGCAAAGTGATGACCACACTATCCCTTCATATGACCCAGGTCAAGAAACGCATGAACTCTAATTCATCAAATGTCAAATTGATCGCTAGGTCTAAAGAGGAATATTTACTTTTAACTTCTGTTTGCATGACACGTTACTGAATATATACATATATATATATATATATATATCTCCGGTAACCACAACCAGTGGCGTAGGCAGGGGGGGGGGGGGGGGTTAGGGGGGTCATAACCCCCCATAGACCCCTCAGTATATATATAAAGTATGAGGGGGTTGCAAATCGACAGTTTGAGGGGGGTGCAAATCGACAGTTTGAGGGGGGGGGTGCAAATCAAAAGTCTGGGGGTGGGGGTGCTAATCGAAAGCTTGTCCCCGGGTAAAAATTGGAACCCCCCCCCCCCTTGAAACGATCCTGGCTACGCCACTGACCACAAGGCTTTTTCAGATGTACACATTTTTTATTTTTATTTTATTTATTTTTATCTATGTCGTTCTACATGCTGCTCAATATTATTAAGTAATTTTAAACAGATTACAAAAATATTTAAGTTATATGAGATGTTTTGCTTGGAATAAAATATTCTCTTGATTTTTATTACATGTATGTTTTGATACCTTTGTACATGTACTGGGGACAAGGATCAACGAATACTAATTATTGAATTGCTGTATTCAAATTCAGGCAAATATTGAACTCGAATCCGATATAGTGTTTAATATGTTAAGCCCAGTTTGAGAGCAAATACTTTTTGAAGAATATCATGGATAACTAAGGCCTACATACATTATTTAATTCAACTTTGACAAAATATAATACAGAAATATAATAGACACGACAAATAATAACAAAATGATTAATAATATCAAATATTTAAAAGTGCGAAAAAGGTTTTGATTAATTCATAATTATATGAAATTTAAAAAATAAATTGAGTTGGAAACAGGCACAAAAAAGCTGGAATTACACACATTAAGTGTGCTGAAACTGAATACAAATACAGAAATAATTACACAGAAGACAAAGACATCATCACAGAAGGAAATCAGGTCGAAACAATAGCTTTTATCTTAACTATTTTACTGCAAGTTTTTGTTTTCGTTTCTAATTCACAATAAAAAAAATATCATGTAAAATTAAAGTGGGACAGTTAATTTATTAAGTATAATAAAAAAACATAACCTTTTTAATGCATATTGCTACCCTAACCCTAACCCTGACCCTAGCTTTAGCCCTAGCTTTATCCCAAACCTTAAGTCTATTACTAGGCCTAATCCAAACCATAATCCTTAATCTTAACACCAACAACTTGACATGTACAATATTATCTATTGAAGAATTTACGAGACCTGAAAAAAATCTCATCTTGATGGACTCCCCCCCCCCCCCCCCGACCCCTCCCATCAGCTATTTGATACTATGACGTAAAAACATGATGCTTAGATGCTTCAACAACTTTATTGTAAACATTGTACATACAGAATAATACGCTTTTTATATAAAAGGAACTGATATGAACCAGTTTCTAAAAATACCAACCAATCACGTCACAGTTCTCTCAACCATGCACTGTACACAAACCCCCAATCTATTTTCAAAACTCTTTATATTTTATTTTCTATTTACCTTTATAATCCGTTAATCCCGTTAATCCCCGCAGCCACTTTATCCCCTCTCAACCTAAATATTTGTCATTTTCTTGGCCTGGACTATCTCCCAATTCGCCTCCTACAACTTAGGCAAGATTGCTCCCCCCACCGTCACCTGTGGCCCAATCTAGCCCTAATAAACAATCTTCTGATAGACGCAGGCGTCAATTCAACACTTCTAACACCTGCAAGATTCGGGGTTTTGGCATCTTATCTTGGTCGTCCGCGCACGGAGATATTTAATGGGGGTTTAATTTGTTGACTTATCCGGCGAGAATGGATCTGCTTTGGTGGAGAGGTAGAGGATCTTCTGTTAGATATTCTGGGAGATGTATGGTAAAAGGTGGGTCTTTAAAAGTCAGTTACAGCGGTTCTTATGTGATTTTGGACAGGGCGGTATTGTAAATTGTAGAGGCATTTAGTTATGTTGTAGTTGTAGTAAGGACAACAGATAGGGCAGGGCGATGTTGTAAAGTGTAGAGGCATTTAGTTCTGTTGTTGTTGGGGTAATGACAAGAGCTAGGGCAGGGATTAGGGGAAGGGTTAGTTATGCAGTAAGAGGGATATTAGTAATAGATTTACAGGCCATCGGATAGCAACCACATAACTGGTGATTACTTATTAAACGCCTGATTTTGATTTTTATTGTAACTCCGCATATTATGGGTTTCGATAAGTTGCTATTTTAAATCTAGAACACCTCCTATGGTTAATGTGCTTGTGTCATGCCTTCAGTAATGGGAAACGGGTGATGTGATTTCTTTGCAATAAAAAATTAAACGCATTTGATTTGCTTTGATATCCCGTATGGACAGTCAAGTCTAGAAAGACTTCACGCAGCAGTGGCGTCGCTAGGTCGGGTGTCACCCGAAGCGGTACTTCGTGGTGTCAGCCCCCCCCCCCCTAGAAACAAAGTATATATATATATATATATATATATATATATATATATATATATATATATATATATGTGTGTGTATGCCACATTATAGTTACCCCGTTTACATAGTGGTGTCACCCCCCCCCCCCCCACCTTCTTGAAATAATTGTCGATATGTACTTAAAAAAACTATTTAACTTTAATTAATCACTAAAGGATCTAGCAAAAAGTCATTATCTTCTGTACATTTTGCAATATTTTGGCTTGGTGTCACCCCCTAAATGGTGTCATTCGGTGCTGTCCGCACCCCCCCCCCCCCCCTCTGATGCCAATTTAAATAAATGTATTACAGGTACAGCTTCAACTAAAAACCCGACTTGGTAATTTCAAATCGATTCTTACTCAAGTTTAAAAATTAAATTATTAAAGTGAGTGTTAATCTACTTAATGAACTGGTCCCAGACGACTATAATCAGTTGTCACACCTCGTTGCTCTCAAGCTTGCAGACTGAGCTACGTCTGTACCAATCGACTAACTGCACCTAGCCAGATCAATTTTACCCAACATGTAGGATGTTGTCATGAAAAAAAGAAACAAATAAAATTTTATTCTTTTACTTATACGTATGTTAAAACATTATCTTACGATGTTCTTTTTTGGAGCTTCTTTAAGCTAATGAAAATTATTTCTGTAATGTTTTGTACTTTTTGATAAATATAATATTTGATTAAAAATAGTTGTATCTATTGCTTTTGGTACTATTGAGACTGTATAAGGATAGAAATTTGTTCTATAAAGCAGATCGCTGGTTAAATTAGTTAGTTCAATGACAATCCCACGCCTTTAAAACAAATTAAAATAAAAGAAAAAACAATCAATTTAATGTAGGCGACTAGGAATTAATAACAATCAGTTAAACATATATTTCGTCTAAGCTTCTTCGTTACTCGACAACCCCCTAGTGAAGGTGAAGAAGAGTCGACCTATTTCTATCGAATGTGTTTACCGTCATATTATTATTAATTTCCGTAAAGATGTTTACAACAAGATGCATTTAACAAAATGAGGAGCCGATTGAAAATGTCTGACAAAATGGCATTGAGCGATACATCAAATGATTTTTGCATTGATCAGAGATTCAAAATTGGTTTAAAAAATTTTTCAAACAGATACAAGAAATGAGAAAAAAACATTGTTTTCGACTTCTTTGAAACATTGCCGTAAAAATAGATAATTCAAATCCAAAAAATAACGTTCTAATCTATTAAAGTGCAAGGAATTTAGAAAATTGTTCATTTTGTGTAGTCCTAAAAGTTTGGTCCTTTAAATCGTATTTAAACAAACATGATTAACAACATAGCTTAGCTTGCCTCTTTTTTTTTTGTTTGTTTGTTTTGCTATTGAATTTCTTAACTTTCTGTCTTAAGGGAAATACATTTTCCTTATTTATTTTACAATTAATTTTCTCTTAAATGTTTTCCAAGTACTATATTATTTGATGGCTGACTTTTGCGGCATTTAGTCGTAATGCGGATTATAATCAGTACGCCACTTAAATTACAATAATACATTGACAATAAGTTAACTCGTTCACCAGTAATAGCAAACTGGATATCATCCCCCCATCTACCTCCCCACCAGTTTTCGCTAAACTGACAATTAAAACGTACTGATTTGTATATTTTTTATTGCAATAATGTTTAGCTGGATATGTAGAGTAAAAATGCCATACTATTTTATGACCAAGTTTATGAATGTATATGTGTCGTATTAGTGTTACGGTTTAGGAAGATGCATCATGTAATGCTGCTGAAATGTTAAAAAGGTATAATATTAAAAAAATAAAGCTTTTATACCTTATGATGTCAAAATATACAAACATTTTCTATACATTTTTGGGAATGAATTAAAATTTCCATAAAACTATTATATTTATAAAACTATCAAATTGTGGTGTTTTTTTGTTGACCTATATTTCTTAAATGTTATAGGCAACTAATTCGTTTAAAACATTAGGGCAAGCTTTAAAAAGAAATGTAAAAAAATGCAAATACCTGTCATTAAAATAAAGTTAATCGAAGCATGAGAAACTACCCACCAATGCATCAGGTATGGCTACCATTTATACTGACACCCAACTTTCTGGGCCATCAAAAACAAATTCTTTTAGAAATAGGCAACGCATTTAAAGAATTATTATCAAAATAACTATAACAGTAGTAGAAAAATATATAGATCCTAGACATTTCAAATATAATATCTTAAGAAGTTGAGATGTTTGAGATATCAAAATATATCTGTACTTTGTTATTCTATAGAAACTCTTGTTATTTCACCAGCTTTAAAAACGTTATGTTTATTTATTATACAGCGGTGTTGGTAAACATCTTTGACTGTTTTATGAACTCCTCAGAACATTCGTTGCGGAATTTTTAAAATTAACATCTATAAGTGGCGTAAAGTGACGTTATAAAATAGGCCTATATAAAAATGTTAATTCGTTTATCCATTAATTGGTTCTAAAAGTAGACTTTGATGAAGCGGAAGGCAATAAAACAGAAGAATACAATCAATACAGAGAGATAATTATCTTAGCATTGGGTGACGTACATGTCCGTCACGTGAATGACTGCTCACCTACACATCTACCAGATCAAATACTCACCGGTCCTGACAGGCTAGAGGTGACCGTTGATGGGTGGAGTTGGGCAGGTGGTGTCGTTTCTTGGCATGACGTCACACAGGTGGTGAGGAGTGAGGTTAAGATACTTGGTTGTTGTTTAAATTAGTCCGAATTCGTGATGAAAAAAAGGTAAACTAACGGAACATGAATCTTGAGTCGTGAATTATGAGTCCCGATGCTCACACAACTTCTGAATTTGGTGAAGATATATTTTACCCGAAAATAGTCCAAAAAGTTTTTTATCTCAATTTTCTAAACACACTTTAAATTTTTTTAAATATTTTGTAAAGTTTATTGAAAAAGAGCTAACACCTGCTTTGGTTCGTTACAGAGATATGTTATCAGCAAAGGTTTATTCTAAAACAAGTTCACTGATTCCACTTTGTTTTCTCGCGTTTAATTAACTATCCCCAACGCCGGCTATTACTAGACTAATCTACCATCACCCTACCGTCAGGGTTAAAAAGCAAAATCTCCCTCCCCCGCCCAGCCCCGGGGCCGCCTCACCGGGGTGCCAATCACCCATCCTGACAAATGTTGGCCTGCCGTTCACTCCCCTGACACGCCCCGTGCGGCTGCTCGTCCGGGGCTAGCAGCAGACGACACGGGGTCCATCGCTGATTGGCTGCGCGCCGATAGCAAATATTGGCCGGATCAATAATGGCGTCAGGCGACACGGAACGGAGCCCAGCGACTAGATGAGGAAGAAACGGTTGTAATCTAATTGAGGGATGGCACCCTAGGGCAGGGCGCTTAGAGACAAGAACAAATTTCTTGCGTTTATATTCCATACAGGAGAAGAAAAATTTGGCCATGTAAAAATAGAATTTGGCCATGTAAAAATAGAATTTGGCCAGGAATGCTAGCAGGATCAGAATTTTCTTGCGAGAAAAATGGTGGCATCGTGAAGGAATTTTCGAAACGTTTGAGGCATGTTTAAGGTCTGGGGGGTTGTGTTGGGGTTGTCAGCACGCGGGTTGAGGCAGGTTGGAGGCAGAGTTTCTTTCAGGCATCTCCTCGGTCTGAGGTCCCTCCGCGAAGAATGTCTACAGTAGTCGTACCTTTCCCCTGAACGCAATAGAGAAATAGAATATATATATACTTTTAATAGTGTCCGTTTGTCTAGAAAATTAAGTCCGCCCCTCGAAAATTTCAATTGCCCCTTTCTCCTGTACCCCCGGAGAAAAAAGTATGAAAGAAACACTAGTTGCAGGGTTGTGTTAGTACGCGGGTTGATGTAGGTTCAAGTTTGGAGGGTTGTGTCAGCCTGCGGGTTGAGGCAGGTTGGGGGGTTGTGTCAGCCTGCGGGTTGAGGCAGGTTGGAGGGTTGTGTCGGCCTGCGGATTGAGGCAGGTTGGAGGGTTGTGTCAGCCTGCGGGTTGAGGCAGGTTGTAGGGTTGTGTCAGCCTGCGGGTTGAGGCAGGTTGTACTGGACATGGTTGACGTCCATGAAGCAGACAGACTGACGCAGGGCTGGAGCCGCCTGTCCAATGACAATGTACAACCTCCACAGTGTGGCGGCATAACTCTCGGCGTTTCTCGCCGATTTCCGCCTCCTACATTTTGATAATTACACGGGCCACTTATTTCTGTTTGACCCCCGCCCATTTACACATTCTTAGAAAGGTCCTTTGAAAAAAATAATCCGTCGCTGAACAATCGTTTTGTGTCGCATATCGTTGCAAAGTTGGAGACGGATTTAGACTTTTGTTTTGAGACACGTGCAGTGTTGTGTTTCTTCCAGACATTTGTCTCCGTGGGGGGGGGGGGTCACTTGAAATTTTCGGGGTGGGGGGACGACTAAAATTTCCTGGGGGGGGGGGGGGGGGGGGCGGACCCTATAAAAGTGTATATTTTCCATATAATTTCCATTTCGTTCGGTGGGGGGAGGGGGGGGGGCAGAGCCAGCCAGAAAAGATGCCTGGAAGAAACTCTGGACTCGTGACCGAAGGATAAAACTTCAGGATGGTCAGGTCTGGCTAGGGTCAGTAGTAAACTATGACAACCCAGTCACCTGTCAATAATGACACTGACATCTATTTCAACAAAAACTGTCTAAGAATCGGAAGTTAACCGAATACCCCGAACACCAAGGGTTCGTAGGAAAAATAGTTACAAAAAAATGTCACAGAAAAAAAGTCAAAGGAAAAGAAAAAAAGCATGAAATAAAGTCAGATGAAAACGGGTCACAGGTGTGTATTTGCATGGAATTTGTGACCACTTTTATGTTTTCAGAAAGTGCAAATCAACATAAGATTAATTAAACGTAATCTAAACATTTTGGATTTATATGCGTAGGTTGTATATGCAGGATAACATTTGTAAAACATATTTAGTCTGAAGTATGTAGGTTTTAATTCCGTTATAGAATAGAGTTAAGTATAATGTTCCTTTCTACTCAGTGTTATCATATTTTTAAAATACAAACTTTGAATCAGCGTTCGTCGTATCATTATTCTCTATTGCTTGTCGTCCATTGGGGGGGGGGGGGGGATATTGCATTGTCTATTTGATGTGGGGATAGAGTTTATACCATTGCACTGCTGCTTAAAAGTTAACCTTTTTTGGCCCTTACAGTTCATATGGCGATGAATTAGAGTTCATCTGTTATATTTTTAGCCACGGGATATGAAGGGATAGTGTGGTCAGTACTAAATTAATCCGCCTTTACTTTACCAATGTTAGGCAGGGAACAACCAGAGCAGGGTGGACTCGGAGTTTCTTTCAGACATTTTTTACCTCAGTACTGCTACCTCATCACTACTACCTCATCACTGCTACCTCATCACTGCTACCACATCACTGCTACCTCATAACTACTACCACATCACTACTACCTCATCACTACTACCTCATCACTGCTACCTCATCACTACTACCACATCACTGCTATCTCATCACTACTACCTCATCACTACTACCACATCACTTCCACCTCATTATTACCACCTCATCACTACTAGCCCATCACTACTACCTCATCACTACTACCTCATCACTACTACCTCATCACTGCTACCCCATCACTACCACCTCATCACTACTACCTCAGCACTACTACACCATCACTGCTACCTCAACACTACTACCACATCACTACTACCACATTACTACTACCACATCACTGCTACTTCAACACTACTACCACATCACCACTACCACATTACTACTACCACATCACTGCTACTTCAACACTACTACCATATCACCACTACCACATTACTACTACCACATCACTACCACCTCATCACTACTACCTCATCACTACAACCTCATCACTACTACCTCATCACTACTACATCATCACTACTACCTCATCACTACTACCTCATCACTACTACCACATCACTACTACCTCATCACTACTACCTCATCACTACAACCTCATCACTACAACCTCATCACTACTACCTTATCACTACTGTTGCGAAGTGCGTTTCGGTACGGGTCGATGCTGAACTTTACGAACAATAGATGACGACGATCCAATGAAGAACACAGAATGACGCTACGATGTTTCCATCTTTTATTACATATAATATCAACAGCTACATAGACGATAGACGGGACGACGACTTCTAGACATCCTCACAAGACGACGACAAGACCAAGACTGACTTCCAACTATCTTCCTAACAACCAAACAACATTCTCCCTTACGTCACATCTTTATTTCCTTTTTTTACGCATTCATAATCTTCTATTAGCACCACTACACACATACTCTCAAACCATCTACAACTTTACTAACTCCATTCAACTACACACATACTCTCAAACCATCTACAACTTTACTAACTCCATTCAACTACACACATACTCTCAAACCATCGACGACTTTATTAACACACATACTCTCAAACTCACTCCATACACTTAAGTCCATTCACAACAACTAACACCTCATCACTACTACCTCATCACTACTACCACATCACTACTACCTCATCACTGCTGCACCAATCACTACTACCACATCACTGCTACCTTAGCACTACAACGTCATCACTGCTACTCAAGACTGCTTCTTCATGATTGCAACGGAGAATGTTAACTCACACTGCGGGTCAAATGACGTCACTCTTGACCTTGCTGACCCTTAGGTCGATGGATGGCATGACCTACTTCTGGGCACACGACTTGATCTGGCCGAACAACAAAAGAAAAACGTTTGGACAGGAATCACGGTGCCTGGCAGGGTTTAGCAGGGTTTAGCAGGGTTTAGCAGGATTTAGCAGGGTTTAGCATGACATAAAATGTAAATACCGACATGGAATATATTACCGATGTCCGACACTAGACCTTACAGGAGATAGGTGTGCAAAGTTGATAAATGTAGTGTAATCTTAGGTTTAGTGGTATGGTAAATAACAGTAGAATTAGTGATATGATACAACCCGGATTAGGGTTTTGGTTAGTGATAACGTTAGCTCTAACATTAACAAGTTATAGCTGTATTAAGTTATCTAGTAGAAACCCAACACCCTGTTTATAGACGATTCCATTACTGTGGCATTAATGAAGACTAGTATGACACACCGATGCCTAGACTAATTAATGGATAGTCCAAACATTTTATTTTTAATTAAAACAAAGAGAAATATTTTTTAAAAATAAATAAAGCCAAAGCATCATAAAAACAAAACTAAAAAAAAAACGTAAATACAAAATCAAACTATAAAACAATAAAGAAAATAAATTCAATATTCAGAAAAACGAAAAGAAAATCATATAAAAAACTGTACAAAGAAAATCCAGAAACATATTTGCATTTTAAAGACGAACGAAGATTATCGCTTTAAACTTTAAACTGGTTACAATTCTATTGACTCAAAGAAGCTCTTGTGCGGTAACAACAGTGTATTGAATTGGCTGTTAACGCCCACTGTATATGATTGTTCCCTAACGTCCCTTTTCGAAGCGTCGATACCGTGCAAAACATGTAAACAATCGCTCACACCTATAAGTCAGTTACCTTTTTGGATTTGCCAGTCTATGGAGCAGATGAAGCTTTAATCTCTTGGACTGGCCTTGACATGAGGAATGACGTGGTCAGTTTTTCGCCAAGCTTTTACTTTTACTTACGTCAATCAGTTAACCATTAGAGCTGTTGGGCCCAGAGACGTATTGCGGACTCGAACCCAAGATCCGGATTCCAGACTTTCAGGCTAGCAATGATGCGCTCTACCACCCGACCACATACTTAACTTGTAATAATTTTTTAATTTTGCTGCACGTACAAAATTAAATTTTGTATTCCACTGCAAGCAAAATTGCCAACAATTGCTACTTTTCTACCACAAAGTGCTAACATTCTCACCACTAATTGCTAACATGTCCACCACAAATTGCTAAAATTTCCACCACAAATTGCTAAAATTTCCACCACAAATGGCTAACATTTCCACCCTCCACCACAGATCGCTAACATTTCCACCAAAAATTGCTAACATTTCCACCACAAATTGCTAAAATTTCCATCACAAATCGCTAACACCTCCACCACAAATAACAGACAAAAAAAATCAAACATTTTGAAATGTCTGGATATTTGGCTTGCCAACGCTGATCGGGAAAATCCTGTCTAAAATGACAGGCTCCGATATCGCAGACGGCCCACTGTCTAGCAGACGACAGCAGGAGCCTCCTGAAGCAGCTGGCACCACAATCTGAGAAGCAGAGGCCGATGGGATCGTTCTATTTTTGTCTCCAGCAGCTTGGGAGTTCAGAGTTAGCTTCTCCTTGTTTTAAAGCGTCACACGCATGCGAATATCGCACCAGGAAAATTCAACAAACAAAACTGCGTCATACGTCGTGTAAATTGTAAATTGCTATCGGAATAACAGTTAAGTAGCCATTGGAACAGTTGTTCATTGGGCAGATGAAGTAGTTTTCATCTGCTTCTCGGATCAGAGAAAATAAATGGGTAGTTAGGTCTGCTGTACCACTCTTACAATCAAAATCCTGTGTGCAAAACATTTTTGGTGTGCGCGTTATACTAAAAATAGATATTTAATTATATTTGAATTTTACAAAACACCGCAGCACACCTTTCATGGAGCAGGGTCGGCACCATGACCGACGGTCATTTTACTAACCTGAGCATCAGACCGGTTGGACTCTTCAGATATTGTTCTCCAGGAGAATGGCGCGGGGGGGGGGGCAATATTCCCTCACTGGAGTAAAATATACTTACTGTCCATTAACGTCCAGTGGCGTAGCGAGGTCGGGTGTCACCCGGTGCGGCACTTAATGGTGTCACCACCCAGAGCGTAGCGACCCTTCCAGGGGACAGGCTTTCAATTTTCGATTTGCACCCCCCCCCACCTTAAACTTTCGATTTGCCCCTCTTGAAAGACTATTTGACACTCGAATTAATCACTTAATTAATGGTAATTATCATTTTTCTCTATATATTTTGCTATTTTTGCCTTAATGTCACGCCCCCCCCCCCCTAAATGGTGTCACCCGGTGCGATCAGTACCCCGCCCCCCCCCCCCTCGCTACGCCACTGCATACACCAACATATATACATTCACAGACAAAAAAACGCACACACACACACACACACACACACACACACACATATATATATATATATATATATATATATATATATATATATATATATATATATATATATATATATATATATATATATATATATATATATATATATATATATATATATATATATACACACATTGAGAAAGATAAAGAGAGAACGGGAACGAGAGAGAAAGATAGAGTGACTCAGAGAGGTTGAAACAGAGTGAAAGAGATAGAAAGACCATATAACAGATAAAGAACAGTTCCAAAGATTTGTTTAAATTTTTATTTTCAAAGCCAGCTCCCAAGTCTTAACCCAGCAGTACTCAGTGTAAGCTCTAAACTGTATTGTACATATCAAAACTCTGGCGTCCCCACGATCTTATAGTCATAATTGTATGTATAAAGTTAATCCCATTTAGTCTACACCGACTATGCTCGTTGTTGATGTAGATGGATCTCCCAATAGAGCCCACATCAGCCATCATTGTGTTGTAGGGCGGTATCCCATCCCCTGGGTCTCTCTCGAGAAACCCATCCCCCCGTCTTCCCATTATCCAGCCACTTTGTAAGTCGCCGAAGATCAACAGAATTCAACACGGAGCAACTTCCGTAAGCGCCACCATCACGTGGTATTTTCTTTTTAATGTCCCATAATTCAATTACCGGTAGTCGCCCCCTGATCGCCGGCGCATGCGCGTGGAGAGATGTTGACACACGATGCCATTTTGCTCCTTTAATTGAGGAGATTAAGGCAAACGAATAGGGGCTGCACGTTCATCTTGTGCCAGTTAGCCCCAGGTCGGGATGGAGTGCTCTGTACTTGGCCTCTTCTGGTTTTAATCACGATTGGTCAACAATCATCGGATTGTTTGCGCGCGCGTAAAGGGAGATAAAAAAAAAAACAGAGCGAGTTTTGTAGTCTTCTGTTGCCTGCGTTGGTTAAAACGTAAGAAGGATAAGATCGTTCGCATCTGTGATCTGTGTTGTAATTTTTTTGTAGTCACAGACACTTTCTACCTTTCTGTTCAAACTTTAGCATGTTTTATCCAATTTTCTATCAATATTCTATATTTTTATCAGTATTGTAACGAAAACATTTTTTTAAAAGTATAATAGAATGATTACCGAGGTTTTCTAAAGGTTCCTCAATTAATGAGATCCACAAATGAAAAAAAATAATTTAAACCCCTTGTGTCCACAAGTCAACTTTGAACGACCCCATCCTCTCAAGCGGACGTCAACGAAAATGTAAAAATGTAATAGTTCCTTAAACATGTATTTCACATATAGGCCCACTAATTAAGTAGCTCGAGGTGTGTATGCGTAACTTGCAATAATACACATTTACATACAAATTTACACTCATATTTCATTGCTAACATTTACATACACATTTTAATGATATAAATAAACATACTAATTTCAATGATACAAATTACATACAGTGCTAACTTTTACAAACTAATTTATTCTTTTTCGTTTTCTGTTTGTTTTAAAATATTAAAGCCAGAATCTTATGTGTAAACTAAAATAAATTAAGTGTTTATAAAAGTATAAATATATTACGCGCGCTTGAATTTATTTCATCACGTTTGCATGACCCACATTCTGCTTTCATTCATAGCTGCATGAGTACAAACTTTTATAGACACATCTATTTAATTAATTGCTTGATGTGATTTGATTTATAGCTTTTAAACGTATACATTTAAACGTTGCGCGTGTCTTGATAATGAGATTTTGATATTAAATATTGACGTTTACACGGACTTGAACCCCCCCCCCCCCCCCAATTCTACACATCTCAAAGTTCAATTTAATCGGACCCCCCCCCCCCAACCTCCCAAATCATTCTTCATGTGGACATCATAAATGGATAACCCCTAAACCTCAAGTATGAAGATAAGTTTGAGGTTTCCAATCGGGTAATTTAACTTTTGGGGGTTCGGTTATACCACCAATTTCAATTTGTTTGTTATCATTTAAAAAATTACAACTTAAAGTTTCCTAAATCAAAGTCTGTATTGATAAGATGACACACATAAACCTAAGCTTTTACTTGAAAATCAAATCGAAAACTGCTTGTCATTAAATGAAGTAGCTGTCTCTGTATCTAAAAACAACAGCAACAAAAAACAGCAAGAAGAAAGAGAAGACAAGAGAGGACACCAAGAAAACAAGAATTGATTGTAATGATTGTAATGATTGTGATGAAGCAAAAAAGAAACATGTTAACCAAAGCACAAACAGGCCCAAAGCCAATCTCAAAACGTGATTTCTGATAGCCCGCGCGAAAGCCAAAATATCGCCGAGACAAAAGGGTTAATTGTTACCGGAATTTGTTCACCACAATGGCCGCTGTTGTTGGTAGAGAAGGAACATTTGGGCATGCGCAAACAGACGCGCACGCCGGACGCCTGGATGGAGAATGTTGCCAGTGTGGCCGTTTCTTTGTTCAAGCCTCGCCAGGGGGAGACACTGTTAAGTCAGTTATTTCTTCGTGTGGCCATTCCCAATTGTTGTGAGCCAACCTCTAAAGCTGCCCCTTCCCCGGGGAGCACCCGGGCCTAAGTGGACGGCCTAAAATATAATCTTTATGTTATGATAAACATTTTGGTTCGCCTCTTGTTTCCGGTTCGAGTTTTTAATTCTGAGGTAAACGGCTGCTCTTTGGAGTTTAATCTGAGACTAAACATGGGACAATTTTAATGAAGGGAACATCAAAGTTGACGCGGTCGTGTTCATCCGGATGTTGCGGCTAGGTTGAAAACATGGATTTGATCTGTAATCCACGAAAAGTTACCATTTCCTACGCCCATTAATATTTCCTGCTGTTTATTTTTAAACATTTCCTGTGATTACTTAAAACTCCCACATTTAAAAAAAAATGTTTTTTTTCTAGCTTCTTTAAAATATTAGCTTGCTTCTAAGAACCCATTAATTTATTAATTATTAATCTATATGTTAATATATTTTTGTGCTTCTTTAAAAAATATTAGCTTGCTTTCTAAGAACCCATTAATATATAAATGATTAATCTAGTCTATATGTTAATATATTTTTGTTCAGATTTCAAAATATTTCGTGTTTTTTTTTTGTATGGTCTATGACTTATGATGTATATTGAGTATTGACTACTGTAATGAAACGGAGTGGCCTAGCAGTAGAGCGCTAGACTGCTATTCACCAAATTTTAGAGTTCGAATCCGTGTTCAAGTCAGTATAATGTCACTGAGTTCACTCAGCTCTGATGGGTACCTAACTCACGTTAGGGACACAAAGGCGGCTGGGCGTAGTTCTGACCACACTATTCCGGGCTTCTGAAGCAGATCATCTCTACATAATCCACTCCATTTGTCTTAGGCACGAACGGGAAACGATGAGGTGATATCACATACAGGGGGGGGGGTTATCCATTCCCTCATCTTATCATTGCGATATAGATAGGCCTATTATCACGTATAATAAAGGACTTAAGGGGTCATCCATAAATGACGACACGCTTTTTTGACGATTTTTACCTCCCCCCTCCGCTCCGTCACACGTCGTCACAAAAAGCCAGAACCCCCCCCCCCCCTAAAATGACATCACACTTCAACCTACAACACCCCTCAAAATTGCAGTTGAATTTTTTTTAAACATCGATATTTTTCTAAAATCTTGTCTAAACTATTACAATTTATTAAAACAGTTATCTAACACGCGAAATGACGTCTAAAATTCGTTTTCTAACATTGCTTTTTTATAAAGCAAAAGTGTGACGTCGCAACATCTGGCACCCCCCCCCCCCTCCGTCCCCATCATCACACATCGTCACAAAATTACGGACCCCCCTCCCCTCTACGAGTGTGACGTCATTTATGGATGACCCCTTACATAATTTTATCATCCTTTTTAACATATAACAAATAACATTTTTTTTTTCATTAAACTTACAATTATGGGATACTTTACTTAAATACAATTTAGCTGGGTTAGAAACAGAGGCTTAGCTAGGGAAGGGCGGTTGGGTTAAAATTTCTTTAAACCGGTTACTATTTGAGATAAAAAAATTTGGCCGTCCACGAAGACATGTTGGACGGCCAAAATCTTTCAACAATTGATGCGTTTTTCATTTCAGAAAACAACAACAAAGAATGAAAAGACGCGTCTAAAACTTGAAATTATTTGCCCAAGACTAGAAACGAAACAAAGTTATTCATCGCTGATTTCTCGCTTGGTCCAACGTCATCCTAAGCACTGCCATACCAAACAAAACGACAAACAAGGGGAACAATGGAGAATAGGACAGCACTCTGTGGCGACAAGTTCAGGTAATTCGCATTAGTTCCCTTTCTTCTTACAACACCAGGCACAAAAAAAAAAAAAAAAAAAAAAAAAAAAAAAAAAAAAAAAAAAAATCCAAAATTTCAAAGTGACGAGGCTTTGAAACAGAAAATGGCTCTGAGAAGTATTGACCCAGCAAATGTTTGTCTGAAATCGACTCGAAGCGAGAACTGTGAAGAATATTGTTTCAAACGCGGGCGAGCTGGGCCCTGGAATGTTTTGCCTATTGTTGCTGTCCCATCAGATGAGCGAGCTGATTGGCTGTCATCATGTCACGTGATGATGGGGAGAGCGGTGTTCTATTTTTGGAAATGCTGTCATTAAACCTGACCGCGGTGACTAGCTGGTCACGTGAACAAACAGCCCGACAAAAACTTCGGTCAAATAGTTTTTATGGACAGCTGTCGTTTTGGAAAATTAAATTATTGTTAAACTTTGATTATTCTATCTTTTAGCAAAAAGACTTTTATTTTAATGTGTTAATTTTTTTTTTCAGACCCCTTTGGGTCGGCGTCCGGGGTAGTCGCACCCACCCGAACCCCTTAGCTACGCCTCTGTTGCTACCCTGAATTTATTATAATGATCATTTTTATTTATTTGTGTAAAATTTTTACTCTAAAACTTACTGTTATTTGTTGGAATCCAGCCGTCAATGTATTTGTATACATTTGTTTAAAGAATCGTTCGTCTTAATCTCAGAGAGGCAGTATAATATTTCTTTATGTTTCTGACGTTGTTCATCTATTAAAGGATCTTTTAGGATATGGGCTCAATGTTAGACCATAGTTATGGCCAGTTAGGGTTAATGTGTCTGTTTTTTCTAGAGGTGGACCAGTTAGGGTTAATGTGTTGTTTTTTTCTAGAGGTGGACCAGTTATGGTTAATTTGTCTGTTTTTTCTAGAGGTGGACCAGTTAGGGTTAATGTGTTGTTTTTTTCTAAAGCTGTACAAGAGCCAGCGTTAGGGTTATGTTAGTGACAGCAACTTTAAATAACTTTTTTTGCAGTTTCTTTATGAGTTTTAGGAGTTTCAAATGTTCTTGGCAATTTTTAATTAGACGTTTAATATTTTGTTTTGTTTGTTAATCGAAATCTTTCACGGCCCATTAACAATTCACAGTTGTCCACAGAGGCCTTTTTTCGTCTTTCCTCAACTTTGTGTACACTGTTACAACTTTTATATTTGATCATGGCCAACACGTTCCCCGCCTGTATCACTTTACACGTTTAGTGTTTGGTTCAAGTCCATCAGGCTAAGAGACAGTGTTGTAGTAAAGTGGTGCAGGGGGTGGGTTGACTGGGCTGCATCCAGGGCCACGGTGTTTTAGGGCCATCAACTGGTTGTTTTATAGTTAAAACAAGTCAACTGCGTTTACCTAGAGAAATAGCTTGGAATTTGGTTTAAATACCCACCAGGACCCTAGCGGACTTGATCCGTCCCTGCTATAGTGTAATCACAATCAACCCACAGTTGTAAACACAATCAACCCACATTTGTAAACACAATTAACACAATTTGTTAACACAATTAACCCACATTTGTAAACACAATTAACCCAATTTGTAAACCCAATTAACCCACATTTGTAAACACAATTAACCCAATTTGTAAATACAATTAACCCAAACTTGTAAACACAATTAACCCACATTTGTAAACACAATTAATCAACAGTTGTAAACACAATTAACCCACATTTGTAAACACAATTAACCCACAGTTGTAAACACAATCAACCCAATTTATAAACACATTCAACCCACAGTTGTAAACACATTTGTAAACACAATTAACCCACAGTTGTAAATACATTTGTAAAAACAATTAAATCACATTTTTAAATACAATTAACTCGAATTTGTAAACACAATTAACACATTTTTTTAAACTCAATTAACTCACATGTATTTTAACATGGGGCTTTACACATTTGTTTCGTCATTTATTTCATAGATTTCAATTTTAGCTTTTACCCTCTATGGCAACGCGACCCCACGTTTTTAAAACCATCTATGATATTTAATTATTGATGCATTTATTTCATTACTGTAACCAAAATGTGGCTTGAAATACAACCTCAAACTTTTTCTCTTTACACACTTGCTTCGCGATTATTTGGTTTATTGAATAGCCACCAACCTAAAGGGCGATTTTGGTGATGGTGAATTATTAATTAACATTCTAACCGTAACTTGATTTAGCAGATTTAATTATCAGCCAACTAAAATATTGCTATGAATAATAATAAAATTGCGGGATTCGCGCCGTTAGAATGTCCCTCTCAGCTCAAAGACCAATCAAGGTAGAGTGTTCATCGGAGCCACTAGTCACTTCTCTGGTTGCTGATTGGCTGGTGGGTTTTGAAAAATGCGCACGCACTAACTAGATTGAACATAGAAAATACACCCGGAAGAGGAAGTGGTAAGGACGCCATATTGGGTTATAAGCGGTACCAATAAGGTTAGCGGCGATGGTGTGGTCGTTTTGATTTGGACGTGATGAATTGACGCGACCACTTTAGCCGCGCGGGTGGGGGTGGGACGGGGGGTGGGGGCGCGCGGTTCCAATCTGATTAAGTCGATGTCCGGAACGTGAAAACTTGTGCCACTATTCAAGCGTAATCTGCTTATGAGGCTAACAAACTCCGCTGGAAGCTTCTCGTTGCTGGGCCATTGGGCTGAAGATGTGGGCACGGATGGCGGCGATTATGGAAATGAATAACGCGGGGGGCCCCGGGGTGGGGCGCTCACCGGAAACTTTACCGCGTAGGACAATAATAAAAGGGCGTTAATTTACAAGATCAATTTAAAATAATTGCCTGTCCCTGTTTGGTGTTCAATCTGTAACAGGATGGGGGGGGGGGGGGGGACGTCATATTCCAATGTCGAGTTTTCAATAAATAGTATTTTACCCTGAATCTGTGATTTTGTTTTAAAAAGATGAAAGCAATTTAAATGCTTTATTTTTTCATACAAAGAAGTTAAGTGGATAATCTTTAAAGTGTATAAAAAAAAGCTTAATCTAGTTGTTTTGTGTGACTAAAACGAATTATCTCAAATCGGGTCATTTTTTTGTCATATTACTCTTGGAAACTTGCGGTCGATAGGACAGAGGAAGCAGACATCACATATTTCTGTGACCTCAGAATATGAAGAGATAGTGTGGTCAGCACGACGCCTAGCCGCCTTTACTTTCCCTAACTTAAGTCAGGTACCCTTTAGAGCTGGGCAGACTCAGCACGTCCTACGGAGCCTGACCTGGGATCCGAACTCGAGACTTTCTGTAATCGGCATTATGAAGTATTTTGTCTTGACCTAATTAGTCGACTGATTTGAGACATTATTATCGTGTGCAATAAATTCTTTTTTAATTATTTTAAAGAAGAGAAAATGTAAGCTAAATCACATTTCACAATTACAGTCGCTCAAGTAGCACACAATCACAAAATCTTCTAATTTCTTTGGGCTTGACGTCATTTATGGACGAACTCCAACACAAAAGGTTGGGTCCCGCTGTGATTCGAACACAGGCTTTCGGATTCAGGATCCGACGTGCTACCCACTACACTACCGGACCGCTTGTCTACACGGTAAATGATACATAAATGAATCTACAATGATGACGTGTACTAGATTATCTAGGGATCATCGGACAGTATTCATATGGCGTATTTGTATGGGGGGGGGGGGGGGGGTCTGACCTCATAACTGATAAATTCTCTTCAATGAAAAGGTCAACACTATCATTTCGCCTTTACCCACCAGTTGAAATAGTTAGCATCTATTTTTGTACAATTTTAAAATTCGGTTCCTTTAAACTTACGACTGTCACACACATCAGTAACAGGAAAAGAAAATTCTTGCATGTTTTGACTCAAAGTAGCGCCTGCTACAGATTTATTTAGCGCCTGGGCGTTGTTCAATTATTAAGAGCTCTTTTGTTAACACGTTTTATAGCTTGTTCATAAAATTAATAAATTTCAGGATATGTAAAAAAAAAAAAAGATGAACGACGAACACTAAACACTCATTGTTATATAATCTGAACAATATCGTTACAATATTTGCAAAAGATGAACGGCGAGGTCGAGTGCTAAATTTTGCAACTGCTATCCCCAAGTTCGCCAGTTCGGATTCTTCTCTCTCTGGAGTTCGGATTTGGAGCATGTTATCCTCCTTTGTGTCGAGGTCTCTTAAACAACTCTACTTCTTCTGCCCCATGTGTCTTGGGCACAAACAGGAAAAATGATGATGAGGATTTAAAAGTAAAATAAATGCTATAAAAAAGTTTGAAAATAAACGACCATGTAGGCCTATCTGCGAGCCTGAGGTCAACTATGGATCACCACCAACGAGAATTGTATGTACCGATGTGATTCGAACACACGCTTTGTGATACAAGATCGGACGTGCTACCTACTAATTTTACGGGTTGTCTACAAACGATACATACTTGCTGGTGTCAAGAAGACATTTATGAGCGATCTCCCGCAAAAAACTACGAGATTTTGTAGTTTACAAAAAAATGGGTCCCGCTGTGATTCGAACACAGGCTTTCGAATTCAGGATCCGACGTGCTACCCACTACACTACAGGGCCGATGCGCTTTATAGTAATTAAAATATTAATCAACCTACAATGATGACAAGATTAGTCAACGTAATCATGATAACATGCAGTGGGCATTCACTTACGGCATATCGCCAGCCATGCTGAGGGTCAACAGTTATCTGACCCTGATTACATAGTTTTCTGCCAAGTCAGCAGATTTGTGTAGTTTGCAAAGGTTAGCAAAGTGGATCAGTGATGGCTGGGTCTATAACTCATATGGCTTCAATATGAATCTTGAAAATTGAATTGTTTACATTGAAATAACACTACATTTTACTACTTCAATGATTCATCCAGCCGGTAAAGTGAAAACCCATTCTAGCAAATGCCTGAAATAAAAAGGCAGAGAACGGCTGTCAGGCCTTCTTTAACTCCAGACTTAGCCATTACAGTCAATACATTTTGATTAGAGTTTCGTTTAATTTTTTTGGTGAGATTTTGTGATCATTTATTGTTAATTTAAAAACATTTTTTGCAGCTGTTTTTCAGCAAATATTTTAGTCGTTTCATTTTGCTTTAGGGCAACTGGAGTGGTTGGTTTTTATAAACGTTTTAAGTGAATTAAAACCAAAGATTTTGTATTTATATTAGGCAATGGATTGGTTAAAATGTCAGATGTTTGTGCTACGTGTACAAGTGCCCTAATTATCCCTATTGATCCCTAATTATCCCTATTGATCCCTAATGATCCCTTGCGACCCCTAACAATCCACCGAATGAATAGCCGTTAATCCGGCTGTTCAATCAATGCGTTCTCAATATAAGTTGATTACGGTATCTTTAGGTATACAAGCAACTGGCCCTGTAGTGTAGTGGGTAGCACGTCAGATCTTGAATCTGAAAGCCTGTGTTCGAATCACAGCGGGACCCCGCTTTGTTTTGCGTTAGATCAATAAAAAATGACGTCATCGGTGTTCGAACTCTGGGGTAGAGTAAGAATCTACTGAGATGGAGCTTGAATTTTTAAACAAACTGGAAAACCGCTAAAATACAGGAATTTTGGTTACATTGTTTATAGTATTTTGTAACAGAATCAAACGTATGGGTTGGGTTTCTTGTTTGTTATTGTATTGTGACTAGAGTTAATGAAAGTTATGGTTACATCCACGTATTATTTAAACTATTTTGATAATGTTTCTCGTTAAAGCTAAAATTCATGTAAAAATACCGTTCCTAAGAGAGAGACTCAGCCAAAGACGAACTGAAGCATAGTTGTAAATTTGTAAACAATTCAAGCTACGAAACAGCAAATACACCGACATAACCTCATCAAGGAGGTACCTCTGTGGATGAGACCATGACGTATACGTGTGAAAACCTTCGAGAACGTCCAAATACCAGATAGGAATAGGTGGCACCGGAAATGAGAAGTTACTACGTCAAATTCGAGGCTGCAACACCATCAAATCATCTACTAAATAGGAGCATAGCTGTCCGCATAAAGTTATAAATAGTAACGGAAGTAAAAAATTTAAAACACCAAGGCAGCTGGACCAGATGGTATTCCACACAAAGCAGACGTCTCCATATCCCACATTTGGGAAGCCAGGGAACTAGACTACCTTGTAAAACTGCAATAGAAAAGAGACGTGTAACAATACAACAACAATTACTGGAGAGGGAAAATGCTTCTACTTGTTCCGATGTTTAACGTATTCTGAGGATACAGAGCAATATGTTTAAATAAAAAAAAAATGTGCCAATGTTTTATTTTGAATTGCTGGAGAAATAGATTGCCACATTTGAGTTAAGCACCTATTTAACACAAAACAAATATCATTATGATTGTTTCAAATATACTTAGAAATATTTTTACTAAAATGGTTCCGCATCTAAAAAGATTTTCTGCAATCAATTTCTGGAAAAGTATGGAGAAAGTTCAGCGATTTTCTAAAAAAAAAACAACCATTATATTGTGTGTATCGGTGGATTCCTGCAACCCTTATAAAGCATTGTAGGGTATGTGGGTGAGAAAAAAGATCAAATATACTATAATAAGTTTACAATCCCGGATTTGGGTCTTGCCGTTTACTGCTTGTTGTGTTAATCAGGCTAACGAGGACTTATCAGAACTGAGGTCATACACATTAGCTAACAGCACACAATATCACTGACCGATAACCATCGGCTGGTCAGGCACACTTCGACTTCGTAGCTTGATAAATGTATCATGTATCATGTAGACAACCGGTCCGGTAGTGTAGTGGGTAGCACGTCGGATCCTGAATCCGAAAGCCTGTGTTCGAATCACAGCGGGACCCATATTTTTGAACTACATATATTATAATATATCGAAATCTTCAGTAAGCGAAGTTGGGCTGTTTTTACTGAACATTATACACTTTATAAAAACCAGTTTATTTCTTTACATTCTCATTTATTATGTTTTTATACAAAATTTATTTTACATGAATACAATTTTTCTTACTAAAATATGTAACAAAAACAAGCGGGGTTTCAATTGAGGAGCAGATTGAAACGATTTAATAGCATTTCATATAATTTCAATGAAAAAAAACTGCTTCGATTTAGGAACGATTAGACATACGAGCAATGTTACAGAAAGAATCTCAAGGTACCACATTTGAATCGCTGAAACCTGTGTGGATTTCAACCACTCAGTTAAAAAAAAAACGCTTTTGAAAGAATCGTGTTGGCAAACATGGACCAAAATCTGACATTCTACAAATAATTATCTGGCTTTTACATCTGACAAACTTTTGGCCTCTTTATAAAACTAATCTGACTACACGTGTGAGTAAATGAGGTTAACAATCTCGTTAGCAGCGATATTACGTTACTCCAACGTCTCGTTGTAATCCGCACTGACGATACAGTAAACACCCTTATCACCAGCCGCCATTAAACAGCCATCAAATTAATATTTCCACGACACAAAGTTGAAAACCAACGCAGAAATCGATGACGTCATTCACCGTTTCCGCACGACCGCAGAAAACGATGACGGAAGCAATCTCTGATCAGCATTACGCGTCGCGTGTCGCGAGAGTTGCGCGCGCCGGCCACGTCATCGTATATCATGTAAAAACCAAACAGCCCTTCGGTGTTGGGGCGATTTGTTCTTGTAGTTTTTGACCCGGCGCTTTCAAGGGCGATAACAACGTAGCCGGCGCAATCAACGGCGCACACTATAGAGGGAACAATTGTTTACATCAATTGTTCGTTTGTCCCCTCTAACTGGGTAAATCCAATCGATCGGTGTGGACTTCATCTCAATTTTTTTTTTAAATTTTAGACATTTATTTAAAAAGTAACTTAGTGTTTTTTAGTGGCTTCCTGTGCTTTGAGTACTCTAGCAACAATTTTCTGTTCTTCAATCAAAAAAGCACGGATGATCCTTTCTCTAGCTGCCTTATGACATGTAGATCCACCATAAGCACGTGTTACGGTCTTTTGTCTCTTACTAATGGCAGCCAACTTGTGGGGTCTAACAGCTTTAACCCCTCTCAGGTTGGTCTTGTAGTCTCCACATACTGGTGCCTTGGGGAGTTTCTTCTGATACAAATAAACTAGTTTACCACCAGGTGTCTTGGATACTTTTCTGCGATTGGAGTTGGTGTTGTAAGACAAATGTCTTCTGAAAGTGAGACGCTGAACCATCTTTACTTTTTTTTTTTTTTTAATTGGCCTCAGACATGTTGATTTACAGCGTCATTTGTGTGTTCGCTTCAGTATTACAGTTTTCATCATCGGCCTGTGAGGACTGATGCAGATTTACAATAGTAATAATTCTTTCTTACTTGTAGCCTACTTTCATTCATTTAAGATGGTTTACTTATACATAGATCTAATACAAAACGTCTATAAATAAAAATAAATAAAAAATAAATAAAAAACAACCTGAAAATGCAAATGTGTAATTAAATGATGATTCAAGGGATTTTTTTTCCTCGGCGTGGTGGGTGAGGGGGTGGGGGGGGGGGACGGGGTGGAATTTGGGTTTTTAAGTAGAGCTGAAATAAATTTGTGATTACAGAGAATTAAAGTGATACAAATTTTAAGCTATCGGAAAAGTTATGTTATTACAACAAGACACATCAAAGCAAACATTCTTCCCTTTCAAACATCTATATCTATACAGTCCTCAAACAATTGTTTTTTTTTTAATCAATTGTTTTAAACATTTAAATCAGTAATAATAATTTGTTTGATAGTCCCACACAGCATCAAAGACTTGAACATCAATTGCATATATAATAATCAAAGAGAGAAAATAAAATGGCATAAGACTAGACTAAAATAAGGTGTGCAAACTAGGTTTCTCTGGACTGGTTAGTTCACTGTGCTCAGTCCTTAGCTGTGGAGTCAAAAGTTCACATTGTAGCCACCCATGTACAGAAATAGAAACGACCTTGGGAGAAGTGTCTCTGTAATACACATACTGATCTATAATTCCAAAAATTTCCATGACATTAAATTGACCCTTGGCGATGAAGGCACGCTACCTTGAAATATCCGCTTGTCCGGTTGAGTGGGGGGGGGGGGGGATGTGTGTGTGTGTGCGGGGGGGGGGGGGGGTGGTGAGGTGTGTATCTCTTTCTACCATTCTGGTTGTGCACTTTTAAAAACCTGGGAAACAGAAGGTTGTTCTAATGTTAATTTACTTGAGGGCAAATCGAGTGATGTTTGGCTTGAGACTGTCTAAATTAAAATTAATACTTTATTGATTGCTTTCCTGTACATTTTTTCCCCAGTTAAGTGAGAGTTCCGAGTCTATGTCTTAGCTTTGCTTGAAATATTTCTGCTAAAAGTATCGTCTTGTTTTTGTATTCGGTATTTATAAGTTCATTAAGCGTGTGGTAGAAATGTTTTTGGTCTTGTCTTTGTGTTGGGGCGTATACATTGATGATTGTTATTTCTGTATTATCCATATTCAATGTGATGCAAGCTATCCTGCCCTGTTTATCTGTGTATGTACTTTTAAAATATCATCTGCAGTTGAAACCAGTACTGTGCAGTGAGTTTTTGATGCCGATGTATGCATCTAGTTTAATGGCTTCTTCTGTAGTTCCAATGTTAGTTTCCTGTAAAAGTAGGATATCACAGGGGTCGGCAACCTTTTGAGACCGAAGAGCCAAAAGTTACAATTTATAAAATTTCCCAGTTTTTAAAGAGCCGCCAACACTTTTTTTTAATATTATGATCTTTATTTAGGATTTGGTATATATATATATATATATATATATATATATATATATATATATATATATATATATATATATATATCAATGTTTGTGTGTGTGTGTGTGTCTGTTTTTTCTTTTATGTATTACTACATCTTTCATCCGATCGCCATGAAACTTTGGGAAGTTGCTAAGAATGCACATGGAAAGGTTTCTGCGAAAAAAGTTTTTCAAACTCGCAGGATTGCCCCTCCCCCCCCCCCACCCCCCCCCCCCCCCCCGGCAGCGTGCTATTCGATTCTTCTCTATATACTGTATATAAAAGTAAAGTCGATTGTGGTTTGACACCGTTCATCCGATCGTCATGAAACCTTCCGGAGTTGACTAAAACACTCCAGGGGAGGTTTGTACAAAAAAAAAATCATTTTAATTTTTTTATGGGCGGCGCCCGGGTGGTGTATTTTTTGTCAATACACCTTTTGGCGCCCAGAGTTCCGGAGCGGCTATGTTAGTACTTGGCATCCATTAATCTTGCGTTCTGCATATCGGGTAAGGGGTACTACTATATTCAGCGGCAAAACTGCAACAGGTGCAACCACCGGCGCCTCGTCGATTGCGCGATCCGAAGCGCCCCGGGCTCACCTGCGAGCACTACTGTCGCCTACGTTCGTTTTTAAAAATAGGCTATACACTATAGACACGCGTTGATTTAGTCGCTTACTAAATCGAATCAGGCTCATCCTCCTGCTTCTCTGCAGGGTGCGATTTGGCGCCCAGGGCTATCCTGCAAGCACCAAGCGCCTATCTTAGTTTTAAGGAGCACCCTACAATACGACGTACGATGATTAAACCGAGCTAGGGGCCGTACGCAGCGCCACTGCGGTAGTGTAATCGGGTTCACGAGAGCGTCACTTTCCGTCCTCGACAATTAGGCGGTGAGTGATTAACTTACACTCAAGTCTTTCATACAGCACGCCATGGTGGTAGGCGGTAGTGTAGGTAACCAGTGCCTCGATAAATATGATCCAAACACGGGCATTGTTTACATTTAAATAACTCAGCTTTAGAAAACAAGGAAGTACATTGAAATAGGGAGTAACTAAATATTCTAATAGAATAGCGAGTGTTTATTGTTTATATTTGTTATTATACCGTTCATTACCGAGTGTTGCAGAATAATAATTTTATGAGTTTTAAAAATAAAATAAAACAATTATTAATAATAGTGCACCGAGATGAAGAGCCGCACCTTGAGACCAAAGGAGCCGCATGCGGCTCGCGAGCCGCAGGTTGCCGACCCCTGGGATATCAATACTGTGTTTATTTATTACGTTGTTTATATGTGTTTTGAACCATCTTTACTCACTGTTAAATCTATAATAATAGTTTCGCTGTCTGTGTATCTGACAAGAACGCTCTGTCTGACAAGAACGCTCTAGAGAAAACACAAGCAATTTAAAAACATGCACAGTAATTCGAAAAACGAAATATGACGTCGACACATTTAGCGTAGAGTAGAACATAGTCTCAAACCAGAGAGTGCACACAGTAATGTAATGACGTCATTGATTCTCGCGTAAATATTGAAAAAAAGGAAATGTTGTCTAATCTAAATGGTTTGCGTGAAGAGTTTCTTGCATACAATTCTTCGGGTAGGGGCGAAGCCCCACCCCCCGCGTAAGAACGTCTGAGCCCCCCCCCCCCCCCTCCCCAACTCAAAAGAAATTTCTTCATCGATACTCTATAACAAAATTACCGCCTAATTAATGTGTCTAATCTAAAAAGTGGTTTTCTTGCAATGGGACGGTAGACATGTTTTTTGGGGGGGGGGGGGGGGGTGGAGGGGTGGGGGGGGGGTGTGTGTGGGGGGGGGGGGTGTGTGTGTGTGGGGGGGGTGTGGGGGTGGGGGGGGGGGTGGTGTGTGGGGGGGTGGGTTGGTTTCAGTGTTTCTTTCAGACTTTTTCCTCCCCGGAGAGGGGTGGGGGTACTTGAAATTTTCGGGGGCGGGGGTAGAATTTTCTGGGAGGGGGCGGACACTGGAAAAAGTATATAATTATATTTCGTTGAATGGGACGGTAGACATGTTTTTTTTGGGGGTGGGGGTGGTGGAGGGGTGGGGGGGGTGGGGGTGTGGGGGGGTGGTGGGGGTGTTGTGTGTGGGGGGGGGGGTGGGGGGTGGTGTGTGGGGGGGTGGTGGGGGGTGGTGTGTGGGGGGTGGGTTGGTTTCAGTGTTTCTTTCAGACTTTTTCCTCCCCGGAGAGGGGTGGGGGGTACTTGAAATTTTCGGGGGCGGGGGGTAGAATTTTCTGGGAGGGGGCGGACACTGGAAAAAGTATATAATTATATTTCGTTGAATGGGACGGTAGACATGAGTTTTTTGGGAGTGGGGGGTGGGGGGTTGGAGGTGGGGGGTGGCGGGGGGGGGGGGGTGGTGGGGGGGTGGGGGGTGGTGTGTGGGGGGGGGGGGGTGGCGGGTGGTGTGTGGGGGGTGGGGGTGGGGGTGGTGTGTGTGGGGGTGGGGGTGGGTGGTGTGTGGGGGGGGGGGGTGGCGGGTGGTGTGTGGGGGGTGGGGGTGGGGGTGGTGTGTGTGGGGGTGGGGGTGG
Source organism: Physella acuta (assembly GCF_028476545.2). Classification (NCBI taxonomy): domain Eukaryota; kingdom Metazoa; phylum Mollusca; class Gastropoda; family Physidae; genus Physella; species Physella acuta. Next base: position 143,494 of record NW_026731756.1, on the reverse strand, counting down.
GTGGTGTGTGGAGGTGTGTGTGTGGGGGGGGGGTGGGGTGGGGTGGTTTCCTCATCGATACTCTATAATAAAATTACCACCTAATTAATGTGTCTAATCTAAAAAGTGGTTTTCTCGCAATTTCTTTAATGCAATTCTTCGCGTAGTGGCTAAGCGCGACACCAGTGTTTCTTTCAGACTTTTTCCTCCCCGGAGAGGGGCAGGGGGGTACTTGAGGTTTTCGGGGGCGGGGGTAGAATTTTCGGGAAGGGGGCGGACACTGGAAAAAGTATATAATTATATTTCGTTGAATGGGACGGTAGACATGTTTTTTTGGGGGGTGGGGGTGGGTGGGTGGGGGTGGGTGGGGGGAGGTGTGTGGGGGGGGTGGGGGTGGTGGGGGTGGGGGTGGGGGTGGGTTGTGTGTGGGGGGTGGAGGTGTGTGTGGGGGTGGGGGGTGGGGGGTGGGGGTTGTGTGTGTGGGGTGGGGGGGGTGGGGGTGTGTGGGGGGGGGTGGGATGGTTTTAGTTTAGAGAAAAGAGACAGCACTATCAGCCTAGCGCCCGTTGTACCCTTCCTCAACGGGCCATTTATCTAGTTAATACTAATAGTTTCGCTGTCTGTGTATCTGACAAGAACGCTCTGTCTGACAAGAACGCTCTAGAGAAAACACAAGCAATTTAAAAACATGCACAGTAATTCGAAAAACGAAATATGACGTCGACACATTTAGCGCACAGAGTAGAAAATAATCTCAAACCCAGAGAGTGCTCAAAGTTATATGACGTCATTGATTTTCGCGTTGACATTGAATAAAAAGGAAATGTTGTCTAATCTTAATGGTTTGCGTGAAGAGTTTCTTGCATACAATTCTTCGGGTAGGGGCGAAGCCCCACCCCCCGCGTAAGAGCGTCTGAGCCCCCCCCCCTCGGGGAGGGGGCGGACACTGGAAAAAGTATATAATTATATTTCGTTGAATGGGACGGTAGACATGTTTTTTTTTTGGGGGGGGGGGGGGTGTGGGGGGGTGGTGTGTGTGGGGGGTGGTGTGTGTGGGGGGTGGGGTGGTTTTAGTTTAGACTTTTTCCTCCCCAGAGAGGGGTGGGGGTACTTGAAATTTTCGGGGGCGGGGGTAGAATTTTCGGGGAAGGGGCGGACACTGGAAAAAGTATATAATTATATTTCGTTGAATGGGACGGTAGGCATGTTTTTTTTGGGGGGGGGGGGTGGAGGGGTGGGGGGGGGGTGGTGTGTGTGGGGGGGGGGCGGTGTGTGGAGGGGGTGGTGTGTGTGGGGGGTGGGGGTGGGGGGTGGTGTGTGGGGTGGGGTGGGGGTGGTGTGTGTGGGGGGGGGGGTGGGTTGGTTTTAGTTTAGAGAAAAGAGACAGCACTATCAAGCTAGCGCCCGGTGTATCCTTCCTCAACGGGCCATTTTTCTCGTATTTAATAGACTTGCAAATGGCCGAGAAGTACTCTTTAGATCTACCGATAAGAATTATATAATGTAGCGATGAATTGATAACTATAGTTTTTCTTTTTTAAATTAGTTCATCATGAAATTTGATTTGCAATTTTTTGAACTACATAATTGACATTTTTCATTCAATAACTTAATTGCATTTTGTATTCCTAAATGTGTCTTAGGCTGAGTGTCAGCTAAGTCTAAGTACACCTTGATTGAAAAACAAAATACCCATCTAGAAATTCTCTCCCTTGATGAGTAACAAAAATAATACTAACACAACTTTAGTCAAATTAGAAATCAAACTTTAATTTCATCACTATAGTGATATTATTTCTTTTTACTTTCTCGTATATACGAAGTATAGAGAAAGTATTGTAATCGTGCAAAAAAAAAAAATCGAAATTTTTACAAATCTCGACGTTTTACACCTCACTGATACGGAAAAACATAATTATGCAATCTTGTCCGTATGTCTGTGTGTGTGTGTGTGTCTGTGTGTCCGTGTGTAAACACAATTACTTGAGTATCGTTACAGCTAGGTTGATGAAATTTCATATATAAGTATTTTATCAAAATCGTAGATCCGTATCAACTTTTGAGCGATTTCCGATAACCGGAAGTGGTACTTTTCCTACTTTGAATTTTTCAAAAGCCTATAACTTGAGTACTATTTCAGATAGATACATGAAATTTCACATGTAAGTAAAAGATCTAACTCTCTACCTTCTGTTAAATTTTGAGTAATTTCCGTTGACTGGAAGTAGTAATTTACGATACTTTCGATTTCTCAAAAAACTAATGTAAATTTTAGAAGTACTAATAATATTGCGCACTATTATGCGCTTTTTTATTTGGCGTTCACTTGGTGTGCAATTAATTTGTCTACGAGATTTTATTCTATTTTTAAAACTTTAAGTATTTAAAATGGATTAAAAATCATGTCTATAGCCAGAGTTCCCATCCCTTGTTATTTTATATAAGAATATTCGAGAAAGTTTAGGGGAGATCACTCCCGGTTTATTTTAAATACAATAAGGAATAACAATTTTAAAAAAAATAAGATACTTCTATTATTACTATTGATAACTTAGCAGATATCTGCTAAATAACTGCAGAAAATAGTTATCGAAAAATATAAAAATGTTTATATATAGAAATATATATGTATGTTTGCATATATATATATATATATATATATATATATATATATATATATATATATATATATATATATATATATATATATATATATATATATATATAGGCCTATATATATATATATATATATATATATATATATATATATATATATATATATATATATATATATATATATATATATATATATATAAGGCATACATTCAATTTATAAATAAATACTAAATCCTTCACTTCATCCCCCAATTACACATGAGTGAGATGAACTTTATCGACTACTAGCACGATAATACGCCTGTAACAACTATTTCCTTGTTTATCTTTCGGGCTGAACTAATTGTTTTCGGTAGATAGAACACCCAGAGGAACAATTCACCCTCTCGCTCTACTGGTCTTGTTTACACACCGTGGTGAAATTAGCATAACGGGTGCGATGGCGTTCATCACCGATACACTTTGATGGCCGTTCTCGCGCGATTTCTCGGACATTAGAGCCACCGGGGGGGGGGGGGGAGAGCAGACAGCGGGAAAAGTCAACACCATTCTGATTTAATGGCCGTGTAACGGACGATACAAAAACAAAATGGCCTCGGTCGTCTGGAGAAGAATGCCCGGATGTTGAGGCGAGCAGAAGGCAGAGTTTGTCCTAGAGCCCGTGTGTCTACATCGGTGGGGGACGCCTCTGGGAGGGGGTGGGGCGCCTCTGGGAGGGCGTTAGACAAAGAACTCCGTCGAAGAGGAAACAATATCAAACGTTGCTTTAAAAAAAATGTAAAAAAAACTTTCGTTTAATTATAATTGGGGTGGTATTGATTTAATTTAAATTAGTTTAACTACGCCTTCGTTCTATCTATTTTTTTTTTTTTTTTTTTTTTTTTTTTTTTCTACGAACAGATTTCGATACTTTCAGATTAAACAAAAGCATCGCAGTTAAAATGCGTATATATTTAGATAAATATCACAGTAGATAGCTGTCTAGTTTAGCGGTTTCCGGAGGCTAAATTGGTCATCGATTTCTATAGAGGTGATACCCTACGGACCAGACCATTTGTCCCACATCATGCCAGTGATGCTACTGTTAATCTAAGCTTGTCTGTGTCCCATCGTCCCTTCTGGATTAGGCTTTCGTGAATACCAGTTAAGCTCGAAAAGTGATTGTAATTAGTCACACTGTAATTAGGACAAGTTGATTGAGTTACCAGAGAAGAAGACATTCAAACTTCGATCGTCACAATTTGAGTTAATTAAGATGTTGTATATCACGCTTAACAGTTATGCTTAGTATATCATTGTGGTCAAGATAACGATATAATTATTATCATTATGCTAAGTATATCATGGTGATACAACGTCATGATATAATAGTTATTACGATGCTTGGAACTTACGTTCTGTTCGAACCGAGGCACCAAATTCAAGACTACTGGGTTAGCCAAAGCGTGCTCTACCCACTATCTACGCCTGTTCATTAGGATAAATTTATCACTATAATTTCAAAGTACATTCTTTATAATTTTCTAACATTGTTGTTATCAACTACTTACATTAAAATAGCGATGACAGTATAATTATTACTGATGCTATTGTTATTATTACTGATGCCATTATTATTATTATTATAATTATTATTATAATTATTATTATAATTATAAAAATAATAATAATTATTATTATTATTATTAGCCTATTATTATTATTTTTATTTTATTATTATTATTATTATTATTATTTTTATTATTATTATTATTATTATTATTATTATTATTATTATTATTATTATTATTATTATTATTATTATTATTATTATTATTATTATTATTATTATTATTATTATTATTATTATTATTATTATTATTATTATTATTATTATTATTATTACTATTATTATTATTATTATTATTATTATTATTATCATTGCTATTATTAGATTTTTTCTTCTAATTTTTATTAGTAGTAGTATTGTTAAAACTTGTTATTATTATCGGCATGAGTTGGTTATAAAGGAAACTCATTATTACATAATTTAGCAAATCAAGGCCCACAACTCCTGATCTCACAACTCCCTAGCAACGCCACGCTCGCGTCTCATGTCGTCATGGCGTCTCGCTGATTGATCATTTTGTTTCCACTCGTCTCAAAGCCATGCGGCGCGCGCAACCGTCGCACGCTCGGGTGATTGCTCTTTAATCACTCACAGATAGCGGGCTCAGAAACACTGGCCCCAGGGTGGGGCGGCCATTAAAGAAAGTTTCAACCGCGTGTGGCGGGGGTCAGGCGAGGGGGTGGCGAGGGGGTGGCAGTCAAATAAATGGGCTGGTGCTGGTGCAGACGGGGTGTTTTGGGTGGGATGATTGCGGCAATCGGAACGGCACCCTCCACCCATCTGGACTGGGCTAGTCGTGGGAATGCTGCAGATATTGGGAGAGGGGCCGTTTGGAAATACAAGATAAACGACAGATTGAGTTTTACGATGCCCCTGATAGTAACTTCAAATTTTACCCATATTTCAGATAATGGTTTATGATTTTGCCTGTCGAAAAACTGAAAAAAAAAAATGAATTTAACTTTTTTTATTATAAATAATTTTAAATATATTCAACTAACAATTAATATTTTATAAACTAAACTAAATTGTGCAACCATCCGTTTTCCCCATTTTAGTTCTCAAGCAAATGGAAATAAAAATTTAAAAAATGAAGTCTTACCCAGCATGTAAAGAATCACAAATAGAGTTGCATTTTCTAACCTTATTAAATAAAATATCCAACCTTTTATTTTACTCTGGATATAGTTCACATAAATACCCAAATCATGTGACTCATTTCAGCCAATGGATCTGAAGATTAACCAAACGACGCTCGCCACGAACCTCCGCACGAAACAATAAACACCAAACGTATTGGTGGATTTTTAATAATAATTAAAATTTAAATTAATAAATTCCTCACTGAACTTATAATTTCTTGGTGTAGGATATTTAAAATTCTCACATAACCAATTTTCGATAACAGCGGTCAGTTAATTTGTGACAATTTGTTGGTCATCGTTTCTCATAATTTATTTAATTTTGATCTACATCTAGTTTATTTGATACATAACTGTTTCAATTTTGTTGCGAAACCTTAAGACAATAACTGAATCGAGCTAGGGGTAATTTGTATGAACAGAGTAGGAACAAGACCGTGGGTTGTGGAGTTGTGACGTCGTTCAGAGGGTGACCATCCAAGTGTGGGAAACTTGAGCCCCAGCCGTTCTCTGGAGTCAGAAATAATTGTTCGTCGATGACAACTGCAGTGACATGCTGAGAATTTGAAAATTAAAAGGCGAATGTAGTTAAAAAAATAGAACTCCATACAAAAACTAAAACTACACAACACTATGAAAAACGATCGTCCTTCACGCTAAAGAAATCCCACCCGGGAAGAAAGAGATTACACATATATATTCATAAAAAAAGTTTCTAATATGAAGTGTTTTTTTTTTTTTTTTTTTTTTTTTGTAAAAATAATATTTAAAAAAAAGGTTGAACTATAAATACAAAATCTTAGATCTTGTTGAAAAATATTTATATATACTTTAAGGCAATATCTTCATATTGTGCCAGATACGAGAAGTAAAACTCTCTGTATTGTCGAAAGATCTGTTGATTCATTTAGAGTAATTTCACCTAATATATAGCAGCAGCACACACACATACACACACACTGTTTAAAAGAGAAGTCCACACGTACATAACATATAACATCGCATATCGCATACGTATATACTTTCACATAAGCTGGTAAATGTTACGAAGAAACATATAGTGGAAGTGATTTAAGTGAGGAAAGTGGGCTGCAATAGAAGTGGTGGGTTCGGATCCATGTTAGCTTTATTTTCTACCTTAATGATAGTTATTTACTGATGCTAGATAACAGACGCATTTTCAAAGCCGAACCGTTTTCTGTTATTCAGACGATATTACACATCAGTCATATACTACATTAATTGAGCTTGGCCGTGCATTAATTTACTTTTGTTGTCAAAATTAATATTTTTTGTACGTTTGATCGATCTGCTACATAGCACTTTAATGAAATTTGTCACCAAAATACTAATATAGTTTTTACCACATATAACAGATTAACTAGACATTGTCAACAGTCTTCATAGTGTATGCACTTTGATATTATATGTCTTACTATATGTGAATTTGTGTATCACATGTAATATTTAATACGAATTATGCAATCAAACCAAAGAATTAACATGACATTCCTCAAGCAAATTGTATCATCAAATGCCATAATTTAATGCGGTTGTCTACTTATTTAATTTAGAGATTGGTTTGTAATTTTACCCCGAATGATCGTCAAGAATACGATACCCGGCCAGGCCGGTTAGTGAAAAGCCTGGCGCGCACCGCCAGATGTGAAGAATTACATTTCAAAACGGTCTCACTGGCTATCAGTCCAACATTCAATTTCGTTCTGCATAATTTCAAGAAGAGGGTAGGAAAAAAAGGCTTGTCCATCCACCGGTCCAGTAAGATTTCATCAAATGGTCAGTGTTCTCACTCACTTAATCATGGAATTATCATAGCGTCGCATGGGGTTTTAGGCCTAATTAATTAAGCAAGGGGAGGGAAGCAAATATTTGCCAGCCATTCCTTTGTCCAGACTAGCTCGAGTGACATGAGTTGCTGCCCCTTTAGAGGGCTGATTAAACACGGGGCGACTTTAGAATATAGCGGGATCAATAAGGGGAGAGCATCGCGGCTAGTTTAATTATAGAGATGTTCTTTATAGAGTGACAATGTTCGATGATCGCCCCTGTTTTTTTTTCTCCTCTCCCCCTTTTGTATGTACCCGAGAAGGGACATTACCCGCCGATAGAGCTGTCTTTTTAGGGCCGGGTCTGTGCTGATGAATAAATATCGGCGAGAAATTGAAAAGCATTTGTGTTGAATTAGAGAACCTAATGGCGCAATGCCCAAACCTTGGATCTCCTGGCTGAGTTAAGGGGAAATAATAGAAAATAAAGGGAGACAAGAAAAGTTTTTTTTTTCTCCTCACACGTTTAGCGAGCAATAATGTTTAAGGAAAGGGAGTTAACTTCGTGTTGTTTAGGCAAAGGGGAGTTAAGTTTGTGTTCTTTTTATTTTCAATCGTCTTTTTTTTTTACGACAAAATGCCATTTATAATGGACTTTTGTGAAAGGATTAATGGCAAGTTTTTTTTTTATATCGCTTACGATTTGATTGATAAAGTTGTATAAATATAAATGATTATAACTTTTAAAGCTGATTACGTTTTTATATGTTTAGGATTAAATTATGTGAATATATCAAAAGGAGTTTTACACAAATTCACCAATATAAATTATATATTATAAAAAATAAACAACCTCTTATGTTCTTGTTTGAAGTTTACTGTTTATTTATTAATCGGCCTTACACTTTGTTTTACATTTATTTAACGCATCAGCTCATTAGTCTTTTTAATTAACTATTTCAACTGGTATGTTAAACATCCTGATTGGTGATTTGTTAAGACAAAAAATGTAATGTAAATCGGATTAGAAAAAAGATTAGAGAAAGTCGTGTTGAACTTGCACTTAACTCTAACTGTTCTTACCTTGGCTGTATGGTTAATCCTTATCGTCAATCTAAAAAGGTATATGTTTGTCTAAGACTTAAAATAAAAACACTGAACTAAAGAAAATTTAGTTTTTATATCTATCTGCAGTGGCGTAGCTGAAGGGTGTGGAGGGGGGGTTAGACCGCCCCAGGCGCCGACAGTACATGGCGCCAAAAAGGTTAGGAAAAAAATAATTTAAAAACTTCGTTTAAGCTGCAGTATTAGATTATAGACAGTGAAGGTTAAGAAAATAAACTGCTACAAGGTGTTACACACTGATTTACCTGTATTATGCCTTGATTGTGTAAAAATACAACCTTTAAGTATCAGTAACAAGTAAAAAACCGCTCACCAACAAAACATATTCCCCTGTCTTTCTGTACGGACTTCAGGAGTTATCCCCCACGGCAAACTCCGACTAACTGGCTTAGATAACGGTTTGATTACCGTGTGTTGGTTGCTTCTGTGGGGTCGGCATGGTCGAGTCGGTAAAGATCATGGATGCTGAACCGAAAAGTCTCGAGTTCAAACCCACTGGCAGATAGGGCTCGATCCCTTCCAAGATTAAAAACTCTATAACCCACCCCACTGCCTATACAACAGTACACAGCATACAGTTTATCATACCTTATATCAAAATTTCCATGATTTTTGTTTTTAAATAAACGATTGCGTTTTTTCAGTAAAAAAAACTGCTACCTTGTAGTTTGATTTTGGTTGGACAAAGGCTATGGGAGCAAATCTAAAAAAAAAAACAGTCTGAAATCGGAGTCAATGGCCTCAATGGCGCATAACCAGTTGACACGTAACGCTTAATTGTGTTGAAGGCGTGGTCGAGTCGGCAAAAAAAAAGCTCATGGTTGATAAATTCGAACAAAGTCTCGAGTTCAAACCCACTGGCAGATAAGGCTCGCTCCCTTCCAAGATTAAAAACTCTATAACCCACTCCACTTCCTATACAACATTACACAGCATACAGTTTATCATACCTTATATCAAAATTTCCATGATTTTTATTTTTAAATAAACGATTGCGGTTTTTCAGTAATCGCTAATGATCATCTAACATTGCCAGTTAAGCCGGCATCTCCTCTAAGAAAGACGCCATCGTTGCAATACCGGAACGGCAGATTTTTTCACTTCCCGCCCATGAAATCATCACCACATAACCTATCGACAGCTCACGCTAACGACAGCGTCGGCTTCTGACGGAAGTCTCATTGACGACACCGCTTTTCCGGCCAGATGAACCGGTTGCCGGCTAAATGAACCGCTAGCCGGAAATTCCCCGGTCATAATCATGCATCATTTATTTCTTTTAAGCAGTCAGTCGGCAAAAGGAGATAAATGGCGATTTTAGCGAGAAAGAATTTGTCTTGGTATCGCTGATGAAGAGAGGGGATTCGCGAGGCTTAGTGGCTGGTAGGTTCCATGTGATTTAATGAATTGCTGGGAATAATTTTCCTGTTTGCCAAGAAACGTAAAGTTTTATTAATACTTATATGTCTGGATGGGGAATGGAACGAAGAACTGTTCTAAAGGCTGAGTTTATTACAGCTGGTAACTTATATATATATATATATATATATATATATATATATATATATATATATATATATATATATATATATATATGTATATATATATATATAAATATATATATATATATATATATATATATATATATATATATATATGTATATATATATATATATATATATATATATATATATATATATATATATATATATATATATATATATATATATATATACATACATATATATATGGATAATTAGATTGATGATACATGGATAGATGAATGGATGGATGGATGGATGGATGGATGGATGGATGGATGGATGGATGGATGGATGGATGGATGGATGGATGGATGGATGGATGGATGGATGGATGGATGGATGGATGGATGGATGGATGGATGGATGGATGGACGGATGGACGGATGGGCGGATGGACGGATGGACGGATGAATGGATGGATGGATGGATGGATGAATGAATGGATGGTTGGATTGATGAATGGATGGATGGATGGATATGTTATTGAATTGATGGCTAGATGGATGGTGGAGCGAGTGGAGGGCTGGGTGGATGTACAACGGGATATATGAGTAATCGAATAATTAAATGAATAAATATATGTATAGATTGATGGATGTACACATCAGATCTAATGTAATGTCCAGTAAAATATTACTATGGTCACCAACTAGTTAAACAGAGCAGGCAAACGATAAGCAAATGAATAGACGAGGGGCGGGGAGGGAGGCGGACGATGATGAAAACTCTAAGACGCATTGATGGTGAAATATTCGTAGGATTTGTTTCCATTTAATCCAAGTGGGTATCATTCGTCAGCGGGGCGTGCCGGCTATTTGCCCATTTGTTTAAAGCCAATTTTAGTAATGGCCGGCGCGGCGGCCGGTTGAGGGAGAAAAAAAAAAGTTTGCTAAAATTTGCCGGAATGGCCGGCAAGCGCCGTTAGATCACTAGTGACATTTGTAAATTGCCGGCTTGAAGATGAGGCGGTAGGGATTGAGCGAGGAAAAAATGGCTGGGGTCACGAGCGAGGGAAGCGATCATTTACAGCGGGGTAAGCGCTGCCCATTTCAGCGGGCGAGGAGAGAGACATTTTGAATTATCTTCTCTTTATTTTGCCTCCCCCTTTCTTCTGTTCACCTATCAAGACGCCTTTTAAGGGGCGGTTAATCTTTTCTGTTCGAGGAAGAGCACTCTCTTATGATTTCTAGTTTCTTTACGGGGTGGCTCGGGAGGGAGGGGGGAGAAGATAAATAAAAATAATCACTGTTTATTAGTTATGCTAGCTGACGGAGTGGTGGGACGTTACCAGAGAATTTCGGGAAGAATCACATACATGAGCGAGGGTAGGCGGTTAAGTTGGGTTTGTGGTTGTTGGGGGTTAAAGGTTGTCTGCTTCGAGAGGTCGGGTTGCCGGGCTGGTGAGTATGGAGGGGATGGTAGAAAAGTGATGGGGTTTGTGTAGTTGGGTGAGGCGGTTAGGATTTAAGTGTTGGTTAAGGTTCAGAATGTTTGATATGTTGTATGGTGTTGATAAGTGTTATACTATTTCATGGGTACAAGGGGGTTAAAGAGATGAAAAGGGAAGCGTTGTTTGATAAGTAAGATGGGGTTAGAATTTTGTTGTTTTTTTTTGGGTGAAAAGGGGTTAAAGGGATGGTTAGGATTTTTTTTTCAAATTAGATATCATTAACTCATTTGTTAGGGTTTTTGTATTCGGTAGTTGAGGTAGAATTAAAGTGCTGATTAGTGTTATGTAATGTTGAGTGAGGTGGGGCGGCAGTGGGTGGGGGAATAACGCGTTGGGTTAAAAGGTGAGACGGCTGGTGATGGTATTGTGGATGTGTTATGTGAGAGGTCTTGAGGCTGCTTACCTATATTATAACGGTGTTTAGGTTAGTCTTTTTTTTTTGGTTGGGGAGGGGGGACCTAAAACTATCTGGAAGAGAGGGGGGAGGGGCAAATTAAAAAAAATGAGTCAATTTTTGTACTCTTCAAAAAAGTAGTGTGTGCAGAAGAAGACCTTGGGCCGAAACATCAACTAAACCAATTCTTCTTCTTCGATCATGATTCTAGTGTTGGAAGGGATTCCCTCCTACACAATTTAGTATTACGTATCAACTTGGTAAGCGCCAACTTTGATTTCAGCCTGCTTTTCTTTTTGGATTTGCTTCCAAGCTAAAAGTTGTCTCTTCCAGAAGAATGGCTGTCCCCAGCTATCGAGCCTCATTTGCCCGGGGTTTCGAACTCGAGACTTTTCAGCAACCATGAGCTCTACCGACTCAACCACGCTGACCTCGATTATACCAGTGAATATCTTTAACTTTAAAGGCTATACTTAGACCACCATTATTTTCGTTTGTTGCTAATACTTATCCCACACACCCTATTGCAGCCATTATTTTCTTTCGAGAGTGTATCTCAGCTTTATCGGTTAGGTTACGATAATCCTAAAATTAGACACGATTTAAACAGCGATAAAGACATGAATTGGTCAGGATTAAGAAATACCCGTCTCAACCCCCCCCCTCCCTCCACCATACAACAGAATGTTGACACACTTCTAAAGTGACGCCCAACCATTAATTCAAAGCATTTTCCCTTCCTAAAAAAATCGGGTATCTCCTATTTATAAAAAAAAATCTCTTTAGCACCGGCAATGCATGAAAGACAACTCTAAATAGCCTGATGTAGGGGAGAGAATAACACTAATGTTCAATCGAGCATTCGTTCGCTATTAATCACGGCACAAAAAAAGGGGGAATTAATTCACCGATACAAATGAAGATAACTAATTACCGCACTTAATATTAAGTAGTGGCTCTGATTACACTTGAACTTTGACCCAGGAGACGTCGCCTGGGGAAATCTTCGACTGGTGTGGATGTCTCGTCACGTGACCGGAATGTTTAGTTAATTAGAGCTTAATTTCTAATTGTGTTAATGGGCAATCGAATTAGTTTTTTTTTCTCCCCATTTAGTTTCTTGTTTGGTATTGACTAATGCGTAGATTTTTAAAACTGTGAAGACAGAAATGGAAAATGAAAGATAGTAAAATGAAGCGATCAGTAGAAAAATATTAATTTTATACTGTCATCTTTTGTGCCAATAGTTTAATTTAGTGTACAAATGTGATAACGTAACATGGTTTTCAGCCTATCTGATGTGGGTTAATTTATGGAATGACTTCATTAGTGTTTGAAAAATAAATATGACTGTTTATGACTGTATGTGAATGTAAAAATACACATATATGTAATTGTTAAATGACAAACTATGTATGCGATTTTTAATTTCGCTGCGCACTAGATAGTATGTGAACATATATTCAAATGCGTTAATAAATTACCGTGAATGTGTATATTTATAGAAGACTGTGTATGACTGTGTAAGTTAGCATGTGACTTTATATGATTATGTGAATATAATTATATGTCAATGTATAGGATAGTTAACGAAATGTAGCTAAATCGCTTCTCACAATACTTCCAAGAATATGGAAGAAGGATTGAACTTGGTGGTGGTATTCTACAAGGGAAATAAGCTCTTAAAAACTTATGATGATAATGTTTATATGATTTTGTGCCCCCCCCCCACATACACAATCACAGACACACAGACACGCAGACACACACACACACACACATACACACACACACACCACCACCACTACCACCAAAATCAAACAACTGCTGCCTTTTAGTTTGGTATGACAAAGTATATGGAAAACAAATCCAAAAAAGAAAAAGCAGGATGAAATCGGAGTCAACGGCCTATATGGCGCATAAAAAGTTGACAAGTAAAACTTACTTGTGTTGGAGGGAATCTCTTCCAGCACTATAATTAAGAAAGAAGAAGAAGCTCGGATAAAAAAAAAACCCTAATCCAACCTTAATCCATAACAAACCCCTAATCCTAAGACCTAACATCTAGCACTAACCCCCTAACCCCAAGTAAGATTATAATGCGTTAAAAATGATGTTATTAATGCCATTCGTACTATTAATTAATAAATTAATTAACAAAATCTTGCATTAAAAAACAACTATGCCTATAACTATAATATTAGCATACATCGCTGTTAAGCGAAAAATACGCACGTATTATTGCCTCTATCTTTGTCGGAAACAAGCACCACTTGCAATTTGAAAATAAACCGGGAGTGATCTCCCCTAAACTTTCTCGAATATTCTTATATAACACTACGTGGGATGGCAACTCGGAATATAGACATGATCTTTGATTACTTAAACTTTTAAAAATAGAATAGAATCTCGTAGAAAAAAGAATTGCGCACCAAGCGAACGCCAAAACAAAATATGCATATTATTAGTTTTTTGAGAAATCGGAAATAGCGTAAATTACTACTTCCGGTCAACGGAAATTACTCAAAATTTGATAGAAGGTAGAGAATTAGATCTTTTACTAAGAAGTGAAATTTCATTTATCTATCTGAAATAGTACTCAAGTTATAGGCTTTTGAAAATTCACAGTAGAAAAAGTACCACTTCCGGTTATCGGAAATCGCTGTAACGGTACTCAAGTTATCGCGTTTACACACACACACAGACATACGGACGGAATTACAAAGCCCAGGTTTTCAGACTCGATTACGCATAATACGCCAAAATTTTGATATATCTGGATTTATAATTTTTGCCCGATTAAAATAAGTCTTCTATATCCCGGTTGTGATGAAGGACTGAGGAGTAAAGCGGTGAAAACTGTCAAAATTTCATGTGATTTTTGTGCACGATTACAAGACTTTATCTATACTTCGTATATACGAGAAAGTAATAAACCAGTTTAACTAGGGGAAAAAATCCATTAAAATTAGCTCAAAATTATAATAAAATTACAATGAACTTCAATACCAAAGCGAAAATAAATAAATCAAGAAATTCTATTATCGAAAACATGGACATAAAATATCTATTTGTATATACCTAAAATATTGTGTTTATATTAATCTTTACAATTATTCAATGACTTTACTTTAAATAATATACCCTATTTTTTTATTAAATACATAATTAGTAGAAAGGTGATACATCACATGTTAAAATAAATGACATCCAGACTGCTAAAGCCTAAGAACTTATTCGAGATTCTGGAGTTGAAATTGTAAATGGAAACGATTGTGGCCGTGGTTGGTGATTTATAAATCTACATTCGGCAGATAAACGCATCAAGGACTCACAAGATTTTCATCCAAGTTGCAATGTCATCATTTTTATTTTTTACTTTTTTTTTAGTATAGTTACCAAGTCAAGTCATGTATCATTTATTATCCAGACCTGCTCAAATTATTTTTAAATTCTCGGAAGATTTGAGTCTAGCTCACTCATGCAGAATGTCAGATGTTATATATAATTGGACTTGAGCCCTTGAGAAATCTAATGTATACACTATTCGCAAACTTGATATTTTCACTGTATTGGTCTCATTGTCTTTAAAATCGTGTTCATTGTGCATTTATTTATGCTTACAAATTTCCAGCTTTGAATATACACCACACATTATATATATATATATATATATATATATATATATATATATATATATATATATATATATATATAATTCGTTCTAGAATAGACATGATTGGCAACGTAGAGCCCTAGCTTTACAACGCATCGTTGGAAAAAATACACTGAACAGTAAACAGGTATGTAGCAAAACAGATAAAAAGGGACTAAAACAAACGACCTACACAGTATAAACGTCAGTTGACTTTATACTATCAAAACCTCTTCAAACAGAAAGACACGGAGGATGACATACAAGAAAAATATCTTAATTACTTAACAAAGCTAGACAATGGTGACTACCAAAATCAACACTTCAATTACAAAAAAAAAAAGAAATATATAAGACGATGGACTTAATTAAAGACTTAATAAAACTACACAAAGCTTCAGGGCTAGACGGACTAACCAGTGAATTTTATAAAATTTTCAAAAATGAAATATACCTTTTAGAGGCTACATTTCAAGATATACATAAAAGAGAGAATTGTGCTACACATTTTTAAGAGCATATATAAAACGCATTGTTAAATATGATACGGAATTGACAAAAATTATAAATTACAGACCTATGTCTTTACTCAACAGTGATTATATTATACTGACAAAAACTTTAATTAATACACCGATCAGCAGTACAGAACACCATGTAGAAACACAAAACCACACGTACTAAATCAGAGACATCATACATTATAGAACGCAGAAAGACACACAACTAGCAATTCTTAGCATCGACCAACAGAAAGCTTTCGATAGAGTAGATCATACATGGTTAATGAAAACAATAGATGCTTACAACCTAGGACACTATCTTAAAACATGGATAAAAATAATATACTACAACGCACAGTCGTTTTCAATAAACAACAGTGTCACAAGCGCACTTTACATTCAGAAATAAGTTAGACATGGTTGTCCTTTATCTCCCCTACATCCTTAGCTTAGAACCCCAACTAGAAAACATCTGACAGGACAACTCGAATAAAGGACTGCACATTCTAAACATGGCAGGCAAGAAAATACATAAACTACTTTCTTAGTACTAAACAATACAGACTGTAATAGAAAAAATCAACTGTGACTTGTTCCTATGGTATATTTCTGTGACTTGTTCCTGTGACTAGTTACTGTGTAAGTTCTCGTGACAATTTCTCGATGTTCCTGGAACATCTTCAAGAGAAATATTTTTCTTACAGTCATACAGTACCCGTGTACGGACTACTGGACTACTGACTTAATGTTTTTAACCAACTCTTGTTTTTTAAAAAAAAAAACCCGTAAGGGATTACCTCCATCATTTGCAGTGAAATACAAACAATATAGATCGCGGTAGTCGGTGTAACGAAAACAGTTTCTGCTCATTTTCCAGAGAACAACGATTACACAATTCACTGATCTGTGTGCCTTTAGATTGTGATTGACTGCGAAGCCATTCGTGCCTTACCTATCACTAGCCCACACCTCACTTAGCACTAGTCCACATCTCTCCTATAGCTAGTCCACACCTCTTCTTGAACTAGTCCACACTTCCCCTACCACTAGCCCACACCTCCCCTAGCACTAGTCCACACCTCCCCTAACACTAGCCCACACCTCCCCTCACACTAGTCCACACCTCCCCTAGCTCTAGTCCACACCTCCAATAGAACTAGTCCACACCTCCCCTAGCACTAGTCCACATCTCTTCTAGAACCAGTCCACACCTCCCCTAGCACTAGTCAACACCTCTCCTATAACTAGTCCACACCTCCCCTAGCACTAGTCCACACCTCCCCTAACACTAGCCCACACCTCCCCTCACACTAGTCCACACCTCCCCTAGCTCTAGTCCACACCTCCAATAGAACTAGTCCACACCTCCCCTAGCACTAGTCCACATCTCTTCTAGAACCAGTCCACACCTCCCCTAGCACTAGTCAACACCTCTCCTATAACTAGTCCACACCTCCCCTAGCACTAGTCCACACCTCCAATAGAACTAGTCCACACCTCCCCTAGCACTAATCCACATCTCTTCTAGAACTAGTCCACACTTCCCCTACCACTAGCCCACACTTCCCCTACCACTAGCCCACACCTCCCCTAGCACTAGTCCACACCTCCCCTAGAACTAGTCAACACCTCTCCTAGCACTAGCCCTCCCCTCCACTAGTAACATCATTCGACCCCCCCCCCCCACATGCGAGCTTAGAAAATCACTTTTCTGAATACCACCAAGGAACCGCCTGGCTTGCTTTATGCGATCTCTGTAATAAATAGATGTGTTTACTGACTATGGATAACGTAAAAAAATTGCTGCACCACTATTCCATACTTAAACCAGAGCACGTCAGAACAATTTTAGATTCTCCTCTGTTTCGTCCTCTGATGGTCACTTGTAATTAGAGATAGGTACCCATTAGAGCTGGGTGGACTCAGTGGCATCTTAAATCTTCGAATATATTGTAAAATTGATTCCTTAATTAAAAAAAAGATTCTTTAAATAGAAATCACTCACTATGGTACATGATTCATCTCAACGGCTACAATTTCAGAACTGTATAAAGTAAGGGAAATAATCAAGTATTTAAAAATATATAAATATATTTATTGGTTAGTTCCCCTGAATTATTATGTTTTTTTTTTACCTCACACAAAAACAACAAGCTAAACGAAAGTTGGCCCCAGCTGTCTGTAAGGCTGGTCGGTTCCCATCATTAATCAAATGTTACAGGTGTGAGACAAGGTGACTGTGTTACATTATTAAGTCTACCTGAGAGTGCCTGGGTTTCATGTTTGTGTGTTGTCAGTCTACTTTAAGCTCTCTTCTCATTTGTTAAGTCTTATATCAGGCGGCTTTTACATCATTTTTGTCTACCTTATTTATATTCACAATTCTTGTCTTGGTTTTATAAATCAACTCACATGTTCTTATTATTTCTCTTTTGAATTTGTTTAAAGATATATCGTAAATGTTGTACTTATATACTCTGTATTTTAACAAAGTACGGTCCGATTATCTCCCTTTATTTCATTAATCTGGCTGCACTCTTATTGTTGCCATTTATTTGCTTGTTTTTTTTTTTTCAATTTCGGTTATATTATCCAAATCTCTCTTAATTGTTTTTATTTTCTACCGTTATTAGATCCAGATCTATACTTAAACCATAAACGTTTAATATTTGAAATTTCTGACAAGATTAAAATGGTCTTGCTTGGTTGAATCAGTAATCTCCCAGTCAGCTTGAAACATTTTTTTGTTTGTTTGTTTCGATTGATCTTGTTTTTAAATTCCCTGTTAATAGCTTTACCAGATGCCCACAAGATGTAATTTTTTAAAAATCAAAGTGGAATTTTTAAAATTCAATACTTGATCTAAAACTTTATTATTCCCTTTTAAAAGTAATATTTTTTTAGAATACATAGCGAGTCGGGCGAGTTAAATTAGATGTGTCGGCTTAAAGGAAATAGCTATGTGGGTCAGTTTTAAGTCAGTTATTGGGTTGACATATAACATTGTCGAAGGATTATTTTTAAGCTTGCGGTAATTAAAAAAAGAAACGATATTACAGCGGCGTGTATTTCTATTATATTGACCGCGACATAACGAACGTAACTATCCGGTAATGGGGTGGGTAAACACAGGTACTTCACACCTGGTTGGATACAGCAGGTTGGGCCTCTGTATATTGGGCCACAAGAGGTTGGGCCACCATAGGTTGGACCACCACAGGTTGGATCACAGCAGGTTGGACCAGCACAGGTTGGGCCACCACTGGTTGGACCAAAAAAGGTTGAACCACAGCAAGTTGAATAAACACAGGTTGGACCCAGGGGCGTAGCGAGGGGGGGGGGGGCGGGGATGTGCGGACCGCACCGGGTGACACCATTTAGGGGGGTGACACCAAGGCAAAAAATATCAAAATATATAGAGAAAAACTTGAGGAAGGGGGTGCAAATCGAAAGTTTGAGGGGGGATGCAAATCGAAAACTTCCCCGGTAAGGGTCGCAACGCCTCTGGGGGGGGGGGGGGGGTGACACCATTAAGTGCCGCACCGGGTGACACCCGACCTCGCTACGCCACTGGTTGGACCACAACAGGTAGGACCACAACAGGTTGGATAAACACAAGTTGGACCACAAAAGGTTGGACCATCAAAGGTTGTAGACTATTTTCCTCTGTATTTTTCTGTTGATTGTCTATATTTTGTTTCTATAGCATCTCTAACACTATACTCTAACTCAGGGGTCTCCAAACTTTTCAGTCCGAGGGCCGCATTAACTATCAAATTTCAGTTCGGGGGCCAGTTTCTTCCAGGTATGTCTTTGGTTTTTCTGGCCAAAGTTCCTCAGCCATCACCAACAAACGATTTTTCCTTGGACAAAAAGATCTCCGCGGGCCGGATGAGAGGACTTCGCGGGCCGCATGCGGCCCGCGGGCCGTAGTTTGGAGACCCCTGCTCTAACTTATCCCTTTTGACCTACCTATTTGATTTAATCATGTGATCACATATCACTATGATTCTTTTTTTCAGTGACATGTTACATTTGTCTCTGACAATATCCACAGATTCCCTATCTATGACTTCCCCTGTTTTGTTACACTCATTACAGTGGCGTCTCATTACCATTGTCCCAAACAGTACAAAAAACAGCAACATATGTTATAGGTGAGGTTACCCCACAAACAATAACAACTGTATCCAATAACTATTGGATTAATTAAACAAAATTCATTAACAATTGATTGGCGCTGATTGCTTTAACACACATTTGTAAATAATATCTCAATTAGTGCTGACAGTTACGGTTCATTATTTTTTTC
This sequence comes from Physella acuta, assembly GCF_028476545.2. Taxonomy (NCBI): domain Eukaryota; kingdom Metazoa; phylum Mollusca; class Gastropoda; family Physidae; genus Physella; species Physella acuta. The sequence continues at coordinate 123,378 of NW_026731756.1, read as the reverse complement.
TTTTTTTTTTTTGTTTTTATACTTTTATTTGCAATTAAAACAAGTACATTATATCACATTTTTTAACATAATTTTGAACACCAAATGAAAACGAAAGACTTTGCAAATGTACATAATGAATATTTACATGATGTCATGTATTTGATTATAAAAAAAAATTGCAAAGGATGACAGTAAAAGGGGTGAAGGTCAAATGAAAGTGTCAGAAGTCTGGGTGGGGAGAGGAAAGGAAATTTTTCAGAGAAGGTCAATGGGACAGTGAAGCATTTTCTATGTAGGGAAACAACTTAAGTTGACTAGTTGAAAGGGTGTTGTAGTGGTCGCATTGAGTTTTCAAAAGGTTGCAGTGTGAAAGATGAGGGGAAAGAGACAAGATTTAGAACTTTAAATAAGTTCTGGATATTGATGTTGCGGTGGGTGGTGGGGTCGTTGGAACAGTTAAAGGGATTGTGGGGTTATCATGTCTGGGGGTAAAGTGGATAGAGGGGGAGAGAGGAGGGGGTAGATTTTTTTTTATTTTTATTAATTCAATTGTTTTAAACATTTAAATCAGTAATAATAATATATTTGATAGATTTTACATAGCATCAAAGACATGAACAATGAACATCAATTGCATATATAATAATCAAAAGGAAAAAATAAAATGGCATAAGAACTAGATTAAAATAAGGTGTGCAAACTAGGTTTCTCTTCACTGCTTAGTTTAGTGTGCTGCGGAGTCAAAAGTTCACACTGTAGCCACCCATGGACAGAAATAGAAACGACTGTGGGAGAAGTGTCTCTGTAATCACGTACTGATCTATCATTCCAAAACTTTCCAGGTTTCAGTTACGGTTCATTATACATGTTAATGAAATAATGCTGGACCTAATACGTGAAGATCAATTAGCAATGTTAAGACAACAGAGTATATGTAACGTAAGGTGGTAATTTGTTACTACTGTCTGTATCAATATTATTTTTCCCTTAACATATACGTTCATTAACGTTTTTTCTATAACTGTTTAATGTTTATTTGTCCATATGTTACATTTTTGTGGTTATTGATTTTATAGTAAATAAAGATGCAAGTAGCTGGACGGTAGGCGTTATTGTTGACGGGCAGGTCATGCGTGTAGAGTTACCGCGCCTAGTAACAGCTGCGGTCATGGGGGATATGTGTGTGTTCGTTCGTCTAAGCCCCGCGTTATAAAATACACCGGTTCACACGCGGATTTGGATAGTACATACTTGTACAATGGTAAGTGGCTGTTCTCTCTAAAGGTCTTTTTAAAATGTACATTCTTAAACTGATATATTAAACCAGAACTTTGTAATATTCAAGTTAAATTTCATGATATTTTAAACATTTTTATCAACTCGACTTTCTTTTAAAACCCAATGTCCCCTTTAATTTTAATAATTATATTGTATACTACCTTTTTTACCTCTAAGATACATTTGAAGGTGTTTTACTATTATCTGTTTAGCTTTCAAAAAAGTAAACATCGGAATAATCACTTTATGAATATGTAACTAAAAATTAAATGAGTTAAAAATCTTAAAATATATATACTGAGGTTCTACTATATGAAATACTTCAAACACCATTTAACGGTTTTTTAAAATGGGCATGTTTCATATATGAAGACAAAATAATCCAGATCTTACGAACCAACTTATTTTTTTTTATTTTCTTATCATCTGATTTGTCTATGTAAGCAAATCCAAAAGAAACGTAGCCTACGGGACATATTGTACATAAATGTGGACACCTAATACCTCATTGTGTTGGAAGAAATCCCTTCTAACATTACATTTAAGAAAAAAAGTAAAAAGAAAAATCCGTAAAAAATAATAAATTAATAACAAATGTTAAAAAGTGAGTACATAGTTAATATTTGTTTGTTTTGAAAATAGGCAGCTTATAAAATCTGCTCTCGTTTTACAATGTTACAAATGAAACCTAGGATAAAAGTAGAATAATGAAAGCGAAATTAGCGATGCTAATCACATTGTTGGCCTACCCAGATGTTACACTGTGAGCTAGCCTAATGCCTTTGTGTCGCTCGTACGGAAACATGAATATTCTGAAACTTGTAAGATCATTGCATTTATAATCTACTCACCTAACTCGTAGGCGGGATGTGTTTTTTTTTTTCAAAAGAGTTGGAGATTTTCAAAAATTATTTTGTCATTTTAGGGTCCAAGTAGAGGGGAATTTACCCCCCCCCCCCACATATACACACACTTAGTTACTACTCATGTTTGTAACTTTTAAAAAATGGTATTGAAACTAAAAAGTTTAATTTTAACTGCTACGTGTTAATAAGAAGGTTACGATAAACATAACGTTTTGACATTATTTACACAGTTGGAAACACATACAAATTTAATACCAAGGAATATATATATATATATATATATATATATATATATATATATATATATATATATATATATATATATATATAATTTTATTGCAAATTAAGAGGAAATAACTACTAAAAATAAATAACCAATAAAGCATCTTTTCTAGATAAGTAACTGAAAACTTATTAACCTACAGTTTTTAGGTCATTAGGAGCTAATTACAGTCTCCAGTATCACACTATGTGTCTATTGCCGTACACGAGATATGTGTTGTTGTTTAATTCACTGACATAAATGCAACTGTTTTGTCACGTTCAGCGTCTGTTAACATTACACTATGTAACCAAACTGTACTCGTGTAGCTTCTTTATCCGAGATATCACTTTACGTCACATATATCTGTGGTTGCAGTTTAACCATTGTGTGTTACTCAATCATCATTATCTATGTTTCAACTCATTTTTTTTATTTCAGAAAAATCAAAAAATTAATCAGAGTTCTAAATGGATGCTTGCAATTCTGCTATTAACTATTTTTAGCTACGGGACTGTGTACTGGCTACTTCCAACAGAATCTCTGAGATACCATTTAGGCATCGAAAATAAGACATACACAATTTATTCCTCTATGATGAAGTTATTTTATAAAACACATAACGAAACGTCAACTGTAGTCAACGACACTACAAGGAATCACACAAAGTCAGGAAATAGAAATGGTTCTGTTGTTGTTACTGTTCTGAATAAATTATCTTCTAAAAGTCCTCACATCAATCGCAAATATTACCATCTATTGAAAAACAAGCCATCCTTTATTATCTCAGACTACAGTGTCAAAGCGTCAAATTTATTGGAACAGTTGAAGCTACCCCCTTACATGCCAGTGACCGAGGCTTTATTAAAACACCCATCGTTCAGCAATGATTCCATAATGGAAGATCTAATCAGGTCAGGATTTGGTCTCCAGTCTTACGTCACGGAAACTGGTGAAGAAATCTGGACAGAAAATGGCGTCCAGTACCGCCCGTTTCCTTACAAAGAACCAAAAGACAGCAAATATTACAATTCAGAGTTTGAAGCCTACATTCCTTTCAATGAGACCACGTTTTTTGAAGGTCGACCAGCTCATCAATCGTTTAGAAATGGGACGAAAAAAATAATTCTATGGTGGCAGCATAAAGTCGGTCAGGCAAGCATCGACGGGCTAAAAACTTTGAAGGGGTGTCCAGAGTTTCCTTGTGTCATTGGCTCAGACAGGAAGTACACAGATGTCAGCAGTGCTCTACTTGTTGACGGTAAATAAATTTAACATTCCTTAGCTTCGCGTGTCGGAATATTTACATTGTTTTCACTAAATCACAATATGACACGAGAGGTAACTTTAAATTACAATTACAATACATTTACATTCTGAGAAAATTACATATAAAAAGCTCGACTTACACGTAGTTACTTGAAGAATAATATTTGTTTTGAGGTGTTTTTTAATGATGCCATTAATTAAATATTTAATGTTATTAAAGTTTTAACTTTTTTTTTCACTGAAATTTTAGCACAGTTTGTAAACAATGAACCCCCACCAACCCGTCGTGAGGACCAAGTGTTTGTCCACTACCACGTAGAGGCACCATCAGACAATGTATATTGGTGGTATGGTAATTTGTACGAGAAGTACGAAACCTGGAACACAGCATTCAACTGGACAATGTCCTTTAGACGGGACTCGGACATTCGGACTTACTACGGTCTAGTCAGAAAAAGAAAACACATCAGAGAAAAAAATTATACATCAATTTTAGCATCTAAAACGAGGCTGGTCGCCTGGTTTGTGTCGAATTGTAATACAAATTCAAAACGGGAAGAATATGTGGCAGAACTTCAACGGTATTTAGATGTCGACGTTTACGGGAAGTGTGGTCCTTTTAGATGCCCCAGACAGAATGACAGCAATTGTCGTGATAAAATTCGTAAAATATACAAATTTTACATAGCGTTTGAGAACAATCTTTGTAAAGATTACATTACGGAAAAGTTGTATAAATTCTTCGATTCAGATTTCATTGTCATTGCCCGTGGATCAAATTTCTATTCGAGTAATCTCCCTTCAGAAACTTTTATAAACACCGCTGACTTCAAATCTCCCGAGGAACTGGCTAAACGAATTCTATATTTAGATTCCCATGACGAGGCTTACATTGCAATGCTGAAAGAGAAAGACAAATACTTTAGCATCTACGAGGATTATCCGTTATACCGTATCGATCCTGTGTTCCTGGAGTATCGATATGAGGCAGTTCCCATGTGCCAGTTGTGTCAGCGGGTCTGGAACTTGGAGAAATATGCTAAAACTGTGCCAGATATACTGGCGTGGTTTGAAAACGAATATTACAAGTGTCAAAAAAATTAGGCAAGCACTTAATTTATTTTGATATATAAATGTGTTACAAGCATTTTAAGAAGTTTAATGTATTTCAATTCGTAATGAAAGCTTGAATACAAAATTAATATTTTAAATGTCAACTAAGAAGTTCAATTTTGTGAACTAAATTAATGTTTAATTTACTGTATTAAAATTGTCTAATATTGTTAGTATCTTAGCACTTTAATCTGTTGGCCCATACTCCGTGTACATAGTAGATTCATATATATATGTATATATATATATATATATATATATATATATATATATATATATATATATATATATATATATATATATATATATATATATATATATATATATATATATATATATATATATATATATATATATATATATATATATATTTATATATATATATATATATATATATATATATATATATATATATATATATATATATATATTCAAAGCAATGTTGAAGTTTTTTATTTTATAAAACATTCAAAATATTTGTCAGTCTTTTTGGAAGTATGAGATATTCATGCATCCAGCTATGTTGTATAAAATGATGACATATTACATACAGCACACGATATTTAGTAGTTTTTACAAACTTTTATTTACTTTGCAATGTCTGTTTGTTTGTTTTTGGGGCAAATCTTGCAACTCAATTTTGTCCCACTTTTAATGCAGCGATTTCGTTCAAACTTTCCAGATACGTTCCACATCAATGACAATACAAGTCTATCTATTTTTAAATTATCTAGATGTTTAATTAGTCATAAAAAAATTAAGTAAAACTGTTTCGAAACGAAGGGGAGATGACAAAATAAATTCGTTGGATAGATTACCATATGCAGCAGAAGGGGAGATAACTAGCTAGACGTGATCACTCTAACAGTTCACGACAATGTTTACAATCGTAGAGCCGTTCGATCTAGTGAAGTCTATTGGGGGTGGGGGGAATAATATTTTTAAACGAGTTGAAACGAAATTGCGGTAACAGAAGCTTGCTGTCGTTTGTAAAATTATGTCACGGAGGGTTGCTTCAGCGGGGCAGATAATCGTCTTTCAGATATTGCGAGCTTTTGATGATGTTTTGAAGGAAATATTTTTAGTTCTGTAGACTTCAAAAATTAGAAACCAATAAAAAGTAGAAAAAAAAATTTAATATAAACAGCTTTTATAACAACAAGCTTTTAAATGCACTGAAATTTGGAAAATAAAACAAATTTGCATTTTTAAATAAAAATTTTGGTCGCTCATGAGATCTTTTACATATTTTAGCGACAAAAAGATGCCAAGTGTTATACAATTTAATTATTTTTCTCCCGAAAGGGCCTTGCGTGTTGTATATGTCATGTCATTAAGCTTGACATTTTCTATTTTATGATAACACATGTAGGCAGTTGACAGGACAAGGTCACAGCACGGAGCGTACAGGTAAATAATATGGAAAGCAGCGTTATATATATATCAAAAGTCCGTCTCCTCAGTTTCACTGTTTTCGTTTCATGAGACATTAGGAAAACATCATATTTTATTTAAAGTTAAATGAAACTTTCAGTGCTATCAATATCAAGTGAAATGAATTATGAAACAATTATTTGCTTAAAATGTTTTTTTTTTCAAAATAAAGCTGAAGTGATATATCTTAGTCTTTCAAGTATATTAAATTTGTTAAAATTTATATATTATATATATATATATATATATATATATATATATATATATATATATATATATATATATATATATATATATATATTATATATGTATACACACATACACACACACACACATATATATATATATATATATATATATATATATATATATATATATATATATATATATGCAATTATATACACATGCATAATACTATTGTGCAGGTCATAAACTCAAGGACATCTGGAAATAATGCAACATTTTTAATGACTAATTATGCAGTTGTAATGTGATGAGGAATTTGTTTCGTTTAAAATCAATGTACATACGCACTTTCATTTAAAGACTTGCTAGTTACAATGTTTATTTAAAAGTATAACGAAATATTGAAATAATTTTCTAGTAGCTGCATTTGTAATAAATACAATCTTCAAGCAATAATATATATATATATATATATATATATATGTGACCTAGGCTAGTTGCATCTTTCCTGTTCGCAACGCCCAATGTGACCTTCCCCGAGTCTATCCTGCCCGACAACGCCAATTGTAACGAGTTGAACCACTCATGCTACACAACATCGACTACAGTAGAAAGACTCGAAGATGCAGGTTCGCTATTGATCCTTTTATTACATGAATCAAGAAATGCTTCAATATAACACAATGAATCAACAGAAATGTTTCACAATAATAGTCTGAATCAACTGACCCCCTAACAGTCCTCACTAGGCTTCATATAACTGAATCCACATGTCTATTGTCCTTCTTAACACAATATAACCAACTTGAGTATGTCACACAGACTGACTGATCTAAAGCCAGCGATCGAAAAGGGGAGAGAGAACGAGTTCTGCCGTCCCCTCCTATTTATGCCTTGTATCCGTACTCGTCTCCGTACTTGTATTCCTCCGTAATCGATACTTGTACTCGATGTCTCCGACCACTAGTTGCGTAGTTCCAACGTACAGTCCGTGAAATAACATCTGCATCCTATCAATCAAAGTTGACAGGCCTTCTGACTCTCTTCGTACCGTTTCCCAAAATAGCACGCGTTGGCTTTGAGATTGTTATCAGTCCGACTTCAATAAGCCACCTGTTATGTTGCGTCAGACTGCAACACTGCGTCTCGGCTTCTCGTTCGTTATCAGATTTGTAACTAGTGGCTAGGCCTACCCTAGTCACATCCACCCCTGCCTTTTTTTGTGTGTTTTCAACCACAAACAACGCCTGGCAGGTGCACTCCTCCAGAGTCAATCGCATAATCGTAAAAAAATTTTATTGTTCCACTCACTGTCCACGACGTCCCATTCGTATACGATTGACAGTTATACCTATTTCACATCTCAACTGTGTCTACATCGTCTTCCTGAGACACAAAACAGTTCTAGAATTCACATCCACCCTTTTCGTTTGGTGACTTCACCAGTTCACTTTTATAGCTTTTTGAACAGTCTGTTCTCATACCAGCGCGACCATGAAAGACTTGATGGTTGCTGACAAAAAATTTCGTCTTCCTTCTGTTCCTCAAACTTCTCCGCGGACCACTTATCTGATGGTCTACTGTCTCTCTGCTTCTGGAAGGAACGGGATCCTCTTTGTTGCCGTTATCCTCCACTTGTGTATCGCGGTTGTTCTGATGATGGTGATATGGTTCCGGGATGGGTATGTGAATTTCCGTTATAGTTTCCGGTTCCCTAATTGTCTTGGATTTCCTTGTGTGTAACTGCTCTTCTTGCCTATTCCAATATTTCTTTAATTGAGCAATATTCGCCCACCGATCCGGTTTGGCGTGATCGATGGGTCTTATCTTAAAGGGGCCACCTGCTGCTTTAGGCATCTCCACGACTTGCCATATCTCCTGTCCCCAGAGATCGTGGATTTTGTTTCTGCCTAACGGGTGACTACGCAGTAATACCCTGTCATTCAGTTTGAGTGGCGGGTCCTTTGTCTGTACCGGCGGTTCCCTTCGCCGTGCTTCATGTTCTAGTCTTTCCTGTACTACCCTGTACATTTCTCTAATTCTTCTCATATGTTCATTCACATATTCCAGTGCGGTGTATGAGCCAGTCATACTCTCCCTTTTTCCTAGGAACAAATCAAGAGGGAGTCGAGCCTCCCGTCCGAACAGCAACATGTATGGCGTAAAGCCGGTTGTGGCATGGGGTGTGCAGTTGTATAGATATACCAACTCTGGGAGAAAATCAGGCCAACGTTTTTTCTGTTCAGGTTCTAGCGTACGCAGCAAATCATGCATGCTGCGGTTGAACCGTTCACACTGTCCGTTTCCTTTCGGATTAAATGTGGTTGTTCTAGATTTGTTAATCCCGTAGTGGCTGCACAGTTGGTTAATTACTTCTGACTCGAAAGCCCTTCCTTGGTCAGAATGTAATTGTCTTGGTATGCCATATTTGATGAACCAATGTTCTATTAAGACCTTTGCCACTGTTTTGGCAGTCTGATCTCGCGTGGGCACCGCCACCGTCCATTTGGTGAATACATCAGTCATTACCAACACATGTTCCGTCCCATCCGATGATTGCTCCAACGACGTAAAGTCCATAGCCACAATCTCTAGTGGTTTTGTCGCTAGTAGGTGTCCTGATGGCTGTCTCATTTTGACAACTGGCATTTTCGCATGCTGACACCTCACACAAGCCTCACAATGGCGTTTGACCTCCATTTCCATATTGGGCCAGTAACACCTCCGTCGTAATATTTTGTGCGTCCTGTCCTGACCCTGGTGTCCTGCCCTGTCATGTGCCAACCTTAGCACTTCTTCTCTTAACTGTCCAGGCACCACCACCTGGTGTATTGTCCCATCAATTTGGTCATGAATTCTCCGCATGAGAACACCATCCTCTATACTGAGACGGTCCCACTGACTCAGTATTTTCTTTGTTTCTCGACCAAATTGTTCTCTTTCCCTTCTTCCTGGGAATTTTTGTTCCTGGACGTGTTTCAACAGCGGCTGTAAGCCACTATCCGTTCTCTGGGCATTTCTTATCTCTTTGTGATTAAGGCAATTAAAATCACCAATGTCCATATGTCCGGGCTCTGTGGAAATGTGCTCCACCCCGGTCTGTCCGTTCTGCCTCACTTGCACCCCGTGAGGGATATCTGTTGACGCTCTGACCTCACATATTCCTGTCAGCGTTTCTTCCTCATCGCCCGGTCTCTCGTAAGGATTCCTTGATAGGGCGTCCGCATTGCCATTGGACCGCTCCGGGCGATACTTTATCTCTAGGTCAAAGAGTGCCAATTCTGCTGCCCATCGCTGTTCGATGGATCCCAACTTTGCTGTCTTTAGGTGACTCAAGGGGTTATTGTCAGTGTATACCACACATTTAGCACCTAATAGATAGTCCCTGAATTTCTCAGTCACAGCCCATTTTAATGTCAAAAGTTCTAGTTTCATGGCGCTGTAATTTGTCATGTTCCTCTCTGATCCCTTCAGAGCTCGACTTGCATACGCAATAACCCTGAAACCTTGCTTTTGTTGTTGTGATAGCACAGCTCCCAGACCTTTAGAGCTGGCGTCAATTTCTAGCCGAAATGGTTTGTCAAAGTCTGCGTATCCCAATATCGGCGCCTCTGTCAAAGCCTTTTTCAATAGCTTAAACGAGTTCAGGCATTCATCAGTCCATAATTCACCTATCAGTTGTGTTTTACCTTTCTTTTTCTCCTTACTGTGTTTCTTTGTCATTTTGTTTACCAAGTCATGCAATGGTGCGGCAATTTTTGCAAAACCCGGCACAAATTTTCTATAATAGGAGGCAAAGCCCAAGAATGACCTGACCTCTACCGTAGTTGTTGGTTGTTTCCATTCTTTAACAGCTGCAATTTTATCTGGGTCAGTGGCGATGCCATCCGACGAAATCACGTAACCCAAAAAATGTACCGATTTCAAACCAAAGCAGCATTTGTCTGGGTTCAGCTTTACTCCTATCTCCCTAAGACGGAGAAACACTTGTTCTAATCTTTTTAGATGGTCCTCCCAAGTTTTTGAGTAAACTAGAATATCATCCAAATACACCAACATTATTTGAAATAGAAAGTCACTCATAGCACTCTGCATTACTCGCTGGAATGTAGCAGGTGCATTAGTTAGACCAAACGGCATACGGGTCCACTCGTACAGTCCCAGTGGAGAAATAAATGCAGTTTTATGTTGATCGTTGGGGTGCATGGCCACTTGGTGGTAGCCACTAGCCAAATCCAAGGTAGAAAAAAATCTTGCTCCCCCCAACGCATCAAGACATTCATCAATACGAGGCAAGGGGAATGCATCCCTTCTTGTGATATTGTTCAATTTCCGGTAATCACAACACAGTCTTATCTCTCCTGACTTCTTTTTTACCACTACTATCGGTGCCGCATACGGGCTCGTACTGGTTGTAATAATTCCCTTTTTTAGTAGGTCATTCAGGTGTGCTTTCACCGCAGAGTAGTGACTCGGTGGTAATCTTCGGTAGGGTTGCACAGCGGCTTGTCTTGTAGTAAGGGTATCTGGTGTTTTATTACTTCCGTGTACCCCAAATCACCCTCATACGAGGCAAATATATCACTGTATTTATTCAGCAATTCATTTAGTTTTGGGTCCTCAGTTTCCGGGAATGTATATGATCGGCCATCCTGTTTCTTCACCTCGGCCGTCACATTGACCGACCTAATTGTTACTTCATTACTGCTGGTATTGCTCAGTTCGATACACTGTGCCGACCTTAGTACCTCGACGTTCTGTGGTACTCCTACCAGAGTGTTAGGCGGTATAAAAATTTCCTCATCCAAAACATTTGCCACTAATCCTTGAACTAGTCCATTTTCCGCTGATGTGTATGTCCGCAGTAACACGACGCCTGCCCTCAGTGCGGCGCCACATGGTTCTATCATCACATCACCATTCACGCTTCTATCCCCAATTTGTAATGTGATTGCCTTGACCGTGTTTGCCGGGACTGATATCCTTCCTCTGGTCTTGGCAAACCTGGTCAACTTGGATCCCCGACCTGGTGTGGTCGATCCGACAATATTTGTAAGAAATTCTGGCAACTGGCCAAGAATATTCATGCCCAACAGGCAAGGTATATTTGACACATTTGTCTCTAGGTTGTGTTTCGTAACGAACACCCCAACCTGCTTCAACCTATGTCCTGCCACCACGACATCCGCCAGAAAATAACCACAGTATGGAATGGTTAGTCCATTAGCTGCCGTCAGGCGCATGCATGTGTCAGACCTCAACCTATGGTCTTTTCCTTTCATCCATTTGGTGTAAAAATTTTCCGTGATTGTCGTCACCTGGGAGCCTGTATCCACAATTGCCTTCACCGCGATGTCCCCAATCGTAATCACCATTTCTGGACAGACTCCCATCATTTTGCTTCTTGGGCCATACCCTCGCCCCTCTGTAGCCTGGCCCTGCCTTACAGAGGACGACCGTTTCCCTGGCAGTACCGTGCCATATGTCCGGGTTGTGAACAAGACAAACAAATTGGTCGACCGTCGGCCGTCCATTGGAGTGATGGCTTGGCCGGACGCGGCCGTCCAACCCGTCCCTGTTTTGTCCCGTTCTTTTCCCGATTCTCAGCTGTTGACCTGCTTTCTAACCTCTCCAAACGTTGGTCAACCTTATCTAGGTGGGCCAACAGTTGAGCCATCATGGTCTCCATCGTGTCGGCCCCTGTGGGTGGGGATTGTCTCTGTTCAGGCACAGAGACTTTGTCCACCGAACAGTTCGATTGGTCCTCATCCTCGGACCTGCGGATCGCTGAGTTCCTGACCTGAAGGAAGGTCAACTGCGGGTCTTTGTGGACCTCCTCTTTCAACCCTCTTCTTAGGATCGGGGTTGCCAGCCCCTCAATGAAATGGTCCCTCAGTAGGCGTACATCAATGTCCGGTGTTTTGACCTTTACCGAATCAAAGGCCCTATTCATCCGGTGTGAGTACTCCATCACACTCTCCGCCAATCTCTGCCTCAAGCCTACGAACCCTGCTAGCAGTTGCGATCCCGACCGTCTCTCCCCAAAGGTCTCCATAATCAGATCCAGCACCTTATCTGGATCTGATTGGATGGTTTTATCGTGGCATTTGACCTCTGCCCTAACCGTCTCTCCTATGCTGCCCATCAGCAGTCTTAATCTTTCCTCTGGTGACATGCCTCTCGAGGCCCAGGCCGCTTTGACCTCTTCACTGAACCTGTTGGTTAAAGTGGGATCACCGTCCCCGTAAAATTTGTTAATGTGGGACTCTCTGGGTAGGACCACTATATGGGTCTGCTTCTCGTCCAGAGTAGACATTTTATTCCGTAAGTAAAACAAAAGAGTTCTTTCTTACCGTGTGTATATGAAAAAATTTTCCTCGATTTTCACAGTTCCTGAATGTCCGAATTCACATACACACAAAACACAGTTATGCACAAGGTTGACTATGGGTGCCTAAAACGGCAAGTCTAGTTGAATTCATCCTGCTCGACGACGCCAAATGTGACCTAGGCTAGTTGCATCTTTCCTGTTCGCAACGCCCAATGTGACCTTCCCCGAGTCTATCCTGCCCGACAACGCCAATTGTAACGAGTTGAACCACTCATGCTACACAACATCGACTACAGTAGAAAGACTCGAAGATGCAGGTTCGCTATTGATCCTTTTATTACATGAATCAAGAAATGCTTCAATATAACACAATGAATCAACAGAAATGTTTCACAATAATAGTCTGAATCAACTGACCCCCTAACAGTCCTCACTAGGCTTCATATAACTGAATCCACATGTCTATTGTCCTTCTTAACACAATATAACCAACTTGAGTATGTCACACAGACTGACTGATCTAAAGCCAGCGATCGAAAAGGGGAGAGAGAACGAGTTCTGCCGTCCCCTCCTATTTATGCCTTGTATCCGTACTCGTCTCCGTACTTGTATTCCTCCGTAATCGATACTTGTACTCGATGTCTCCGACCACTAGTTGCGTAGTTCCAACGTACAGTCCGTGAAATAACATCTGCATCCTATCAATCAAAGTTGACAGGCCTTCTGACTCTCTTCGTACCGTTTCCCAAAATAGCACGCGTTGGCTTTGAGATTGTTATCAGTCCGACTTCAATAAGCCACCTGTTATGTTGCGTCAGACTGCAACACTGCGTCTCGGCTTCTCGTTCGTTATCAGATTTGTAACTAGTGGCTAGGCCTACCCTAGTCACATATATATTTATATTATATAAAATACAACACATTATATAACTAAGCTATTAGCAATCAGCAATTTAAGCAATTAGCTAAGGAAATGAAATATATGTTGAGTCCATAATCAACAGCATTGGTCGCTGAATTTTATTTTAACACGAAAGCGGGATAAAATATGAATACATTTAACGTTAAAATTGCAGGTATACCAGGTATACTGCATACGTGGTGACGTTTGGAAGGTGTGGGCAAAGGTTATGAGCAGGGTTGGGATGGATATCTCACAGAAAGCTACTGAACTTATCCTTTGAAAGATAGAGGGGAAACGCTGGGGTTCAGTGGCTTGAGTTAAAGCCGAGAATTGGGTACTTTCGTGAAGTGTCAAAGCTGGTCTATTTTGAACAATTAACAGAAAACTCGAATTAGTAAAATAATAAAACGTGGTGCTGTTTTGAAGGAGTTGGGGGGAGGACACAAGGGACTCAGAGTTCACGTGGTAGGGGGAGTGGTCAGCTGATGGGTCGGGTGGGATGGAAGGAAGGTTCTAGTAGGGAAGTATCTTGATTAGCTTGATTCAGCAGAAGATAATTAATTCGTAACGTTTGGCTTTTAAATACTGCGGGATAAATGTATATGTGAATGAGGTGTAGTTGATTGTTGACATTGCATAGTGTAGTAAGCTTTCTGTTATCTGTTGAGGATATTAAAGCAAAAATTTGTTATAATGATATAATAATCCCACCCATAAGCAGACAATTCTATTTCAAGCACATAATTTTAATTAATAAGTTATGAGAACTAATTACATAAGATAGAAAGACCTTGATTTCGTAAACCAAATGAACGATTGATGAAGTAGAGTTTAACTGTTTCACGAACCTTAATCCTACAACCATCTACCTTGATGTCAATTAATTTTATTCAGATTCTCAGAGTGACTGGTAGTCTCTGCTACAGATGCTTTAATAATGTTTTTTTCACATGAAAGTCTAGTTTTGCTTAACTTACATCAGCGACTACATTATGACATTGGTATTCTTCCAAAGAAAACCATTTAAGAATATCTGGAATAATTTTAGCATATTTTTCCATGTTCCACAAACGCTGACACAACTGGCACATGGGAACTGCCTCGTAGCGATACTCAACGTAGAATGGAACCAAGTGGGGTAAAATATAATCCTCGTAGATGCTAAAGTATTTGTCTTTCTCTTTCAGCATTGCAATGTAAGCCTCGTCATGGGAATCTAAATATAGAATTCTTTTAGCCAGTTCCTCGGGAGATTTGAAGTCAGCGGTATTTATAAAAGTTTCTGAAGGGAGATTACTCGAATAGAAATTAGCTCCACGGGCAACTAAAATAATGTCTCCATTGAAAAATCGATACAGTTTTTCTGTAACATAATCTTTACAAAGGTTGCTTTCAAATGCTAGGTAAAATTTGTACTTCTGTTGGATATCTTTAAAGCAAGTTTTATCTTTATCCATGGCGCATCGAAACTCACCACAATTCCCAAACACATCAACTTGTACAAATTCTCCAAGTTTCATAACGTAGTCTTCACGTTTGGAATTTGTATTACAATTAGACACAAGCCAAGCTACCGTACCTGTCTTCAATGACACAACAGATGTGTAGTTTTTTTCTTTGATGTGATTCCTTTTTCTAATGAGACCGTAGTACGTCCTAATGTCCGAGTCCCGCCTGTAGGACATTGTCCAATTGAAAGCTGTGTTCCAGGTCTCATACTCCACGAACAAATTTCCAACCCTCCAGTACACATTTTCTATTGGAGTTTCCACTTGATAGTGTACAAAAACTTGGTCTTCTCGGCGATCCGGAGGGGGCTCGTTGTTTACAAAGTGAGCTGCAATGATTAACAACAAAACGTAGATCTTTATTGTAACTATTTTTATTTTATTTAAAAAAAGCATAGAAATTCAATTCATGAATATATTTACATCTTTTGTAGGTTATAAGAAGTAGAAGCACGTTATCAATAAAAAAAATGTAATTTCGACTAGCGATTTCAAAGCTGATTTTTGTTAAACAACTATATATTAACACATTTTAAAGCATTGGATTCAAAAATGTTACAGAAAAGACGAATAGAAGAAATAGAGGCAATAAAATTAAACATATCTGACGCGCAAACTGAAATGTAATTAAGATGTGTAATCAAACAAAACACTTACTGTCAACAAGTAAAGCACTGCTGACGTTTGTGTAATTCCTGTTTGTAGTGATGACACAAGGAAACTCTGGACACGCCCTCAAAGTTTCTAGACCGTCCAGATTTTCCTCGCCATTTTTATTTTGCCACCATAGTATTATTTTTTTCTCCCCTTTTTCGAACGATGGATGAGCTGTTCGACCTTCAAAAAACATGCTTTTACGAAAAGGAATGTAGGCTTCAAACTCTGAATTGTAATATTTGCTGTCTTTTGTTTCTTTGTAAGGAAACGGGCGGTACTGGACGCCATTTTCTGTCCAGATTTCTTCACTAGTTTCCGTGACGTAAGACTGGAGAAAAAATCCTGACCTGATGAGATCTTCCATTATGGAATCATTGCTGAACGACGGGTGTTTTAATAAAGCCTCGGTCACTGGCATGTAAGGGGGTAGCTTCAACTCTTGCAATAATTTTGACGCTTTGACACTGTAGCCTGGGATAGTAGGGGATTGCTTGTCCTGTTCTTCGTAATATGTATTCAGGGGTGAAGATACTATATGATATTTATGAATGTTCATTTCCGCTGTATATTGATGTGACACGTTTTGAAGCAGTCTATAAACACTGATGAAGCCCATAATAAAAATCACCAAAAATGCCGGCTTCCACTTTAAGCGGTGACGTAGTCTTTGATTCTGATAAAAAGCAAGGCAAAGGTTAGGCTTTATTTATTTTACGTATAACACTCGCTCTAAAGCAGCAGAATAATCTACAGACTTAGTAGGAGTTGAAGAAATATAACCAATTTCATAGATAACCAAACGTTTTTGGATATATTTTCTGGAGATATCATTGCCTTTATATCATTGCATTTATATCACTACCTTTATTTCATTGCCTTCATATCTTTGTCTGTATATTATTGCCTTGCTGTCGGAGTTTCACATTAAATAAAAAGGTAGCGTTATATATCTTCAGCACCCACTTTTCCAAAACACATAATAGATTGGCTGATTACTGGCATTTGTAACAACTTGCCATATAGCATGGTGAACAGTGGAGCGCTAGGCTGCTAACCCGAAAGTCTTCGGGTCCAAATCAGTAGAAATCTGACGGGTACAACTTATGTTAGTGAAAGTACGGGAGGCTGGGCATAGTGCCCACCAAGCCTTCCCATCATATGCCGAGTTCAAGAAACATATGATCTCTACTTCATCTCTCCAATGGATTACTAGTTCTAAAGATAATTGCTTAAATATTTTTTAAAATATAGTATAGTGTAAATTCCTCTTAGAGACCTATAAAATATAACAGTATCATTTTCTGGTAAATTTGGTAAGATACAAATATACTAATATTTTTTCTGCTATTATTAATACTATTTAAAATTTGCTACAGAGAAAATATTTTCCCTTTGAAAATATTTCAAGAAAACACTAAAAAATCAAAGGTGAGAACAAATTGTAAACCTAATTAGAAATTGAATTTAATGAGGTCGACTTGGTCATGATAACGTATTCAAATCAATAGTTAGTTTAAACAATGTGTCATTTTGCTACATATTCTCAGGCATTATTAAAACAGTAGGTATTTGACAAACAAAATAAACGTTAAACATGTTTTTTTAATAATACTAGACATGTAGCTTACATTGTAAGACTTGGATAATTCCCGCAACTGGTATCAGATTTATAATTATACTCACCTTTTTACACACGAAGTTAATTTTCATTTTAGGCTAATTGAATCACAGACTTATTCCAGATATCATCCGTGAGGTAAGTCTTCAGAGATGAATGCCAACTCGAGGAATATTTATTTATCCTATTCAAATAAACACATCAAAACCTACACACAGAGATACACATATTAAATAGAGCCTATGTCACATGATCAATCTTGATAAAAGTGGAAGAAAAAATTCTGGATATTAATTGTTTAAACTTACATTTACAGTTTACATGTATGTAACATGGAATATTTTGTTTGACTCACACCCTGATGAATGTTTCTTCCCAAAAGTTCTATTAATTTTTTTTTCTGATTGCCAAGCTACGGGGGTCATTTCATATATTGCGCAGCTTAAATTATTCATTAAACGCTTGGGTGTCACGGTTGAATAATTTTCCGATAGCTGTTTGTTATAAATAATATAAACAACGAGTCGACCCGCGGCGTAGCATACGCCTCTATTTTGTTGTTTTATTTTCTACTTTTTTAGTAATTGATTCGTAATTTTTTTAAATTGGACACCATATATATATATATATATATATATATATATATATATATATATATATATATATATATATATATATATATATATATATATATACATATATATATATAATTCTCTTCTGGGAGACGCAAGGAAACAAGCTGTAAGCGCGCTCCCTACCACCCCACCCCTACATGGTCTGGTGAGCTGTGGTTCACGCTAAATGTTTACAATCAGAGCCGGTTTTAGTGACGACTATTAGGGGCAGATAATTTAGTTTGAAACGATTTTAAACGTAGGGACGAGGGGGGGGGGGTAACTAAGTGGAGTTCACTTTAACGGAGGGGGGGGGGGGCGAGGGGGAGAAGGGGGGGGAGTTATCGTCCTTAACGAGCTACTGATAGTGTTTTAAAGCAAATATTTTCAGTGGCAGCATTGGTACTGTCGAATTCACAAATTATGAATTACTGAAAAGTAGAAAATAAAACAACTAAATAACGCCGCGGGTCGGCTCGTTTGCTTTAAAATACCTTCAGTAGCTTGTGAAGGCGTGATAAACTATTATCCTCCCCCCCAGCCCCCGTGAAAGCAGCCGTCCGTGACGATAGTTTACAAACGACAATGAAAAGATCAAGTAGAACGAACTTGTTATTACCTCCCCTTAGTTCTAATCGTTTAAAACTAACACTAATTCGACCCGGAGGAGGGTTAGAGAATCGGCGTGCGTGCGTGGTTGAGTCCCGCATGGTTGGGCGATATATATACATATATACATTTTATATATATATATATATATATATATATATATATATATATATATATATATATATATATATATATACTAGCCGTCCCGGCCAGGCCCTGCTCTGGCTTCTGTGAAAAACCTTTCTGTTAAAGACCATTACCTGTGTGTTTAGTAATCATCATAAACCCGGCATTGCACACCCAAACCAAAACCAAAACAACAAAACGCAAACATAACGCTAACACAATTACAAATACAAACGAAAACAAAAACCTAACAACTAACCCAACCACAACCACAAACACCAATACGAACACAAAGAAAAAAACAAACGAAAAAGCAAACGAAAACAAACCAAATCCAAATGCAAAACCAACCACAAACCCAAAGAAAAAAACACAAACGAAAAAACAAACGAAAACAAACCAAATACAAACGCAAAACCAACCACAAACACAAATACAAACACAAACGCAAAGAAAATAAAACACAAACGAAAACGAAAAAAGAAAGAACAAAAACGAACCAAATCAAAACGCAACCACTAACGCAAACCCAACCTAAACACAAAGAAAACACTAACGCGAACATAAACGCACAGTGCTCAGAGTCTAGCCCGGGGCGGAATCGCCTGTTTCAGCTTAATAAACGACTATAGTACCCCAACTTATTCATAGTCTTTTGCACTCACTTTAATGAACGTAGGCGCGAAACCGAACACGGGAGGCCCGGGACCCCAAATAGCACCCTGTCTGGGCGCCAGAGGACGCACCATGACGTCACCGCCTGATTGAACTTAGTAAACGACTATAGTACATAACTTATTCATAGTCTTTTGAACTCACGCGAACGTATATACCATAGCGTACACCGGAAGGCCCGGGGCGCCAAATAGCACCCTGTCGGGGTGCCGGAGGACGCCCGGATTTGATTCACTTAAAGACTATAGTAACCTTTCTTACCCATAGTCTATCGCACTGTTTAAAACAAAACTATGCAGCATAGCGCTCACATGATAGCCCAGGGTGCCAAATCGAACCGTGCAAGGGCGCCGGCGGACGCGCCTGTTTCAATTTAGTGAACAAAAATGATAATACTCCAAGCTTATCCGTAAATGGAAAGAAATAAACATATAGGATTTGTAGGACCTGGCTTATTAAATGTTATTGATTTAAAAAAAAAAATATTGAACAGTATGTTCAGTGTATAGAATAAATAAAAGGCAGTGTTAAAAATACCTAACGATATTGCACTTAATCAATCCCCGCTAATTATGTAATTTTTTTTTCTTAACACCAAAAAACAAAGTAATAAAATGTAAATTCTTTCTTCTTAAGAATTTTTTTTATTAAAGGGAAGTAACTGTGCAGTCAATACATTTCCGACACAATTTTAGAAAGTTTATAAACGTCGATACACTTTTTAAAAATTTTATGTCGTGTTCATAATTGAAAATTATTCTTCTAAGTAAATAGAATGAAAATTGTTTTTAAAGACTTTCAATGGTAATTTTTTGACTCGTAAATTTAGACTAAGAGCACGATAAAAAATCTAACACTTAAATCCATAGAAATGTCAACGACAAACTTTTTTGCCACACGTTACAGAACTGAGCTTTATACATTAGATATATATATATACTAGCCGTCCCGGCCAGGCCCTGCTCTGGCTTCTGTGAAAAACCTTCCTGTTAAAGACCATTACCTGTGTGTTTAGTAATCATCATAAACCCGGCATTGCCCACCCAAACCACAACCAACCAAAACCAAAACAACAAAACGCAAACATAACGCTAACACAATTACAAATACAAACGAAAACAAAAACCTAACAACAAACCCAACCACAACCACAAACACCAATACAAACACAAAGAAAAAACAAACAAAAAAGCAAACGAAAACAAAAACCTAACAACAAACCCAACCACAAACACCAATACCAACAAAAAAAAAAAAAAAACAACGAAAAAGCAAACGAAAACAAACCAAATTCAAACGCAAAACCAACCAAAAACACAAATACAAACCCAAAAAAAAAAAAACACAAACAAAAACGAAAAAAGAAAGAACAAAAACGAACCAAATCAAAACGCAACCACTAACGCAAACCCACCTAAACACAAAGAAAACACTAACGCGAACATAAACGCCCGGGGCGGAATCACCTGTTTTAGCTTAATGAACGACTATAGTACCCCAACTTATTCATAGTCTTTTGCACTCACTTAAACGAACGCGCCTGTTTCAATTTGATGAACAATTTTAATACTCCAAGCTTATCCGTAAAATACCTACAACATTTGCACTTGATCAATCCCCGCTAATTATGTAATTATTTTTTTTCCCAACACCAAAACAAACTAATTAAAAAGTAAATTATTTTCACGGAATGCAATGGGTTTATAAAGGGAAGTAATTGTGTTTTTCCTAATTTATCAAAGGGAAGTAAGTGCTATAGGACTAAATAAAGACATAATTAGAATTTTTGTAAAAGATGATATTTTTTTTAAAACTTGTGTTTAATGAACATGCCGACAATTATTATTGTAATTTGAAAAATGAAAATTATTTCCCAACACTTTCAATAGTAATTTTTTAGCTCATAAATTTAGACAAATGCGCACGATAATTTTCTAACTTTTAAATTCGTACAATTCCAACGATATACAAATGCATTACATACAGAACTGAGCTTTATATATTAGATATATATATATATATATATATATATATATTAATATATATATATATATATATATATATATATATATATATATATATATATATATATATATTAATATATATATATATATATATATATATATATATATATATATATATATATATATATATATATATATATATATATATATATATATATATGCCTATATATATATATATATATATATATATATATATATATATATATATATATATATATATATATATATATATATTCTGTATTTGAAAGTCATATCAGTCGTGTTTTAACTATCTTTTTTTAAATTGGAAAGTATACTTCGACAACCTTAGCAGAAACATTGCTATATCAACTGAACATTATTCAAATAGTAACGTACCTTGTATTATGATGTCACGATGTACATAACGGTATGACAATTTATCGTGACCTATACCTCTACATCCTCTTTCCCTGTAGGGTTAGATTTATGATAATGTCATATTCCTGACTCTTAGAGGCGCCTGGGGCGGGTCAAATCAGTGAGGGCTTATGAACGAGTCGGTAACAGAATAATTCGATTTCTTACCTCTGTTTCAACTTGTGGCGCCCTCACCCTGACCATTTTTGGTAAACTTCAGTTCACAGACTTGTACGAACTAGGGTTTTATTTCACTTTCTATATGTGCTGTATATATATATATATATATATATATATATATATATATATATATATATATATATATATATATATATATATATATATATATATATATATATATATATATATATATATTTATATATATATATTTGTCTCTCATGTTTTTTAATCAATGTCCTTAAGTAATTTTAATAAACTACATGTATAATTCATCTTGCTTTATTTAAATAATTTATAATTTTATCACTGGTCCTACGCAGCGCGCATTAAATTGTAACGAAGTTATAGGACCTGATTAAATAATTTTACCAATCAGCTGTAAACCCTTGCAAAGAGAGTGATCATCCGACCTTGCTATTACTCATAATGTCCCTTTTGATATTGTCATGGTGGACTGACTAAGAAATTGCCGGTGACCGACAAAAGTGGAGATAACTTTCTGTGGCGGCCCCATGTGTCTCGGGCACAAAAAGGAAAAGATATATGTTCAATATGTTCACTTGGCTGTAATAAACTAAACTTTTCATTTAAAAAAATTATCCTGTCTGTGACTCAGTTTACCTTAGATCAGAGAACATATATCATAATTTATGACATTTTATTTGAAAAATAAATTCCTTGTGGAGGTAGGGCTCATGCACCTACCTTTGGAATTTTATGAAGAACACACGAGATAAACCACAGATGTTCACTGTTTGAAATTTTCGAGTTATTGCCACATTCGTGTAGTACTAGTGTATATCTATCAGGTATATCAATATGAAAGCGTAAAACCACCCCGATCCCCTCAAAAGTTAGGATTTTAAAAACATGCCACAATGGAACAGCGAAGGATCTCAAACACAAAATCTTATTTTTATCTTATAAGTATAAAGCTGTGGCTTATCCCCTGTAGTCTTCATACGGTTTTGCTATTACTATAATCTAGAATAAAATTATCTCTCCATCGTTGACAATGTATTCAAATCATTAGATTGGTTTTAAATAAAACAGATTGTGTTTTGCTAATACGGTGGTTTACCTGTTTATTTTTTTGAAATACATTTTGTATTTTTTTTAAAACACCACCCATTCACTACTTACCCTAGATAGCAACATCGGAATTTATCTCCCATAGGCTAGGACGTATCAACATGCAATGATAGTAGTCTAATGCGGACTGTCAGTGTAATTAGGACTTCAAGATTTGCTGTTGAACCAGACCACTACGACATACTTCAGTGGTTACCTTTGAAACACTTGAACATTTATTTTAGCGTGTCGCTTGCACTTGAGGCTCGTGATATTCAATGGGGTAGGGAAAGGGGTTGTACTGGGGGAAGGGAGACATATTAGACAGCTTGTTTATCCTTTGAGATTCTTTTTCCACTATCCAGACGGTTTCTATTTTAAACAAGAAAGTTATTTTTGGCGTTGAACAGGAAGATAGAAACTAAAATCATTTTCTTGATCTGAAGTTTCCGTTTGGATATTTGATTTAAAATTCTTCAGATTTAAATTAATTTTTAAAACAAACATGAGTGTAAAGTGTAAATCATACATGTTCTTCTAATTGTGCTTCATAAAATAATAAGAAGAGACAATAAAAAAAAATTATACACGTCACGAAAAAAAATTTAGTGCTTTATCCAAAACAGATGAAATACGTTTAGCCACTAGGTTTCCTCTAGAAATTGTACAACACAGAAAAAGCATTTTGTGACTTTTATCTTTCATCACAGATGTTATATTTACCACTGATATATTTATGTTATCTAAGTAATTATTTTAGCTATTAATTTACCGATCTATTTTATTGATTGGCAATTTTTTTACAACAATTCATCAGCAGTACTACCTTGTTCAAATTATTTCACTTAATTTGTCAGTAAGGCCTTGCTAAATGTTATAGTATTTGCACCGAGAATTTTCTTGTTGTCAACATTTTGTATTTCAACTATTTGAATCATTTTTTTCTTCTTTTGCTTACAATGTTGTTCGTTGATGAAATATCTTTCTTTTCTTTGTCAGAAAACCTGTATGAAATGCAGGTATTGATTGATTGAATAAAGTTAACCCTATAGAGCAATTAGTAAGAAGTCTCCCAAGTTTGGTAATTTCCAAATGCCTTTCTAGAGTATGAAAGTAATTCAAATCTAAAAAAAATATGAGCAAAGAAAAAAAAGCATGATCGTTAATAACAGCATATATTAAAACTAACTTTTAATATTCCTCCAAAAGCTAAAATGTGTTCTCAATTAGGCCTACTCCCCCCATTTCACATTGGGTTGAAGTAAATAAATAAACACCTTAATTCACATACACTTGAGTAAAGAAAAACAACTATTGTTCATATACACTACACCACAGTTTGATATTGAACATGTTAACTACACCACAATAAGCAATTGTCCATATTTAATATGCCTTTTTTGCTGTTTTCTATTGGTGAGTGGGAAGGGCGTTGTCTTTTTTACTTTCTCGTATAGAGAAAGTCTTGTAATCGTGCAAAACAAAATCGAGATTTTTACAAATCTCGACGTTTTACACCTCACTGATACGGAAAAACATAATTTTGCAATCTTGTCCGTATGTCTATGTGTCTGTGTGTCTGTCTGTCTGTGTGTAAACACGATAACTTGAGTACCGTCACAGCTAGGTTGATGAAATTTCATATATAAGTATTTTATCAAAATCGTAGATCCTGATCAAATTTTGAGCTATTTCCAATAACCGGAAGTGGTACTTTTTCTACTTTGAATTTTTCAAAAGCCTATAACTTGAGTACTATTTCAGATAGATAAATGAAATTTCACATGTAAGTAACAGAGCTAATTCTCTGCCTTCTGTCAAATTTTGAGTAATTTCCGTTTACCGGAAGTAGTAATTTACGCTCTTTTCGATTTCTCAAAAAACGCATGTAAATTTATAAAGTACTAATAATATTGCGCACTATTATGCACATTTTGTTTTGGAGTTCGCTTGGTGCGCAATTCTTTTTTCTTTGAGATTCTATTCAATTTTTAAAAGTTTAAGTAATTAAAAATCATGTCTATATTTCAAGTTATAAAAGAATATTCGAGAAAGTTTAGGAGAGATCACTCTCGGCTTATTTTGACATACAAGTGACCAGGTATCTTCGTTCGTGATCAATTCGTTAGGATTCTGGCTTCTCTGTTTGATATACGTTGAGCATCCGGGTGAGTAGCAGTCAGGAAATTGGCGCGGTCAGAGTATTCGTGGCTTTTAAAGATTGCTTTTGAGAAGACATGAATGGAGATGTCTGGTTCAGCGATTTTGTGCTCATCAGATAAATACCTTCCTCTACGAAAAGTGAATCCAAACAAGTTTTGATATGCTTGGTATTAGTCAACGACACACGGCATACGAACAACTATATTACAATCATTAGCTATTTACTTTTCATTTAAGTTGAACGTAGATTAGAAACATGTAAAGAAAATAAATTTTTGGTTCGAATCACACTCCTTTAGGGTAGGAGCAACTATCTGCCTGTGAACTCTGTATTATATGCATTAACAAATATTAGACTAAAATAAAACAATTTCTGGCAATAATCAAGCAGCTCAACTTTACCAATGTAACTTGTATATAAAACCTGCTTAATTAAAAAACAAATAATTATTAACATATAATATATACCCCCCCCTTTTTTTTCAAGATAATTAATGTGTTTTAAACGTCACATGTGTGGATCATGTGCGGTCAGGGTGGTTTGTAGTCTTATTTGATTCCAGAAATAACATTAATTTCTGTAATATTGTTAAATATTATGTCTGTCGTCCTTCTGCCATCTGTAGTTATCTTTATGGTTGAGATGACGACTTCGAACGAGTATGATTTTCTCTATAATAATTTATATGTATTTCATAACCTAGGTGTTCACTGTTTATTGTTGTGAGAAATGGTAGATTGGAGTAACGGTATTCACATAATTGAGTCCTACATTTATCTAGTTGATTGTGTTTTTATAACTATGTTGCCAATCAATCAATAATGTACGAGGGGACGTCCTGCTGAGTCGTCCACGGAAGGCAACCGACTAACGGTTCACAGGGGTAAAGTACAATACATCAGGCTACTTTTCCGCCCCCCCTCCCCTCCCCCAACATAGACTAGATAATGAAGACAACCAAAAGAAAACGTAAAAACAGATTTCTGTATACTTGGACAATAGATAAAAGAGAAAACAATTACGGTCGCAGACATGTTGGATTCGAAATACAGAAGCAAACGCCGTAAAGAAAACAACTACAAATCAACTCCGACAGCAAAGCAAATACTGTTCTATAAGTCCCTTGAAGGAAAGGTATTCTTGTACACACCTAAGTGGTAACGTGGACCAACAGAGCGGAACTGATTCACATGACAAACAAAGCAT
This sequence comes from Physella acuta, assembly GCF_028476545.2. Classification (NCBI taxonomy): domain Eukaryota; kingdom Metazoa; phylum Mollusca; class Gastropoda; family Physidae; genus Physella; species Physella acuta. The sequence goes on along the minus strand of NW_026731756.1, from coordinate 96,923 downwards.
TGGCAAAACCAGAACCACAATTAAACAAAAAGAGCACATATAGGCCTCCCGAGAGATTACCTTGACAACCAAGATGAAACAAATATGAAAACAAACCACTAACCAATATCCACAAGCAGGCAAGGAAAGGTCAGAAGTCGACCAATGAAGACCTGGCTACGTGAATATGATAGTGACACTACAACGAAAAGCTACACCCGGAATCGAATAGAGAAAGTGACATAAGACTGAAATCTAGTGATTTTGGGTTGACCTCTGGTGGGGTGACAGGCAGTGGATTTAAGCATGATCCTTTGGTCGTCTCATCGAAATACCCAAGCCGCAGCGTTATTTTCCCAAAAAAACTGATAATTCTAGTGATATTCAGTGTATATAACTTATCGTGGTTAAAGCAAGTCTTGTCTTGAAAATGTGATTGCAGGGAACGGTCACAATTCTGCATTGAACGAGCTATAGAACCATAAATAAACATAGACAATAACAGCAATGAAACTTGAAATATACTTGACATTCTGAAATCAACGAGTGGTTGATAAAAAGCTACGCTGAAATACTCTTTTGAAGAAAGACAATAATCGAGCTCGAGAGCAATACCCAGTAAAAAAAACGTTCTTGATTTGTTCTAGCAACCTGAAGAGCTGGCAATCAATGGTAAAATAAAAGCTACGAGGAGCCGTTTAGTGTACACATACACATACACCACATACTAATACACCTCATACACATACACATACACACACCCAACGCTCGTACGCACACATACAGAAACATAAACGCAGTCACACACGTAGACCCACACATAAAAAAAGACATATCCAACATCCAGAATAGCAACGTAGACACAGTTATACAAACAAACACAAAACAAACACAACGCATTCATGCATAGTGACATATACATAAAAACGCCTGCAAGGATATAGGTACACACTCACAACCACGCATGCATCACTGCATGAAGAACAGGAACAATTAGGAACATAAACAGGAAATAAACCCTATTAGAATAAATTCTTCCATTCTCTCTCAATTATCTATATATATAATTCTCTTCTGGGAGACGCTAGAAAACAAGCTGTAAACGTGCTCCCTACCAGCCCCACCCCTACATGGTCCGGTGAGCTGCGGTTCACTCTAAATGTTTACAAACAGAACCGGGTTTAGTGACGACTATTAGGGGCAGATAATTTAGTTTGAAACGATTTTAAAGAAATATTTTCAGTGGCAGCGTTGGTAGTGTCGAATTCACAAAATATGAATAACTGAAAAGTAGAAAAAACAACAACTAAATAGCGGCGTATGATATGCCGCGGGTCGGCTCGTTCCATCTAATCTATTCCCGCTCGAAAAGCTGCAGTAGGGCATTACCATCCGGTTAATTACCCCACGCTACTTTAAAGATAAAAATAGGGATAGGGATATGGATAAGGATATTGAGCGTTTTATAGTTAGGATTACGGTTCTTGTTCGGACTCCGATTCGGGATAGGGATATGCACAGGCGTAGCGAGAGGGGTGCGGACCGCACCGGGTGACACCATTTAGGGGGGGGGGGGGTGACACCAAGGCAATAAATAGCAAACTATATAGAGAACAATTTGAGGGGGGGGGGGTGAAAATCGAAAGTATGCGGGTGGGGTGCTAATCGAAAGTTGAAAGTTTGTCCCCGGGAAGGGTCGCTAAGCCTCTGGGGGGGAGGGTGACACCATTAAGTGCCGCACCGGGTGACACTCGACCTCGCTACGCCACTGGGGATATGGAATGCGATAGGTTTAGACTTGAGTTAATGCCATTTAAAAGAGCGATCCTTTTTCAGCATAGGTCTGGCGAGACGAACGATAGAACCATTTAGAAGCAAAGACGGTCCCAGCAATACAAAGGTTAAAGATACTAGAAATTCTAAAGCCGGCGAGTGTGTTATAGAAATATCGTTCAAATGTTCTTGACGTACAAGCAAAATAATAGCTGAGCTTTAGGGCGACAACAGCTGAAATACCTCGCGTGGAACCATCTAAAATAAAGAGTTCTTGATTGATTAGTTCTGGAGAGCTAGCGATCAAAAATAAACCAAACAAACCAATAGACGTTTAGCAATAGCGCACAAGCAAATTACACACTCATATACATACATACATACATACATATATATATATATATATAAATATATATATATATATATATATATATATATATATATATATATATATATATATATATATATATATATATATATGTAATATATAAATATATATATATATATATATATATATATATATATATATATATATATATATATATATATATATATATATATATATATATATATATATATATATATATATTTAAACATATACATACGTATAAATAAAGTGAGATTAGTAATCGAAATATACACATGATAGTTGTTATTGCGGCACCACCTAGTCATAAGCAAAACAGTTTTAGCAAAATTCTTAACATTTTAAATGTTTTCACAACTGGCCAATCAAGACGCTCTTATGGTGTTTTGCCATAAAAACAAGACAAGAGCGGTATGGCCCTGATAATCATCGTAGATGCTGAAGTATTTGTCCTTCTCTTTCAGCATTGCAATTTAAGTTTCGTCATGGGAATCTAAATATAGAATTCTTTTAGCCAGTTCTTCGAGAGATTTCGAAGTCGGAGGTTTAATAAACGTATCTGAAGGGAGACTACTCGAATAAATATTTGATCCAGGGGCTATAACCATGAAATCAAAGTGTGAAAATCGTGTCAGAATTTCGGAATATTAATCTTTAAAAATAAATTAATAAATTCAGTGGTAAATATAATTTGTAGGCTAATTTTTGATTGGGTGTTCGTCGATAACAAAATGAGCTCGAATTATATATAAAAATATCATTCATTGTATTAATATAATTAGAAGAAAATATATACTAAAATCGATGCATTGTATTTGTGCTACTTTTTATAATATTATAACCCCTTCACATTATTCTTGCTAGACCAGTGTTTTCTCACATCAGAGGCAGTACTCATTAAATCCGGCTGGAATTAAATTAAATAATGTTTTGAGGGCTTGAGGAAAGTTCTCGAATCTTCTCCCAATCGATTACATATTAAAATACATCCTGAGCTTATTGTCTCCCCCCTGGATGTCATCTAGCTAAGTACCGAGGGTATCATCTGGCTAAGGTACCTCAGATGTCATCTAGTTTAAGTACCATGGGTATCATCTGGCTAAGGTACCTCAGATGTTATCTAGCTTAAGTACCTTGGGTATCATCTGGCTAAGGTACATCAGATGTCATCTAGCTTAGGTACCTTGGGTATCATCTAGCTAAGGTACCTCAGATGTCATCTAGCTTAATTAAGTACCATGGGTATCATCTAGCTAAGGTACCTCAGATGTCATCTAGCTTAATTAAGTACCATGGGTATCATCTGGCTAAGGTACCTCAGATGTTATCTAGCTTAAGTACCATGGGTATCATCTGGCTAAGGTACCTAAGATGTCATCTAGCTTAAGTACCATGGGTATCATCTGGCTAAGTTACCTCAGATGTCATCTAGCTTAAGTACCATGGGTATCATCTGGCTAAGGTACCTCAGATGTCATCTAGCTTAAGTACCATGGGTATCTTCTGGCTAAGGTACCTCAGATGACATCTAGCTTAAGTACCATGTGTATCATCTGGCTTAGGTACCTCAGATGTCATCTAGCTTAAGTACCATGGGTATCATCTGGCTAAGATACTTCAGGTGTCATCTAGCTTAAGTACCATGGGTATCATCTGGCTAAGGTACCTCAGATGTCATCTAGCTTAATTAAGTACCATGGGTATCATCTGGCTAATGTACCTCAGATGTCATGTAGCTTAAGTACCATGGGTATCATCTGGCTAAGGCACCTCAGATGTCATCTAGCTTAAGTACCATGGGTATCATCTGGCTAAGGTACCTCAGATGTCATCTAGCTTAAGTACCATGGCTATCATCTGGCTAAGGTACCTCAGATGTCATCTAGCTTAAGTACCATGTGTATCATCTGGCTCAGATCTTTCTAAATACATTCAAACTCTGATGACAACGAGGAAATTTTTATTTTCTAATATAATTAGTTATAAGTTAGTCATTTGAAATGAATTTTAAAAATTCCATATAGAATCACAAAAGGAGAACACATCTGTAATTACTAGCGATAGTTCACTTAGGGAGGCTGCTAAAGGATGGTTTGGTTTTGCCAAAATCACATTTTATTCCGATTTTTTTACAAGGTATAACGTTTTTCAACATTAAATTTCAAACTTAAGAAAACACGGATGTTATCATTACAGAATCTTTCTCTCTCTCTCTCTCTCTCTCTCTCTCTCTCTCTCTCTCTCTCTCTCTCTCTCTCTCTCTCTCTCTCTTTCTCTCTCTCTCTCTCACACACACACACACACACATACACGAGTCATCCAATTCAGCACAATTAACAATTAAAAAATACTTCAGAAATTTTTATAAAACATCATAAGTGAGAATTACAACAGTGAAAAGAATGGTTTTTTACAATGAATGTACATATACAACTTTATCTAAGACTGATTTGAAGTTGTTATCATAAGTATAAATAATATTTGAGTTATCTCCCTTGTAATGCAGCTAATATTGTAGCCATGTTTAAAAAAACAACTGAAATATTTATTTTACAGGACATCTATTTTCTTAATGTGTCAAACATAATATAATACATTTTCCAATAAAAAACTTCTTTACCATTTTAAGTAAGAAAATAATAATCGATAAACAAATGAAAAATTAAAAATGCAGTTAGGCGGCTTCTGCGATTATTGGAAGCCACTTTTACTTTTTCTAATTTTCCTAAACTCAATATTGGACTCTTTTACAAAAAAAGAACACGCTACCTGGAGACATTTACCACAGGTGATTTTTAATCTACTAGATAAAGTATTTATAACGTTATAAGCAATAAGATAAAGAAGTTTAAAAACTTGGTAAAAAAAGACAGCATTTGAGAAAACTTTGTGCCCAGTAGAAGAATAACGGGCTTCTTGTGTTTGCCGTGTGTGTTTGTGGACGGCGGGAGTGTTTTGGAGACTGATTGTGATAAAATCAAAGGGACTTGTTCAGGGAAGGCAATTATTGTTTAGCGTGAAGGTGAACAAAATGTTTACAACAAAACAAACTGGGCAGCCTGCCTCAACTTGAAGTTACATTAGAGACTACTATACGACACTGGTATTCTTCCAAAGAAAACCATTTCAGAATATCTGGAATAATTTTAGCATATTTTTCCATGTTCCACAAACGCTGACACAACTGGCACATGGGAACTGCCTCGTAGCGATACTCAACAAAAAGCGGATCTACTTGGGTTAAAATATAATCCTCGTAGATGCTAAAGTATTTGTCTTTCTCTTTCAGCATAGCAATGTAAGCCTCGTCATGGGAGTCTAAATATAGAATTCTTTTAGCAAGTTCCTCGGGAGATTTGAAGTCAGCGGTGTTTATAAAAGTTTCTGAAGGGAGATTACTCGAATAGAAATTTGAAGCTAATGCAATTAAAATCATGTTTGTATCGAAAAACCGATACAGTTTTTCTGTAATATAATCTTTACACAAGTTACTTTCAAATGCTAGGTAAAATTTGTAGTTCATTTCGATATCTTCAAGGCACTTTTTATCTTGGTCCCTGGCACAGTGAATCTGTCCACAATTCCCAAACACATCAACATCTACAAAAGCTTCAAGTTTCCTAACATAATCTTCTCGTTTAGAATTTGTATTACAATTTGACACAAACCAAGCGACCGTCCTTGTCTTCAATGACATAACTGATGTGTAGTTTTTTTCTTTGATGTGATTCCTTTTTCTTATCAGACCGTAGTACGTCCTAATGTCCGAGTCCCGCCTGTAGGACATTGTCCAGTTAAAAGCCGTGTTCCAGGTTTCATCCTTCTTGTATATATTTCCGAACCACCAGTATTGCTCACCAGATTGAGCTTCTACTTGATAATGTACGAAAACTTGGTCTTCTCGGCGGTACGGTGGGGGCTCGTTGTTCACAAATTGGGCTGAAATTTTTTAAAGAATATCAATTTTAAACATAATAAATGTCTATGTTTATAAGTATTAGTTTGAATTCTAACTTTAAAAACTCAATATATAAATATAAATATAAATAAAGCATGTGTATGTTATAAAGAGTTTAAACATTTGATAAATTATTATTAGAATGTAATTGGTTTACAAATTTTAAAAATTGTATTTACACTTTGTGTATTCACACATTTTAAATAGGTTTGTATAAGTAATAGCAAACCTGAAATTATAAAAAACTGGCAAGAGATCATACAATTAAATATATCTGGCCTAATCTACAATAATTTACCGTCCACCAGTAGAGCACTGCTGACGTCTAAGTACGTCCTGTCTGAGCCAATGACACAAGGAAACTCTGGACACCCCCTCAAAGGTTTTAGCCCGTCAATGCTTGCCTGACCGACTTTATGTTGCCACCAAAGTATTATTTTTTTCGTCCCATTTCTAAACGATGGATGAGCTGGCCGACCTTCAAAAAACGTGGTCTCATTGAAAGGAATGTAGGCTTCAAACTCTGAATTGTAAAATCTGCTGTCTTTTGGTTCTTTGTAAGGAAACGGACGATACTGGACGCCATTTTCTGTCCAGATTTCTTCACCAGTTTCTGTGACGTAAGACTGGAGACCAAACCCTGACCTGATGAGATCTTCCATTATGGAATCATTGCTGAACGATGGGTGTTTTAATAAAGCCTCGGTCACTGGCATGTAAGGGGGTAGCTTCATCTGTTTCAATAATTTTGACGCTTTGACCGATAGCTCTGAGACAGCAGGTGATAAACTGTTCTGCTCGTTACTAAATATATCCAGTATTGAATACACTATGGCGTACTTGTGTACGTTAAGTTCCGTGATGTACTTTGTTGTTCCTATTTGCAGCAGCCAATACACAGTTGTTAAGCTCAAAATAAAAAACAATGAAAAGGCAAGCTTCAACCTTGAGTGCTGACGTAGTAGTTGAATCTGAAAAAAGTAAAGAAAATTATACTTGTTATTAGATATAATTTAACAATATATCTAAATCAAGACACGAATCACTTAACAAAAGTTTACTGTGGAGGCTAGAGTTGATACTGACATTAAATGATGTTGACTTTTTTTCGCGATTAAGTGGGTGAGGTCTATACCAAGCATTAGGACTCAAACTTAGAATAACGCTTTTGCGCCAGTAGATTTAGTAGCTTAACCGCAATGTAAATAAAATTTCTTATATCGACAATAAACTGTTGACTTCATGCACTGACATAAGACGCTGATGTTGCTACAGGACAAGGGAATCACCAAACGTAGTAATAACGCAAAGGACTAAAATGTTAAAACAATAACACGCGATGGAGAACAGTGAAACTGCTGGATCCAGCACTTAAAGGAAAAAGCTCTATGAATCTTTTCCAGACATACTTCTAGCATCAACAAGGATGAAGGTCATTAAAGCTTTCAAGATTATTTTGACAAGTGAGTCAAATGGACAAGATGAAATGTCTCCAGAGGTATTTAAAGCTTGTACACCAACGAGAGCAGATATGTTGCAGCCAAAGTTGATGAAGAACCGTAGACAAGTCAACGTCTCTGGAAATTTGAAACTGCTACATCTAGTGTGGTTGTTTTCCCATGCTCCAAAAGGTATGCACAAAAAATGGTTATATCCATAGGATTATAACGTTTGATACCTTTCACGGTGGAAGAACATCTCAGTACTTATGAAAGATGGTAGCATCAGGGCAAGTTTCCCTTACATGGCTCGATAAAATGTTCATAAAATGCCAACAAGCTGTACAAGCAAAATCACCGGAGGACTGCAATTTTAACTATAATTTGTTAATCGATTTCATGTTTTTAAGGGGAGACTTTAGTAATTTTTTGTCCAAGTTAAGTTTAATCCTGTCTATTTCCGGGGAAACAGAAAAAACCAGACAGGCCAAGCGAAATCGTGACAAGCAATTCGGAGAACACCGTAAAGAAAGAAGAAATCCATTTGTGAACAGTTACTCGAAAGGTTCTGACTGCCTGTATATAAACTATCTAAAGGCTTATTACTAATAATAATATTTACAAATAGCAACACACAACACTTACCTAAAATGCTTACTTATAAAATTGTTTATAATTTATTGAAGTTGACTTTTTCGAAAACATTTAATCAACTGATTCTCCAACATAATAAATCAATAGTCAATTTCATGCAACATTGAACAGCAATAGGCCTGCGTGTTAGAATCACGAGCTAAAACCTACGGCATTTTTTTTTAAGATTTTAAGGTTAATCGTAAATCTTATAAAAGACTAATAGGCTGAGATTGTAACATGAGCTAAATATTTTATTATACTCACAAAAATTACTCACCATTTTACTAACCATTTTACTCGCTAATCTGTTTCAAATGGGGCAAATTGGATTACCAGAGTTGGTTCCAGATGACATCATCTATTTATTTCTTCAGGGCAATAGTGGCAACTCTAGGAATAACTGTAAATCTTGAACAATTCAAAATATCTAATGTATTTAGAAAAAATAAAAGAAAAAATATTCATTTCATTAGTTTACTGTGAGTAAAAATTATTTCATTTCACTAGTTTACTGTGAGTAAAAATTATTTCATTTCAGTGTGGTACGTGTTTAATCGCTCTTTTATATTTGTGTGTAGCTTGCGTCACGACATTTGCAAATGTCGTCTTTACTAAGCTTGCATAATTTGTTTTCATTTAATTCCTGATCATTTCAACATTTCATTTTAGACTTTATTCAACCCTACTTCCCAAAATGAAATTCAACAAATCTAATTATAAAACAAGGTCACTTGCTATGTTTCATGATCATTTCGATAATTTGTATTTGACTTTAGCCCTTCCCCCATCCCCACAAATACAGTTCAAAACATCTAATTATAAACCAAAATCAATTGTAATGTTTCTTGATCAATACAATATTTCAATTATATTTTATTTTACCCCCCCCCCCCCCACATGCTTTTCAACACATTTCATTTTAAAACAAGGTCATTTGCAATGTATCATTTCAACATTTCATTGAAGATTTTGTTATTCTCCATAAATTCCATTCAACAGAATATATACATTTTAAAACACAATGTCACAAATCGATTGTATATTTTGTTAAGCAACAAAAAACTAATTTATCATTAAATAAAACCCCGTTACTTGACGGTTGCCTTTTAGACCGAATACACCTAGAAAACAAAAAACACACACAAGCGTACGTAACACACCAATGATATAAAAACAGGAGATTTTAAAAACATTGAAACGTCGAAGCAATCTAGCTGAAAACACCACTTTTTAAATTGATACTTTATAGAGAGCTGTCTACGCTAGGCCCCTCATCGCCAATACAGAAACACATTGTAATCCTAAACCAATGATAAACGCTTCCTGCGTTGAATTCTGCATTTACAACTTTCGAGTCGATTCTTGTTTATCGGTATCACAATCACATTCATCACTATACCCATATAGGTAAATCCGTCACATTTTAACAGCACATTTACGAGTCAGGCGAGTAGGTATTAGTATACATTTTATTTAATATAATGTTTCTATTTGCCTTGTATTGAATGAAACAGTGTGTTTATTATTTCGGTTAGGGATGTGTTAAATAGAGCCAAACATTGTGACTTGCCACATGTTTTCTGACGTGATGGTATTGCCATCTGTTTTACAACCAGTTGTTTATTTATTTGGGTGTCAGTTTGTTTTACTTTTTTTATGAACCTTGGTTGTCACTAACACCTTGTTCCAGCTTTTGTTTGTTAGTTTTATCAGTTAATTAATCTTTGGGCGTTTTGCATATTGATTTCTAATTAATTTCAAGAGGTTGATCCTAGTGTTTGGATAATAAATGATTTCCGTGCTCAAAGCGTCGAATTCTGTTACGTGAGGTGCATGATCATGTAGCCTGTTGATGCAATCTGAACAGTTTATCGAAAGATCGTTAAATATTTAACTGAAGTTCTATTAGTTTTACTCCAGCTATCGTCTCTTTGATTCGACTCTTTCACTTTAACTAGCACATCAAAATGCGTATTCTGTTACACAGCACGATTGCATTATTTCGGGCATCCACACACTACGGTCTACTTTACACACTTTGAGAACCTCTGCTGATCTGTGTTTGTCCGGGCCTACTAACCCCAGGTGTCTATATAGCTCACTTTGAGAACCCCTGCTGACCTGTGTTTGTCCGGACTTCCTAACCCAAGATGGCTTTACATCTTGTCCTAGTTTATGAAATTTATTCTACCTGAATGGAACAGTTCTAGGGGCATCGTGTTCCCGTGGAAATAGAGTAACATACCATTTCCGGTTACCGAAAAATCGTTAAAATGTTGAGAACATTTTTCGCAATTTGAAATTTCGTCAATCTAAGGTAAAAGGTACGCAAGTTAAAGGCTTTTGAGTAACCGGAAGTACGGTAAGTACCACTTTCGGTTACTGCAAATATCTTAAAAATTGATAGAAAACAATAAATTTGATATAATACTTTTACTTAAAATGAACTCTTCAACCTACCTGAATCGATACTTAACTATAAAATATTTATAGCCCCAGTATGCTATAAAACGTCAGATTTTGTTAAAATGTTAATTTAGATTTGTGCGATACTACAAAGCATCCTTTATATTCTCTATACGATAAAGCGGGGAGGTGTAAAATAACGAAAACTATTAAAAAAACCTCAATTTTTCAGCAAGATAAATAGACTTCCGCTACATTTTGTTTACTAAAAAGTAAAAAGTGCAAATAGTGAAATGTTTATTGAAAAATGGTATTTTATTAACGAAGAAATATTAAATTACGCCTATATTTAAACACAATTTAACTTTTATAAACTATGTTGTTTTAAACAATAATACACTATAAACACACTGTTTTTAATATACGGATAAAATTAGCACCGTTTCAGTAAAGTGGGAAAAATGTTATACGTAGCTATATGTAGGTATAATATTTTATTCTCTTGATTATTTCAAATTTTGAGTGATTTACGGCGACAGGAAGTTGTACTTTACGCTGTTTTCAATTTCTAAAAAAATATTGCTTTTATTGATTCGATTTGTTTCAAACCTATCAAGTAAAAAAAAAAACTATCAAGACTAGATGATAATGCTCTGTGCCGTAAAATGAGACTTAACGTTTAATTAACATTTTAATAAGTAATATGTTTCCTTATAAAGTACTAATTTTTCGCTCTATTGTGCGCACATTGTTTGCGTTCATTTTGGTGCGCAATAATTTTTTTCTACTCGATTCTATTCTATTTTTAGCGCAATTTCCATTCTGGAGAATTGCGTTTATTAACTCGTCTTTTCTGGGAATGGATGGATGGATGAATGGATGGATGGATGTGTGTCCGCAGCTTTAAGTCGTATCTCCTCCTCAACGAAGCAATATCGAGGACTAGTTCCAAAAGCAATTATGTTAAGCAAGTTACGAGGATGAACATAGGCCATAAAAATTCCGGGTTTCTTTCATGGATTTCCCGGAAAAGCCAAAAAACCTCGAAAAATGCAGTTTTTGGCCCATATCTCTGCAACCAGACCACTTAGCGACTTGAAACATGTACCAATCGATTCCTGCCATAATTTAGAACAATATTGCCGAAGAAAGTTTTCAAAAATATCCTTTCGTTTGGTCACAAAAACTTTTTTGAATTAATTAAAATTTGGACCGAATTAGTAGGCATTTTATGCAACCACACCACACGCGTCATCACGTTCAATAGCTGCGCCATCACGTTCAATGGCTGCGACGTCACGTTCGGTAGCTGGGCGCGCAATGGTTTTTAGTCATGTTACTCTATTGTAAATAAAACATGTAAAATACTGAAAAAAAAAATTAATAAAAAACGTATTAATAACTAACCAATGGTTTTACTAACCCTGCTCTTGATTTACGCTACGTCAGAGCTATTTTTAGATAACACAAGGAAATTGCGCTAAAATTGTCACTAGACTTTTTTTAATTACTTGTTTTAAAAATGGTGTATTCAAATATGAATTAAAATAAATTAAATATAATAAAAAATGTTTCAATAACAAGCTTTTATATAATAATGCACTAGAAATTAAAAACTAAATGCTTTTCTTTCATATAATAATAATTTACAACTCTTTCAATAGATAGAAAAGCGTGGTTATAGAAATATAGGTGCATTTTTAAACACTTACAGGATAATCATTTTTTTTCTGATTCTTAGTGCATAATTATACAGCAACCTGTTATTGAAACGTTTCATTTTTTTTTATTTCTTTAAAAAAATTAATAGCATAATATTTGCTTGTCTGAAGAGAATTGATTGTGCACGAAATGAAGGCAAATAAAGTGGGTATTATAATGACGGAAAAAAACGAGTAATTTATTTAGGAAAATTTAATGAAGTTTTAAACGTTAATTAAGCATGCATTTAGGTCAAATTAGCTGTCACCTTGCAGTATCATCGATTTATAACCCACGTGCCAAGAAATGTATCCGGTTGAAGTGGTCGAAATCGCCCTCGCATGTCCTCACCCATGATTACGACAGAAGCAAGTTACTCTTGTAATAATTGTTTGTAGAAACAAAATATACTTTGATGAATAGTAATGTATCCCAGAAATATTAACTGTAAGACACGTTCCTCACAAAATACACTCGCTCATTAGTGGTACTCACAAGCATACACATTTATACACGCATTTACATAGAAACAAACACATACTCAAAAACATGCATACATTTAAGCACATAGCTATAGATATACAGATATGGCAAATTAATGAGACACAGATAGATGCTTAAACAGGTTATGGTTATGGTTATGGTTATGGTTATGGTTATGGTTATGGTTATGGTTATGGTTATGGTTATGGTTATGGTTATGGTTATGGTTATGGTTATGGTTATGGTTATGGTTATGGTTATGGTTATGGTTATGGTTATGGTTATGGTTATGGTTATGGTTATGGTTATGGTTATGGTTATTGTTATGGTTATGGTTATGGTTATGGTTATGGTTATGGTTATGGTTATGGTTATGGTTATGGTTATGGCTATGGCTATGGCTATGGCTATGGCTATGGCTATGGCTATGGCTATGGCGATGGCGATGGCTATGGCTATGGCTATGGCTATGGCTATGGCTATGGCTATGGCTATGGCTATGGCTATGGTTGTGAATTAGTATACGCAGTTGGATAGGGATCGTCGTTTTGAGCTGGATAATGATAACTAAAGGTATAGCTATAATGAAACAAGTGCAAACATCTTTGTATGGCGGTTTTTCAAATTCATCAACTCATCAAATTCCCATGTATCTTGTCAGATTGTTCCCTTCATTTGTTAAAATATTTTCATTGAGACATTTTGTCTAAGATGTTTTGTTCAGCTATCTTTTGTCTCTAAGATATTTTGTCCTTGATATTCATTTGTCAAGATTTCTGTCTAACATATTTTGTCATTGAGATAATTTGTCTGGTGTATTTTGAGCGTGCTATCATTCGTCCTGAGGTACATTGTTATGCAGCTATAGCACTATAGAGAAACACAAGCATGAACTTGAACTTGGTTGTTATGAAACGTGACACTGTTGAGTGGTACAAAAAATGGACGCTGAAATGTTCATATTAAGAATGAAAACAAGGTGGTGGTTACTTCTCTGACCATAGACAGGTGTTTTTCAATGGGTTTTCTGTCTGCATTTACCCACTGTGATATCGATTTCTATCACAGACAGGGGCGGAATTGATTTGCACTGAAAGTAAAAACAGGATGCAATAGGAAAAAAAAACACATCACACTGTGTTATTTATTATTTTAATTAACTTTCGTGAAATATTGATAATTCTTGGGAACGTGAAATTTCGTATTGGCTTTCAGCTTTAATTGTTTGCTTAATATTTCATCGTCGTTAAACCATTTTTTGAGTATACAAGATTACACACTGGTTCAATTAGCCCCACCCCCCCCCCTCTTTCACCCGGTAATTACTCCATTCTATTAGTATCTTCAGAACAGTTTGCAGTTTGTACAAGTAAGAGTTTAGCCTACTTCATTAGCGTTTCAAGTGTTTTTGACACCTGAAAGCTATCACTAGCTGTAAGTGGCAACAGTTTGTTTCTTGAAGTTTTGTTTCCAACTCATGTTTTACAAACTAATTTAATTACTAAATTTGTTTATCAGTTCTTAATTTTGATGCTGCATTCCATTTCATCAAATAATTAAATACTATGTGTTGGATATTTCAGATGGTTTTAAGAAATCCTGCCTATTTTCGAAATCAGTTAAAGGATGATTAAATTGGATTTAAATTTCTGAAAAAAACTAAAAATTATTTCTTTTAAAAATTGGTTATTGATTACAAAAAAAAGGGGGGGGGGGTAGTGCCACCCCTGAATTTGAAGTGGATTGTGAAATGTGGGTTTCCGTCTATATTGTAGCGTATTGTATTTGTTTTAGCGGGGTGGTGTGTGCACTGTTTTAGTCCAGAAAAAAAGCACCATGTTTTTCGTACTGTTTGATCTATCTTTGTATTTGTATTTGTTTTGTTGTAAATAACGCTGAGTCCAAAGCGTAGGACCATACAACAGGCTCAAAACATAAAATATCAGGCTGAACCAACAAACATGGGATCAAACGTTGGGTCCGCATAAGAAAAATAGAGTCGCCAACATTTGGACAACACAAAGCAGCAGTTCATTTCACAGCTGCAAATCGAACAGGGCCCACTCAATTAAATAATCAATAATATTCATGCTTTATCGTAATTCACGATGTATACCATCGATATATTTATGATAATTAAAAAGATATTGTTTCGAGGAAGAAAGTATTGCAGTTGTAAAACAAATCAATGGAAACACAATTTCTTCGTTTTATTAGAAACTCAGCTAGTTATTGTTTCTACCGTCGTAGATATTGATAATCCATGACCATATCTTGTGCAGGCCCCAGCTAACTAAAGCAGGTAAGAGTGTTGTGATCGTTAACTTCGAAGTCTGCTGATTACAATATCTTGATCCGACCAGTTGACGACATCAGGTAAGAGTATTGTAGGTTAGAGTTAGCCTTTTAAAAATAAAATAATGCATTGAAAATTTTCCAAATATTTTTAAACATGTTTTAAACACAGAATAGTCTAACTGTATTTGTTTCAAGTTTTTACAGGTTTTTATTTAACCTGCTTCGTCTGTCGTCAGTCTGTCGTCATATACCGAAAGGTGCGAACAAACTTTTGGGCAATTCTATGTGACCAGTTTATCTGAAATTCGGCACTCAATATGACATTCAATTTGACTTTTGGATGTCTATATCATTTTTTATGAAAAAGAGTCATCAAAACGTTTTAATAACAAGATTTTTTGTAACAGTGCACGAAAAAGGAGAAAATAGACGATTCTCTTTAAATACACAATAATACTCTACTATTTAAATAACTATAAAGAAAAGACTGGGTCTGTTCCTAAATATAAGTAAATGTCTCAAATAGATAACATAGCGACGCACGCTTTTCTTGTTGTTTGTAAATATGATGAGGGATATGTTTAGGGATAGATTTTGAAATAGTACAATGATTATGGATTGGGATCGATTTTTATAATGGTAGAAGTTGAGAATGGTGTATAACTTTAAAGTTGGTAGGAATCCAAATAGTTGTTAATATCTCTTAAATTTACGGCACTCTATTTCTTTCGCTTCACTTAATTGTGCATTATTTTGTATACCATGACACTAGCATCTTGACGTATCGCTAGATTTAATATTTCTCTACCGATTCTATTATTTTTCTAATTACTTATACTTAGCATACCTGGGATCTCACTAAATTGTATAAGTTAATAAACTTCTATTGAACATGTAAATAGACTGATTTGTTCTATCCAAATGATTCCATTGTTGTAGACTCGGCACTTGGACACCAAACATGTGTACTAGAACGGTTCTAACCATGCTATGTATAATCAATCAAGGTACGTCTGTATTCAAGCTATAATGGGTGTAATCGATTGAGAAAATACCATTTTTAAAAAAAACCAATATAATGTCATTTAAACCACTTAAACTCATGAACATTATATTACATTAAAACATGTCATGTCAAGCTATTAAAACCTAAAGAACATATTTCTTTTTTAAAAATTTTGCCATCCTTATAAACCACTACACATATCACACACACACGCGCAAAAACACATATCCACCACATATATATTGTGTATTTACATATATAATGAATTAAGTTATCTCCACACAAAGCCCAGCTAATCCTCTCACTAAGAGAAACCCAATACAAATCTGCCGATACCACTGAAGTGACCACACTGCCCATCAATGTAGAGTATGACCAAGTCAGCCATTTGTCCTGCGCCTCACGTTGTTCAAGTCTCAACAAAACGTGCTTCAGTTACATCTACAACAAAACCACAAAGCATTGTAGCCTGGGTAAATTTAGTTCACATATTTTAAGTGAACTTTAATATATTTCGAACAACAGTTTAGATTTTAAAAAATTCTATTTCCAAAAATGCAATTGTATTGACCAGGTTCCTGGCTCGTCCCTCTGAGATCGACTCACCAAACTCCCCAGGGAAAGATTTACTCTAGTGGGAAGTTCTGTAACACAACCAAAAACATCACAGTCCTGTCTGATGGCTCCATCTCAGAAGCTGACAGACTCATATGTACAGGTAGTTGAGATACTATAGTTGTTAGATGGGTGCCGTCAAGGTGCGCTTATTGCGATATATTTCATTGCACTCAGTGTGTTCTTCATCCCAAGCATATGTGCATTTCCAACAACACGATATAGGAATTCATTTAACTGTCATCCATTTATAACACACACACACACAATTAGTTGTTTAACCTCTCTATTTTTATTCCACACGTGTCTCCTTTTAAAAGAACTGCCCCCCCCCCCTCCCCCCGCCCCCTGTTCTTAAAAGTTGCAATCAAATAGCTCGTAAGAGTTCATGTTCCATATTTCTGTATAATGTACAGATTATAAATACAAATTATAAAAATAACCATTGTGACATAACTACCCACTGGGTTGGGATAAAAACACTATATATTTTTACATTGCTTATTAGATTTTTAAAAATTTACCTATAGGCCTATTGATTGGGAAATCTATATTTACTCAACTCCCCCCCCCCACATACACAATGGTTATACGCAACCCTAAAAGCCTACATTTAAACCTAATAATTAATTTCTAATATTCTCATGATAATACAATAAATTAAGCACAAAACCTTAAATGGCAAAGAGTTCTCATAAATGACCAATGCTTTTATCAAAGAAAGCAAATTTTATTTTTATTTTCTTATTTTCAGTGCATTTAAATGATTGGCAAAATTAAAGTGGTGGCAAAACTAGAAAAAAGCCCCCCCCCCCCCCCTACCCTCACTGTTTTAGGCCAACTATATATATATACATAGAAATAAATAAATATAAATAAATATAAATATAAATATATATATATATATATATATATATATATATATATATATATATATATATATATATATATATATATATATATATATATATAGTTTTAAAAAAATTAACTTATTTCTAATTTAGTAATTTAATCGATTTCATTGTAAAGTCGATCTAGATCTACACCCATCGTGAGGCAATAACCAACAACAAATAGACCATGGAGTTGAAAAATGTTTTATTTCAATTTATGCACGACGAAAATTGTGAAAGGTGTAACATAATATACAGCAATTCAGTAAAAAAAATTATAAATCACGGAAGCTTAGTGTCTAATATATCCCCGAGTTATTTTTTTTCTTACATTTTTTACTTTCTCGTATATACGAAGTATAGAGAAAGTATTGTAATCGTGCAAAAAAAAAAAATCGAGATTTTCACAAATCTCGACGTTTTACACCTCACTGATACGGAAAAACATAATTTTGCAATCTTGTCCGTATGTCTGTCTGTGTGTCTGTCTGTCTGTCTGTCCGTGTGTAAACACGATTACTTGAGTACCGTTACAGCTAGGTTGATGAAATTTCATATATAAGTATTTTATCAAAATTGTAGGTCTGTATCAACTTTTGAGCGATTTCCGATAACCGGAAGTGGTACTTTTCCTACTTTGAATTTTTCAAAAGCCTACAACTTGAGTACTATTTCATATAGATGAATGAAATTTCACATGTAAGTAAAAGATCTAATTCTCTACCTTCTGTTAAATTTTGAGTAATTTCCGTTGACCGGAAGTAGTAATTTACGCTACTTCCGATTTCTCAAAAAACTAATGTAAATTTTTAAAGTACTTATAATATTGCGCACTATTATGCACTTTTTTATTTGGCGTTCGCTTGGTGTGCAATTCTTTTGTCTACGAGATTTTATTCTATTTTTAAAACTTTAAGTATTTAAAATGGTTTAAAAATTATGTGTATAGCCCGAGTTCCCATCCCCTGTTATTTTATATAAGAATATTCGAGAAAGTTTTGGGGAGATCACTCCCGGTTTATTATTCTTTATGTTATTGATATGTGAATTAAGTACTTTTTTTGGTTTAGTCATACTGAGTGTGTTTAATTGGAATAAAAATTAGGAGAAGCAATTGGTTTTTAATTCGCTTAATGCAAAACTATTTAATTTTATGGGCACTCTTTTTATCTTTTTTTTGAGAAGAGCAAAAAACCTGGAACTTCTTTGAAGATTTGCCTATCTTTCACACTACAGCTCATGTACATTTTTATTTCCTTTTACGCAACGGCGTGTGATTGTTACTATAGAACAATAATTGTTGTAGTAGATCTGTTTTTTTTAAAACCACTATCAACGTGTCAGAAAAAGAGATCAAATGTTGTGCGCCTAAACGGAGTGCCCCTAACTTTCTCGCACATGACAGATCTGGCGGCATGTAATTTCGCTCCCTGTTTTTTTTCTTAGCCTACCAGAGCTCTGTTAAAATAATGGATATAACTTTCAAAATGCTGTCTTTTTTAAAGCGGGATCATTGAAAACTAAATTGTCGAAAATAGGTCACTGTTTTTAATTATTTTACCTCTGAAGTCAATTCATGTCATTGTTATAAGTGAACGCTGGTCCAGGCTATGTTATTTTAGGACGTCCAGGTTTTATAACCTCACGGATAAAAGATCTCAGGACAGTACAAACCATGGTCTAATTATATCAGACAAATTACATAACCTTCACAAAATCAAAAAGAAATTAAACACTAATTTCAGTTTGAGGCACTGTATCTGTAATGATTGAGACTACAATGAATTCATTTGTAAACTTCAGGTCCACATTTTGTCCCCAGAAAGTGATGAGTGCCAGAGTGCTAGTCGACCCTGCCAGCAGTTGTGTACCAACACGATAGGGAGCTTCGTGTGTTCCTGTCAACCGGAATACTACATTAGTAGCACAGATAAAACTAAATGTATAGGTCAGTTGTTGGTACAATACATAAAAGTATAAAAACAATCTACGGTCAGTGGGGTAGGTAAAGAAGAGCTCATCTGTTTCTGTAACGTCGGTGTTTTGTAAAGAAAAGCGTGGACAGATCTATGCCCAGTCGCCTTTACTACGCTCAGCATTAGAAAGATACTTGTAAGACCTGGGTGGGTTCAACGACATACCACGGATTCGATATAGATATCCATGCTTAAATCTTTCTGGCTAGTAGTAGTGCTCTCTAGTTTTCGACATTTGAATCTCTTTTCGTTTATAACATATCCCACCTAGAAAATTGAATTACATATTTTGTCTGGCTTTGTTTTGTCTTCCAGAAAGATACACACAGTGTGATGCAAGTATATCGGCAAACAGTGGTCAAATTTTTAGCCCATACTACCCACAAACCTACCCAAATTTGTACGACTGCTACAGAAGTATACCACCACAATCTAATATGGTTACAACTCTCAGGTAAGATTTATGTTTGAGTTTAGTATTTGTTGAATGGACATTTTTCTTGTGGGAGTTAATTAAGAGATGGTAAAATTAACAGTCTAGAGCAGTGGTTCCCAAACTTTTTCAAGTGGTGACCCCCTTTTATAAAAAATTAAGTGACCCGCGACCCTCATAGAATTAAAAAGCCGAGATTAGTATGGAAATTAATAAGCACTAAAATAACATTTTCTAGTAGACTTTCAATATGAACTACTCTTGATAACTGGTTTAATACCATGAGTAAAATTGCATACTATTCGCCAAATATACGTGGTTAATTTTTTTTTAAGTATTTTTTTAACGCCATTTTCATTATCTTAATTTTGTTTTTAATGAAAAAATAGTGTTCAAAATATATTCTCGAAAAGTCAATCAATTTTACGTTTGGATATAAAAGGTGAATGCTACACCAAAATTGTTTATGCAGTTTCATCTTACGCGGAATCATTCTACAAATCAAATAATTCATCTTGTAATTCATCGAGAATGCTGGCAACATCAAGGGAAGTAGAGAATGGATAATGCGTCAATGCAGATTCTTTTTTTTCAGCTAAGAGAAATAGCGATGCAGTTCGTTTTCAATAGATTCAAGATGCCCAGAAATTTCTGCTTTCAAAATTTTAATTATCTCACAATTAGGTTCATCTAACACACTGCAGAGTTTCTCAAATTTACAATACTTCCAAGATTTCTTTTCTTCGCCGATTTTGCAGCTTTGACAAAAATGCCCCGAGATTATCATGGAAAGTGATAATATTCCTTCATTTTCCCTGAAGCTTCAGGTTATGCTTATGTTGATGTTCGAACACATCTGCTAGGTATGATACTCTCTCCAACCACTCTATGTCGTTTTAAGTATACCAAAAGGTCTTGTTTCCTTTGCATTTCCAAGAACAATTAGATTTCAGATTTCAATTAAAAAACACGATTCACAACAATTCGTTTGACAGCCAGCGCACTGTAGTGTAGAAGAGCAGAACCTCGTGACCTTTATTCAGGTCTTTGCTCAGTTCTTTGAAGGCTCCAGATTTTATATAATTTACCACTTATACTAGCAATGGAGTCTTGATGGCGATTGGTGAGGGCAGTGGTTAGGAAGCTAAATCTTTTCTGCTTTCTGAAAGCCCGATTTTGGCCTAAACATAGATGGTTCACCATCCGTACAAACCCTCACAGCCGTTTTAACCCATTTAAATCATCCAATTTAAAAAAAAAACTATTTATTTTCTCCATGCTATCTTCACAAAAGAGCAACTCTTCTTTGCTATCATCTGAATGAATATAGACAAAGACCAGCAACTGCGAACACAAATTCACGTCTGTTGATTTATCAACTTGATAAGCAAACAATGGTGAAAACTTAATTTCAATAAAAATGTGTTATTTAACATCTACGGACATTTAAGAATTAACTTCACCATCTTCAACATGCAGCGTTTGATGAGATTTTCTCCTATTGTGTTTTTTTTTTTTTTTGCTTGACATTTTCTCTCGCGACTTCATGTGATGCTTGCACTAATGCTGTGTTTCCTTGGTGAAAACTTCCTGTTCGATCAAGTCTCTGACGTTTGCAACTAGCTTCATACCGACGAAAGAACTCCATATCTTTTTTGGTGTGTTTCGAATGACTCGTCTCAAATGACGTTTTAGTTTTGAAGATTTCAACAACTTTGTACAATACGCTTTGCTTTTTCTCTATTCCCTTTCCAGTGATGTTAGTAAAGCCGAATTTCAAAAATTCTTCTAAATGTTTATGTTTTGTTTCAAATTACTAAGGTTTAGTATACCAGTTGGCGACCCCCAGAAAGCCCTTCGCGACCCCCAGGTTTGGAACCCGTGCTCTAGAGTAATAAATCAATTTAAGAAGAATTTAATAACGATTTAAGAGTATCTGTTATTTTACTTATGGCTCTCTGGTTTGTTAGTAGACGTCTTAATATTTTTGTCCCCAGTCTTTTAGATATTGAACTAGAAAGCTGTTGTGATTTCCTTAAAATCTTCAACGGGACGTCTACAAACGATCCGCTACTTGCAAGCATTGTCGGAACCAACACCTTTAGCCCGATCAAATCGACCAATAACCTGTACGTGACGTTCCATTCTGATGGATCGAATGTATATCGAGGATTCAAGCTATACTACACATATACTTAGTAATAGCTAATTATTGTTTTACAGTAAAGTTTTAGATTTTTAAAACACTAAAAGATAAATTTACTGAATTTTAAAAATCTTTTTAGTTCAATTCGGAAAACATATATTTTACTTGAATTTGTTTTTTAGTTATTAAAAACTTAATGTATGTCAAAAAATATTATACTCACGTCATGTAGGCCTATTTATTACAAGTTTATAATATGATGTTTTATTTAACAGGTATTTTTTTTCAACTGATTTCATATATGTCTAATCGACACTCGCCAAGGAATTTCTTTACAATTTTTGTCATGTTTTCCCAGTACAAACAATGCATTTAGAAAAATGCAAGGTAGGAACCCCATCATAACACTTGAGGTCGTAAAACGACCCTCGAGAATAACTAAAAAAGGTATGCTATTTTTGGAAAACTTCCGAAGGCCTTTAGATGTGACCAGACCGAATTGTTAATTTGGTGGAAAACGACGACTGTTGGCAAAGCACTTTTTAGGGTACTTTTGATCTGTAAATCTTGCTAATTTATTTCATAAACCTGGGTAAACGAATCGGCCTTATGGAAAAACTATTGGCCTGCCTCTACTCTCACAGCGAAGGCTAAAAAGAGAATTTCTTTTATTATGAACTATTAGCCGTCCGTGCTAGGCCCTGCACTGGCCTCTGTGAAAAAACTATCTGTAAAGGACAATAACATCGGTGTTTATTAAGCAGTGTATACCAGGCTTTGCCCATGTCTACGAAATATATTACTTTTCAAATTAACCCTCACCAAAACAACAAAAAAAAAAACCAAAACGCAAACGCAAAAACAAACGAAAACACAACCAAAACCAAAACAAAAACGCAAATAGAAAGAAAAACGCAAACACTAAAACAAAAACAAACCAAAACCAAAACCCAAAAACAAAACGCAAACCCAATCACAAACACAAACGCAAATACATAAAGCGAATGCATACAAAAACGCAAACGCAAAAAAACCCGAGTAGAAACATAAACGCAAACAACAGCAAACGCAAAAGCAAACACAAATACAAACGGATATACGCACGCAAACAAAAACGCAAGCACAACGCAAAATCAAACGCAAAACCAAACGCAAATCTTAACTCAAATCAATAACGTACAACATGAAACACAAACTTAAATACAAACATAAAAGCATAATGCTCATAGTATTGCCAGGGACACAAAATCGCACCCTGCCGGGGCGCCGGCGGAACCACCTGATTCAACTTACTAAATGACAATAATACCCAATCTTTTTCGCACTGTTTAAATCGAACTTAGTTGCCATAGCTCTTACGGGAAAGCGCGGGGGGGGGGGGGGGGAGGGGGCGCCAAACAGCACCCTGAGTGTGCGCAGGAGGACGCCCTGAATTCAATTTAGTTAAGGACTATTGTAACCCTTCTTATCCATTGTAGGCGCCATAGCACTCACGGTAACGCCCGAATAGCACCCTCTCGGGGCGCCTAATGGACGCCGGGAATAGATTTAGTTAAGGACTATAGTAACTCTTTTTATCCAAGTCTATCGCACTGTTTAAAACAAACGTTTTCATCATAGCGCTTAAAAATTAGTGTATAAAATAAATAAAAGGCAGTATTGAAAATATCCGTGTTTTACCTACAAGATTGCACTTTATCAATCCATGCTCATTATATAATTATTTTTTCCAACACCAAAACAAACTAATAAAAAGTATTTTTCCCCGATGTAATGATTCTTTTAAATGGAAGTAATATTTTTTGTGATTTATCAAGGGAAGTAATTGGCAATAAAGGAACAAAGTGAAGTAATTTGTAGACTTTTAAATTTTTTGTAAAGGATGATATTATACATGACTTTAAATACAATTATACTTTTGGGAAATGAAATAAATTTGTTTTGATTAACCTTATATAATATTTTTAAAATTATTAACTAAGATAAAAAACATTTTAGGTGTATTAATATAAGGTGATCAAGTCGAGGATTTTTGTGCTATACTAGACTACCTGTTATCTAGTTAGATAACTGTGGGTTTCGGGGGGTCATCCATAAATGGCATCACGTCTGCCAGCACTTATCATCCCAAAATAACCAGACCACACATTCAAAAAGACGTTTTTTATATTTTAAAAACTCTACTAAACTCTACTTCACCTGACCAATGCCCCGCCAAGTCTCAGACATGTTGTATTTAAAAAAAAAACGATTCCGGCCGAGCATGGCTCTGACGACACTATCCCTTTATATGCTGAGAACATAGAACCAGGTGAACTCTAATTCACCTGCCCTGCGCCCTGCGAGGTCCTGATAGTCAACCTTATCATTCACATATAGAAAAAATAATTGAATACATTGTTGTAAAAAAAAATAATCTTTTTACTATTACTAATGTCATTGTTCTAAACTTTTATAATTAATGTGGTTAATCTACCAATGAATATAGCAATAAATTAATTAACGGCTTTAAATCAGTTTGTAATTAACAGTGTGTTTAAGAAAGAACAATATTTACCACCCAAAATCCTATTTTACTGCTCTACACATAATGCAGATTCTCCCCAATAACAAATCAAAAGAACAACCAAACAAAAAAATGAGTTATCAAACGTCACTATTAAGCCATTGTTCTAAAACTTTAATTTCAAAGTGGTTAATCTACCTATGAATAAATCAATTAATTAATTAACGTCTTTAAATAAATGTGTGATTAACAGTCTGTCTGCAATCAAAAAATGTTCTCTACCTACATACTATTTTACAGCCCCCCATATAGAGCAGTTTTCTTACAGCACCAAATCAGACAAACAAACAAAAAAAATATTCAAACATGTAAACAAACTTGAGTTTTAGTAGTATATAGATAATCGAAAAAAAAACCCGCGCGTAGGAACAATTTTTCAACTCCTGAGTTTGTAAAAAGGGTAAAAAAAAACCGGAACAAACCCAACCATAACTCTTGAAGCCGGGAAAACTTCCGAAGACTATTAGAAGTGACCAGTCTGAATTCCTTTTATAAACATTGTTAATTTGGTTTTAAATGATTTCTTGTCAGCGTAAGTATTACTTTATTCTATTTCCGATTAATGAAAAGAGATTACTTCTACCTGCCGATTTCCTTAAAACATTTCAGGTAGGTCATGCCCAATTGACAACAAACTTTGACATTGAATGCGATTTAATTATATGTTTAATAAATTTTAACAAAATAATTATTTATAGTTTCCTTATAAAGTATTCATACTCTTAAATCTAATTTAACCATGTGTTTAAATAACACCGAAAAATATGCTTTTCTCATTCAGGGTGGTGTAAAACGTAGAGAATTGTGAAAATCTCGATTTCGATTTTTTGCACAATTACAATACATACTCTATACTTCGAATACGAGAAAATAATTATGGCAATTTTTTTTCAAAGTATTATGTTCCTGTCTAAGAAAGATTATTTAATGAAAAAGATCAGGTGAGCAAAACGACTCAATACAGTCTATCAGCCCATATTTTAATGAATATAGTAGTTAGCATCAGCAGAGCTGTTCAATCCCATGTTAAGTACACAGAGATTTCTTTTTAGTGCATATATTGTTTATCAGAATGATTCTAACAGAAGACTTTGAGTATCGATGAACATTTGTTATGGTCAGTCATTTTTTATGTTGAAACAGCAGTCTACAAAAACGAATTCGAGAAATAGTCACAAATGCCATTTTTACACACTGATTCATCTAATATTCAAACACATCTATTTATTGGGGCTCTTTAAGGATTCAATAATAGATTTTTAAAAAGTCACCTTGTCTTTCTATATTTAAAGTGAAGCAACATTTATAATTATTTTACCACTCATTAAAATGACTTCGCACCACTATATGGTCATCTGGAAAGACGGCAGTGAATGCTATTTTCAGAATTAACCAGCACTAGTTCATGAATTGCAAATTCTATTTTGTAGTTAAAGTTCTACTTATAAATAGATTGCCGAAAAGAAAATGTTTTTTTCCTGACAATGAAGCGTTTTGAATTTTTCAGTCGTGTTAACATGCTGGGAAATAATTAATATATATATATATATATATATATATATATATATATATATATATATATATATATATATATATATATATATATATATATATATGTATGTATATATATATATATATGTATATATATATATATATATGTATATATATATATACGATAAAAACGTATAGAAAGAAATGCTTTACAACACTTTTTAATTAACTTTGACAAACGGAGAAATTATAAAGAACACTATCCTCCCCGCATCCCTTGGGTAACTGTTGGTTTCGGGGGTCATCCATAAAAAAAAACATCACGTCTGTCACTTATCGTCACAAAAAAAAAACAGACCCCACATTCAAAAAGATGTTTTTTATCTTTTAAAAACACCGAAAACACCGATTTCGGACTATCCCTTCATATACCGACGTCACTGGTGACCTACTCAACTCTACTTCACCTGCCCAGTGTCCCGCCAAGTCTCAAACAACATGTTTTTATCGCTTAAAAAAAAACGATTCCAGCCGAGCATGTCTCTGACCACACTATCCCTTCATATGCCTAGGACAAAGAAACTGATGAACTCTAATTCACCTGCCCTGTATCCCGCCAAGTTCAGATAGGCAACTTTATCTTTCACATCTAAAAAAATATTAAAAAAAAAAAAAAAATAACATTGACGTATAGGTCTAGAACCCGTGCCACCCCGCATGAAAGCCGATTACACTAACAACTTAGCTATTTAACTCATGACGTCACTGATGTTTTTTTTATAGTATAGTTTAATACTTTGAGTCACCTTATGCAACCTGATTTACGCGCATAGATCTAGATCTAAGTCTAGTAGTAGTAACTTTCAAATTAAATTTTAACTTAAATTAGCCAATTGCATAGCTAAACAAACAAAGATGTATATAAAATAATGAAGGTCTGAAACTACCTAGATCTAGTTAGAATTATCTAGATCTAGATTCTACGATTCGTTTGCTTAAGTCTGAAGTCTAGTTTTTGCTAGATCTAGATTAGACCTATTCTAGATAGATCTAGATCTAGATTGATAAATCACATAGATTTATATCAAGTATTTAAGGACTAAAAATGTTTTATGATTTTAAAATGGATTGTATTTTTATCTAATTAATCTTTGGTTTGTATCTAATTAATTTTTGGTTTGACCTAGATTCTAGATCTATAAATAACTTTCTTAGCTACCTGCTATTTAGATCTATAAATAACTTTCTTGGACAGATTGTAGAGCTAGAGAAATTATTGTAAAACTAAATGAAAAAGACAGTTGAAAATTGATATAAGTGTTGGAACGTAATAAATACAGCAAACGGACGTATTGTTAATGTTATAGCCGACAGAAAATTAGCTTTAGAACGCGTTAAACATTGGAATGGGAACACAATCTTCTTCGATAGAAGCCGCCATTTTATTGTACTAAAAAGTAAACAAATAAAGTGACGTCACTATTCAGTCAAAATAAAGCTATTGTTTGAAACTTTTAAAATTAATGTGGTTAATCTACCATGGAATAAATCAATTAATTATTTAAAATCTTTAAATAAATTTGTGATTAACAGTATGCCTGAAAAGAATAATTGTTCTCTACCTACATACTATTTTATAGGTTTATACATATGGCAGATTCTCTCCAGGAGAAAATCAGACAAACAAATCAATATTCACACATGTAAACAAAGTTGTGTTTTAGTAGTATAGAGATGTAAAAATGGCATTATAAAGGATAATATTATTATTATTTTATAAAGTAAAGAATATTATTATTACTTTATTATTATAGAGTAATATTATTTTTCTTAAGGCAACTTTCTGCTAAAAAACGCAGAATATGCTTCTGCGAAGCTATTGGATTGACGAATCAATCGTCAATTCTTCTGTCGTCAACAGTTAAAACACAGTATTATTTACTTACGAAACAGTTAACAATAGACGTTCTACCGGGGTCCGATGCTGGTGGGGGCTAAGAGAAATGAGGTGGTGCTTGTAGACTACTTCTCTAAACATCGGTAGATGTTCTTCAAAGAGCTTCGTATTAGATTTTTTGGTATGGTAAACTTCAATTTTACATTGTCTGACCGGGGAAAGAAAAGGATTGTGTCTATTGAATGCAAAACAGGATGAATTGAATAAACATCACACTGTTTTTCGTATTTTTTAAATTTTTAACTTCGTATTTGTTTTTGTTGCGAAAAACGGTAACTCCACATTTTCGAAATACGCGTTGGGTTTAAAACAATGGGCCACGCAATGGCTAACAAGGCTGAACCTAGCCTACAAACGTGTGATCAAACGCTGGGTCCGCACTGTATAACAATACTTTGGGTCGCCAACATAGGACAACACAAAGCAGCAGATCATTTCACAGCGGCAAAACGAAAAGAGCCCACTTAATTAAATAATCATTAATCTTCATGATGTATCATAATTCACGATGTAGCCCAATATTATCTTTATTGTATTTAAGAAAAAATATATTTGTTCAGGAATAAATTATTGCAATTGTAAAACAAATCAATAAAACCATAATTTCTCCGCTTAAAAACAAAGGCAGCTAAAGCTATTGTTTCTACCATCTTAGATATTGATAATCCATGACCACATCTTGTGCAGACCCATGCTAGGTAAAGCAGGTAAGAGTATTGTGACGGTTAATTTCGAGTTTTACTGATCACAATATATTTGTAAGGCCAATTGACGACATCAGGTAAGAATGTTGTTGCGTAGGTAAAAAAAATAAAATAAAGTATCGAAATCCTTTCTTTTTTACATATGCTTAAAACACACAATAGTCTAACTTTTTTGTTTCTAGTTAATAATCCTTTCGTTAAAAATTAAATTAACATAAAAATTAAACGTGTAGTTATTTTAATAATTGTTGATGTAAACATTGTTAAATATCAATTTAACTTTGCATTTAATCATGATTGATATTATATGTAATTCATCTTCAAGGTAATCTAAATTTAAAAAAAAAGGTTTTTATATCCTCAAATAAAAACACGATCTAAATAGTAAAACACCAAAAGAAGTAGAGATCTACAATTTTTATGACTAAGTCTATAGTCTTCACAAGTCAATGCTCAGTAGAACTCTGAAGACTAGAGTCTGCTACGTATATGAAAATGGGCGGAAATACAAGGAACAACTTGAGGTTAGAACATGCATTTCACTTACCTTAAGTTTATATTGTGCATGTATTTATATTTCATTAAAATAATTTTGCCTATTGGTCATATATATATATATATATATATATATATATATATATATATATATATATATATATATATATATATATATATATATATATATATATATATATATATATATATATATATATATATATATATATATATATATATATATATATATATATATATATATATATATATATGTATGTATTTATGTATATATTCTCAGCAATTGTGTGTTTAATTGTAATTGTAGTGTAATAATTGGTATATTTTACTTCATTAAAAGAAATTAATTGTAATTTCTTAGTTAGATAATGAATACAAGGGTACCTCGAGATCGGAATTGGTTTCGTTACCTCCAATGTTCGTTTATTTATTCAGTAAGAGAAAAAATTCCTTTCAAAACTAAATAGAAATCAATTTTTGTTTGATGTCGATATTAAGAAAGTATCTACGTCAGTATTTAACAGTGCTTTGATTCAAGCAAAAATGTGTACAATTTAATAATCATACGGGTTGTTTGCTTGTAAACAGAAAAGATAAGGTTAGGGTTATTGATAGGTAAATGGATAAAGTGAGCAAGGTTCGTTCGGCTGCGGCCTCATGAAATTCCAGCTTTCTTGTTGAAAAAAATTCTCGAGATGTGAAAGGATCACTGTGAGTTCATATAGATCTATATCAGCAGCACGTCATAGTATGAACAATTGGGCTAAAGTGTTGTAAAGATGTTTATGGATTGGTTTTGAAATAGAACAAGGATTAGGGATTCGGATCGAGTTTTATAAAGATAGAAATTGAGATAGGTGTATCATAAGGGTTAGGGCAGTGGCGTAGCAAGGTCGGGTGTCACCCGGTGCGGCACTTAATGGTGTCACCCCCTCCCCCAGAGGCGTAGCGACCCTTCCCGGGGACAAACTTTCAAATTTCGATTTGCACCCCCCCTCAAACTTCTTTCGATTTGCACCCCCCCCCCCTCAAGTTTTCAATTTGCACCCCCCTCAAACTTTCGATTTGCACCCTCCCCTTGTTTTTCTCTATATATTTTGCTATTTTTTGCCTTGGTGTCACCCCCCTAAATGGTGTCACCCGGTGCGGTCCGCACCCCCCGCCCCCCCCCCCCCCCTCGCTACGCCCCTGGGTTAGGGTATAGGGTTTCATACAACACGCCCTGTGTGACTGAGCAATGCAGTAGGCTAGCCCTCGTCCCAATCACTAAGATATAAAAATATATTTCCCAAAGGGTTTGAATAACATAACTCAATGATATAAAACAAGGTCAGATCATCTAAAATGCACGATTGGTAACGCGTTTATGAGTACCATAACACAAGTTCCATCAGTTTAGATGTGTACGACCTTATTAGTAGAGTCGCTGCTTCCCGCATGGACAACGGCTCTCGGTCAATAAACGCCCGATAAACGGTTATTCTCACGCTGTTTTTGTCGCGTGGTGTTTTTGTCCAGGGGGTATATGTCTGGAGAGGGGGGTGCGGTTATGTCCGGGGATTTTATTGTCCAGGTGTTTATGACTGAGCACCATGGACAACAGTATGTTACTAACTCAAGCGTTAAAAATCTAACTTATTCGTGTAACAGACGGAAAAATCCCAACATTATCGTTTATCCTCAATCACTGGTATAGATAAATAGTATTGAAACAAAACATCGAAATATTGTCCACATTAAAACGAATATAGAAATTTCAATAACAAAGACACAATAAAATTTGAATGTTATCATAAAGAGGGTTACAGAATTTCCTCTCTTTTTCGACCACAGCAACGCTGGATGGGTACGCTTGTGTTTAATACTTTTTAAGTTTGTAGAAACCAAATGAGTTGCACCCATAGTAGTTATTATTGTTTTATCTCACTAATATGTCGAGGTAGGTATCTGTATCTATTGTATTATGTTTCTAGTTAGTTATCTTTAGCATAATATATGGGTTGTTTTTCTCAATTAAGTGTATAGCTATCTGTAATTTTAAAAATATATTGATTTGTTCTATACAATTTATTTCATTGTTTTAGACTCGGCATTTGGACACCAAACATGTGGACTAAAACGGTTCTAACAATGCTATGTATAATCAATCAAGGTACATCTGTATACGAGTTATAATGGATGCAATTGATTTTGAAAATAAAGCAGTTAAATTCAATGAAAATGATATTACATTTTTAAAAAAAGTGTGTCATTCCTTATAAAGTATACCCCTACACGCACGCACGCACACACGTACAAAAACACTTACATAACCATCACACATATATTGAGTATCTAGATATAACATTATTCTTATTTCTACCCACAAAACCCAGCTAATCCTCTCACTAAGAGAAACCCAATACAAATCTGCCGATACCACCGAAGTGACCACACTGCCCATCAATGTAGAGTATGACCAAGTCAGCCATTTGTCCTGCGCCTCACGTTGTTCAAGTCTCAACAAAACGTGCTTCAGTTACATCTACAACAAAACCACTAGACACTGTAGCCTGGGTAAGTCTCAACAAAACGTGCTTCAGTTACATCTACATCAAAACCACTAGACACTGTAGGCTGGGTAAGTCTCAACAAAACGTGCTTCAGTTACATCTACAACAAAACCACAAGACACTGTAGCCTGGGTAAGTCTCAACAAAACGTGCTTCAGTTACATCTACAACAAAACCACAAGACACTGTAGCCTGGGTAAGTCTCAACAAAACGTGCTTCAGTTACATCTACAACAAAACCACAAGACACTGTAGCCTGGGTACGTTAAGTCAGATGTTTTTACGTTTAGTTCACATATTTTGTTAAAGTGTACTTTAATATATTCCATACACAATCTTAGATTTAAAAATTTTTCCAAAAATGCGATTGTATTGACCAGGTTCCTGGCTCGTCCCTCTGAGATCTACCCCCAAAACTCCCCAGGGAAAGATTTACTCTAGTGGGAAGTTCTGTAACACAACCAAAAACATCACAGTCCTGACTGATGGCTCCATCTCAGAAACTGACAGACTCATATGTACAGGTAGTTGAGATACTATAGATGGGTGTCGTCAAGGGTGCGTTAAATACGATACATTTCATTACACTCGGTATGTTTTTCATCGCAAGCATATGTGAATTTCCAACAACACTTCATCGGAAATCATCAATGACATATAGGGCATACACTGGGATTAACTAACAACATTAAACACAATATGTGCGGCAAAAAAAAAACAACCTCCATGCATTTAGTGGTCATTAAGAAAAGCAAAATGTCATGAAAGTGGTTTGACGATTTGCCTCTCTTTCACACTACAGCTCTTGTATATTTTTGTTTCCTTCAAGGCAACAGCCTATGATAGTAACTATAGAATAATAACTACTGTAGTAGATCTGTTTTTTAAAAACCACTATCAAGGTGCTTACGGCATATACTTAAAATAAGATGGCCAGACAAAATATCAAACAAAGACCTGTGGCGAACTTAAAGCAACAGCCAATAGAGACAGATATCAATGCTCGTAAATGGGGATGGATCGGACACACATTAAGAAAAGAAAAAGAAAACATCGCAAAACATGCTTTGGACTGGAATCCCCAGGGAAAAAGGAGGGTGGGCCGGCCAAGGAAGACATGGAGAAGAACGGTTGAAGAAGAAGCGAAAACAGCTGTGCTCACATGGGCACAGATAAAGGGAGCAACCCAAAACCGAGTCCGCTGGAGATGTGTGGTTGCAGCCCTTTGCTCCCCAGGGGCCACAAAGGAATGATGATGATGATGATGATAAAGGTGCAAGAAAAAAATATCGAAATTTGGGCCCCTAAACGGATTGCCCCTTACTCCACCCGCATTGCGGGTCTTGCGGCGTGTACGCTCCCTCCTTGTTTTGGTTCTGTTAGCCTACCATCTCACAAGGCGCTCTGTTAAAATAGTGGACAGAACTTTCAAACTGCTGTCTTTTCTTTTAAAGCTGGGTCACTTGAAAACTCAATTGTCACAGTTAGTTTGTTGTTTTTGTTAATTCTAACTCTGAAATCAATTCATGTCATTGTCACGAAAAAACGCTGGTCCAGACTATGTTATTTTATAATCTCACGGATAAAAGATCTCAGGACAATACAAACCATGGTGAAATTATATAAGACAAATTGCATAAGCTTCACAAAAACTAATAGAAATTAGACGCTAATGTTAGTATGAGGAACCGTATCTGAAATGTATAAGACTACATTGAGTTCATTTGTAAACTCCAGTTCTACATTTTGTTCCCAGAAATTGATGAGTGCCAGAGTGCTAGTCGACCCTGCCAGCAGTTGTGTACCAACACGATAGGGAGCTACGTGTGTTCCTGTCAAACGGAATACGACATTAGTAGCACAGATACAACTAAATGTATAGGTCAGTTGTAGGGACATTTTAGATAAACAGATAGGATACCCTTACGGAACTAACAATCAGTGGAACAGATGAAGTAGAGTTAACATTTTTCTATGACTTTGAGTGAACTGAGAGCGTTGTAAACCAGCCGCCGTTACTTTCCTGAACGTGAATCAGGAACCAGTGACTCGAGTGTCGGATTGGGCTCCCGGTCAAAAACCCCCTGGACATAAACCCCCCGACATAAACCCCCCGACATAAACCCCCCGACATAAACCCCCTGCACAAAAACCCCCCGCGACATAAACCCCCTGGACAACCCCCCCCCCCCCCCCCCCCCTGCGATATAAACCCCCTGGACAAAAACCCCCCGCGATATAAACCCCCTGGACAAAAACCCCCCAATTGAGGTTTATATAAGGAAAAACCAAAGATGATGAGAAACAAAATTAATATAAAAATACAAAACAAACATTAGAAAAAAATGTTATTTTTATTATAACTTTAAAGAGACAGATTGTGAGCGATGCCTCGCAAATACTCAATAATGGTGGACTCATTAAACATTTTAACAAACAGTGACCTGAATTAATCTGTGTACAATAAACCTCTTCGAGAGATTATTCCTTTTTAATAAAGTCAATAAATTTCCAAATATTTGGGTGGCAGCATCCCATATGTTACTGAAAACTTCTGTGCCAGCCTTCAACTGAGTTGTTTGTTTTTGGCATATGGTCTTCTGCACGTGTGTGCATGTTCCACATGTCAAGTGGAAACATAGTGCCAATATAGTAGTCTTCAAAGTAGTCTGCAATCGGCATTGCTTCTTGGGGGAAAATTTCCAATAATTTTTCAAAGGCATAACTCATGTGTTCGATGGGAACAAAGGCCAACGCAGGTAGCATTCTGAGCTTGTGAGCCAATTCTCTATTGTTAAGAATGTGTTGCTTTGATCCGCACGGCTCCCACATGTGGATGACCTATATCTAAGGTGTTGTCGGTGCCCGATCTTTGATCAAATACAACTAAGGTCACTCCTTGATTTCGAAAAGCATTTTTTAGGTAGAAACTATTTTCTTAGTCGTAAAAAAATTAAATTAATTTAATGTAGTTTTTAAAAAGTTCTTGGTTCACATCATCGTTATTTTTTCTTTATATAAACCTCAGTCCGGGGGCTATTATCCGGGGGGTTTATATCGCGGGGGGGGGGGGGGGTTGTCCAGGGGGTTTATGTCGGTGGGTTTATGTCCAGGGGGTTTTTGTCCAGGGTTTTTTTGAGCAGTCGTTCCGTCTACCGCCCAACCACGCTGTCACATTGCCGGCGGAACGTGTATGAAAAATAGCTGACCTTTATAATTGACGTACGTACTTGTTCAGGCTTTTTGTTTTGTCTTACAGAAATGTACCCACAGTGCAATCTATCTATGTCAACATAACTATAACGATACTCACGTTACCATGTTTACAGAACTACTGACAAATTTGCAAATTCTTAGTTTTTCCGACTCAGGAGTGTGTAAAACGTCCAGTTTGTAAAAATCTCAATTTCGATATTTTGCACGATTACAATACTTCCGCTGGACTTCGTTTTCGAGAAAGTAAAAATGTGTATGAAGAGAATTCGCAATTGAGTAAAGAATTAGCAATTGTTAATAAAATATGGTAGCTTACGTGACATTCGTTTATAGGAATAAACACATAAACACACACATACCTATCAAATCCAACGCAAACACACACAATTGGATTTTAAAAAAGCCCCCGTTTGTTATTTGCTAATG
This sequence comes from Physella acuta, assembly GCF_028476545.2. Lineage (NCBI taxonomy): Eukaryota > Metazoa > Mollusca > Gastropoda > Physidae > Physella > Physella acuta. The sequence continues at coordinate 61,389 of NW_026731756.1, read as the reverse complement.
AAGCTCATCAAATTTCCAGCTCTCAAATGTTGATAGTGTACATGATCGCCCCTTTCCTTTATTCTTACTACGATAATGACTGTATACAACAGCTCAACAGGATATTCATGTCCGTTTATTCTCTCCAGCTATTGACATGATGTGTGACTGATAATTCCGTACTCTGCTGCTCAACTTGTCTCTATGTTGAACGACATGTTGTATAGTTTTCATTGGGTATCTAATTATATTATCAAGTTAATGGTGTTTTTTAAATAAGGTAGTTCTTATTGTTTCAGAACATTCTTCATAGCTGCATCAGGTCCATCTTGTTTGTGCTTTTTTTTCAGTCAAACAAATCTCATTTAAAATTTTAGTTTTAAAATTAGCCTGAACATTAATACTAATAGTTTCGCTGTCTGTGTATGTATCTGACAAGAACGCTCTAGAGAAAACACAAGCAAATTAAAAACTTTCATATTAATACGGAAACGAAAACAAAAATATGACGTCACATTGGAGCATATAGTAGAAAATAATCTCAAGCCGGAGAGTGCACACTGTAATATGACGTCATTGATTCTCGAGTAAACATTGAATTAAAAAGCCAATTTTGTCTAATCTTAAAAGTGGTTTGCGCGAAGAGTTTCTTTCATACAATTCTTCGGGTAGGGGCGAAGAACGTCTAAGCTTACCCCCCACCCCAAAAAAGAAATGTCGTCATTGATACTCTATAATAAAATTACAGCCTAATTCATGTGTCTAATCTAAAAAGTAGTTTGCGTGCAGAGTTTCTTTCATGCAATTCTTCGGGTAATGGCTAAGCGCGAGACCAGTGTTTCTTTCAGACTTTTTCCTCCCCGGAGTGTTAGAATTTTTCTAGTCTAAAAAGTGTTTAGCGAGCAGTTTTTTTCATGCATCTCTTCCGGCCCAGGTTCTTCCTTTAGTTTGTATGATCTACAAATGCGACCAGTGTTTCTTTCAGACTTTTTCCTCCCCGGAGAGGGGTGGGGGTACTTGAAATTTTCGGGGGCAGAATTTTCTGGGAGGGGGCGGACACTGGAAAAAGTATATAATTATATTTCGTTGAATGGGACGGTAGACATGTTTTGGGTTGTGTGTGTGGGGGGGGGGGGGAGGGGATTGGTTTAAGTTTAGAGAAAATAGACAGCACTATCAACCTAGCGCCCGTTGTATCCTTCCTCAACGGCCCATTTTTCTCGTTTTTAAATGTCGATCGTTTCCTTAAAGATATTTAGCTCATTCTGGGCCACATTTCCAGCTGATGTTCTTTGATAAGGTCTATGTGGCTAAAACTGTCCCATTTATTATGTAATTTTGTCTCTATGATCACTCGTGAAAATCTTCAAAGTTTTTCGTCCATTGCAAAGAAAAAGGTAAATGGTAAATTAGTCTTGAATCCAGAGATTTTACTTTAAAATGGACGGTGCTGATTCAATATACATTTTAAAATGAGAACATAAAAAGAAACAAATCAGAATTACTTTTCAGTTGACAAACTTATACATATGGTGATCTTTTATCCGAGAAGTAGCAACACGCATTATAACTTTAACACAATTATGTTCAACGAGAAAAATGGCCCGTTGAGGAAGGATACACCGGGCGCTAGGTTGATAGTGCTGTCTCTTTTCTCTAAACTAAAACCAACCCACCCCCCCACCCCCCCCACCCCCACCCCTCCCACCCCCCACCCACCCCACACACCACCACCCCACCCCCACCCCCAAAAAAACATGTCTACCGTCCCACGAAATATAATTATATACTTTTTCCAGTGTCCGCCCCCTCCCCGAAAATTCTACCCCCGCCCCCGAAAATTTTAAGTACCCCCACCCCTCTCCGGGGAGGAAAAAGTCTGAAAGAAACACTGGTGTCGCGCTTAGCCACTACGCGAAGAATTGCATTAAAGAAATTGCGAGAAAACCACTTTTTAGATTAGACAAATTAATTAGGCGGTAATTTTATTATAGAGTATCGATGAGGAAATTTCTTTTGAGTTGGGGAGGGGGGGGGCTCAGACGTTCTTACGCGGGGGGTGGGGCTTCGCCCCTACCCGAAGAATTGTATGCAAGAAACTCTTCACGCAAACCATTAGATTAGACAACATTTCCTTTTTATTCAATGTTTACGCGATAATCAATGACGTCATTATATTACTGTGTGCACTTTCCGCATTGAGATTATTTTCAACTATGCTAAATGTGTCGACGTCATACTTCGTTTTTCGAATTACTATTCAGGTTTTTATTTTGCTTGTGTTTTCTCTTGAGCGTTCTTGTCAGATAGAATTTTTGCTTATGTTTTCTCTAGGGCGTTCTTGTCAGACAGAGCGTTCTTGTCAGATAGATACATACATACACAGACAGCGAAACTATTAGTATTAATTAATATTTTAATTGAAAGAATAGATGAAAAACCAAAGCTAATGCTAAATTTCTTAAGGTAACTCGCTACTAGAAATACGCAGAGCGTTATACAGTGAAGCGGTTGATTGATAAATCAATAGCCAAGTCTTTAGACATCAATCGTTTGTTTGAATTTTGAATGATTTATTTAGGTAATTGATACGTTATTAATAGACGTTCTATTAGGGTTCGAGTTCGGTTTGGGGCTTGGAGATATATAGGGAACATTTCATATAGGGAACATTTCACACAGGGAACATTTCAATGGTTTTAAGCACCTGAGTGGAACCAATAGGGAACAGAGTTTCTTCCAGGCATCTCTCCAGGGGGAGGGGTCCGAAGAAAGTCTACCGCCCCCCCCCCCCCCCCCGAATGAGATGGATTTTATATAGTAAACATACACTTTTACTAGTGTCCGCCCCCCCCCCCGAAAAATGTTGACCGCCCCCCCGAAAATTTGAAAAGCTCCCCCCCCCCCCCTGGAGAAAAAAGTCTGGAAGAAACACTGATAGGGAAGGCTTTCAGGCGGATTCTTATTGAAGAAACAAACACCACAGGTATGATTATGGGGACTGCAGAATTAACAGCAGGGGATACAAAAAAAAGAGAAGATAATAATTTATGACCTATGTTTCCTACATATTAAATTAAACTCAGTAACGCAAAAGAGTTTAGTGAGATTGTCTTGGTATGGCCGTCTTCGATGTAAAAATTTTGAATTGCCGTCAGGGGAGGAAATGGATTTATATTGAAGTCAAAACATGTTGCTTTGAATAAAAGTCACCTTATTTCTCATACACCTTTATTTCAGTTTGTATGTATTTTTGTATTGAATGTTTGCATTCGCTTTCAGTGCTGATTGCATGTTTAATAAAATCATCGTCCTTTGTACACTAGGCGAGTCTAGGTCGTTAACACTCAATGGTTCCACAGCATAGGGACACACTAGTAGGACCCCAAAATAACACAACTCTCACCCAGCCAGTCAACATGTGATCACACTTTGGGTCCACAGCATCGGGCCACACTAGTAGGACCCCAAAATAATACAACACTCTCACCCACCCAGCCAACATTGAACCACAAAATGGGCTCACATAATAGGACCCCAAGAAGCCGTCGACCATTTTGTCACTTGTAACAATACTAACTAAACCAAATCAAGCATTAATCATAGATTATGTAGTTGACCTGAGTATGCTTCAGTGATTTTCGTCATCGAAGCTCTTTTACAATGTAGCAACATAGATAATTAGAAATATTTAATAATCAAATAATTGATAGATGTATAGTTAGAATGTAACTCTTCATTGATATTAAAACACCAAATATTTCATATTGAATAATAGTACGATTTCTAACATATTAAGTATTTACTCTTTATATACACATACATTAATTTCAATTTTAACAAAGCCTAAACAAACAGTTTACTTATGTCTTCGTTGGTTCTATTGATTAATTAATCAATAAGCTAACAGTTTCCTTTCGCAGTCAATGGTCAACGTTAAATCCTTATTTAATTAAAAACAAAGATCGCTTTAGATTTGCCTTCACCGTGGATATTGTTTCTGCTGAGTTAATTATTAATCGCCCTTGACAATATCATGACCTGGCCCCTTTTGTGGTTGTAGCTTGTGACGGTTGATATAGAAGTCTACCTAAAGTCAATATCTTGATCAGTTCTTGCTTAGGACGGCAGGTGTGAATATTGTGGCAGTTAACAAAGTCTATTTGATGTTGATGTCTTGATCAGGCCCTGTGGAAAACTTAAGGTAGGTAGGTTGTAGTTTAAGGTAGGCATGTTGTAGCATAAGGTAGGCAGGTTGTAGCTTCAGGTAGGGAAGTTGTAGCTTCAGTTAGGCAGGTTGTAGCTTCAGGTAGGGAGGTTGTAGCTTCAGATAGGGAAGTTGTAGTTTCAGTTAGGAAAGTTGTAGCTTCAGTTAGGAAGGTTGTAGCTTCAGGTAGGAAGGTTGTAGCTTCAGGTAGAAAGGTTGTAGCTTTAGGTAGGAAGGTTGTAGCTTCAGTTACGAAGATTCTAGTTTCAGGTTGGAAGGTTGTAGCTTCAGATAGGGAAGTTGTAGTTTCAGTTAGGAAAGTTGTAGCTTCAGTTAGGAAGGTTGTAGCTTCAGGTAGGAAGGTTGTAGCTTCAGGTAGAAAGGTTGTAGCTTTAGGTAGGAAGGTTGTAGCTTCAGTTACGAAGATTCTAGTTTCAGGTAGGAAGATTGTAGCTTCAGGTAGGCAGGTAAGAAGGTTGCATTTAATACCAAACTTGTTTTTAAACATTTATTTCAAGAAACTAAATGTGTGTTTTTTGTTTATAGTCTTTGTACAGTGGCACATGCGATATGTTTGAGTGTTTGTGTGTGTATGTGTTAGTGTGTTTGTGTGTTCGTGTGCAAGGAGTGTTTAAGTATGGTTATGACCTCCAGTTCAATATTTTGCATGCTTTATTTATACAAATATAAATCTTAATGAAACATTATTTTGTATAATTTTGAATATATTATTAGTTAATATATAGTACTTCTAATCATTTATGATTTTTGTATTTGTAATGTTTCTCCCACTTAATAATGAAAATGTAGTTGCTCTTTAAACAGATACCCGGTAGAAATAAAAATAATAAAAGAAAATATATTGCTCTCGTCAATTCAATTGTCTGGATCACCTTAGGCTGTGGACAATATGTGGACTAGAACGGTGCTAACGATACTGTATGTTATCAGTAAAGGTAAGTTTGTGCTCCAGTTTTTAAAAATCTTTTGTGGTTTATTCTAAATGGCATATACATTAATATAGCAAGTGATCTTATTTATTGCAAACTGAGTACAATAAAGTACTTTGACTATTTATATACTTTAAATACGATTCTATATAGACCTAACTCTATTATCAAAACGCTATTTAAACGCAGAAAATCTGTTGATGATCTTTTTATTTGATCGTCTATAATCCCTGGATGGCTAATTTGGTAAATTAGTCAACTGGCCGGTCAGTTTGCAAAATGGCCGACTTCGGGTTGTAGTCAAACATGTATACTTTTAAGCTCACAATATATAGTAAATCATAATTACCATTTTCCCCGTTCAAAGCCCAGCTAATCCTCTCATTAAGAGAAACCCAATACAAATCTGCCAATACCACCGAAGTGACCACACTGCCCATCAATGTAGAGTATGACCAAGTCAGCCATTTGTCCTGCGCCTCACGTTGTTCAAGTCTCAACAAAACGTGCTTCAGTTACATCTACAACAAAACCACTAAACAATGTAGCCTGGGTAAGTCTCAACAAAACGTGCTTCAGTTACATCTACAACAAAACCACAAGACACTGTAGCCTGGGTAATTTCAGTCAGATGTTTTACTTTTTATCTGTAGCCTGCATAAGTTCAGTCAGTTGTTTTACTTTTTATATGTAGCCTGGATAAATAGAATATGTCAGTTTTCTATACCCACTGTAAATCTAATTCACAAGTTTTATTTAAACGAAGACTGTGTGCGTTATTTCGTCACTTCTGTTATATTTACAAGTAGTCTTGGTAGATAATTTACCTGTTTTGCTTGCCTGTTGCTAAGTACCTTGATCCGAGTTTTATCTTACTTGTACCTTACGTGAATCTAAATCGTCTGTTTTGTTTACTTTTAAACTGAGTATCTGTAGCTTAGACGGGCACAGTTCACTTATATTGATTATCAATAGTTCGATTAATTTAGTACATAGATTAAGGTATTTTATTTAATGTTTTAATATTGATTGTATTGACCAGGTTCCTGGCTCGTTCCTCTGAGATCTACTCCCCAAATTCCCCAGGGAAAGATTTACTCTAGTGGGAAGTTCTGTAACACAACCAAAAACATCACAGTCCTGTCTGATGGTTCCATCTCAGAAACTGACAGACTCATATGTACAGGTGACTGACATACTTTAGTTATGTTCCATTTATTGTGTATCTATAACATTTTTTGTCAAGGGTGGGTTAATTACGACCCCGTTCATTACACTTATTATGTTTTTCATTGTTAATGACATGAGATGTAGAATCAGATACGCTTCTATCTTAATCTCCGTTTTGTTGAAGTAAAGTAATGTTATTCTAAATACTTTCGTACATAAACATTTTACCATCTGCTATTTATTTAAAATACTGTGTAGATATCGATGAATGCACAACCCTAAATCCAAGCCCATGTCAACATAACTGTACCAACACAATGGGAAGCTACTTGTGTTCATGTAATCCTGGCTACATCATACGTATCACAGACAACAGTAGCTGTTATGGTAAGTATATTATATACATACATATATAGTTATATACTAATATCGTACACATTTTCAACATTCAATATTTGCCGAAGGTAACAAGGATATTTTCAGATTTGGATGAATGCACCACTCAAACACCGAGTCCTTGTCAGCAAATATGTACCAACTCAATAGGAAGCTATTCGTGTTCATGCTATCCTGGCTACACGATAGGCAGTAGCGACAGCTCTATGTGTGATGGTAAGACATCCATGGTACAATAGCATAACACATTTTTTTCATCCAAGTTTTACATTTTACAATGTAAATAAGTCTAGAAGTACAATGTGGAAAAGTACATTTTATTGCGATTTTAATGTTCATTTTTGTTCGAATGCCGGCATTTAAATTTTTTTTAATTAGAATTAGAATTTTGATTATCTCAGTGAGTTTTTTAAGGAAAAACTCTCTTGAAAACAAAATAGAATAAAGAACACGAAGTTATATTACATTGGAATTAATTGGCTATGTAAGAGAATAAAGTAAAAATTTATTTAGTAGTTGGAATGGGTGGGGGGGATTCAATGGATTACGTCATGCGTTTATTAAGTTATATACATGCAGTTATGTTGCCGTGAGATATTTTATCAGTGATTTTTGACTTGATCATTCTGTTCTTGGAATCATATATATATATATATATATATATATATATATATATATATATATATATATATATATATATATATATATATATAAGCAATTTAAAACCATTTCGCTGATACCTTAATATCCATCAGCAATGGCTAATTGTCAAGAATGGTGCTAATCCTATGTGCTACATAACTTTCACAAAACGAACCCCAGAAACGTTTAATATAATGTTACTTTGTGACACTTCATGATAGAAGAAAGAGACCACATTAAGATCAATTGTAAAGTCCAGTTACACATTTCGTCCCCAGATATTGATGAGTGCCAGAGTGCTAGTCGACCCTGCCAGCAGTTGTGTACCAACACGATAGGGAGCTACGTATGTTCCTGTCAACCAGAATACGACATTAGTAGCACAGATACAACTAAATGTATAGGTCAGTTGTAGGGACATTTTAGATTAGATATTTAGTTAAGATACGCTTTCAGTAAGATCAGTGCAGTGCGTGTCAAGTGTTTCCGTGACCTTGGTATAATATAGAGCAAGGGTGTGGTCAGTTCTATGTCCGGGGGACCGGAATTTTCGTTAGCGTGAGACAGGTACTCTTCAGAGCAATGACCCCCTGTGGATTTGATCCCGGTTCTCGAACTCGAGTCTAATGGAATAGAAGTCGTGTACTCTACTTCCCTACCACGTGTTCTTGTTTTAGGTAAATTTTAAGATTGTTAAAATTCGTTTTTTTTATGAACGTAGCCAAGTTTTATCTGTAACGTTTATATTTATATTTTGTCTTACAGAGAAATTCCCACAGTGTGATGCTATTGTGTCAACAAACAGTGGTCAAATTTTTAGCCCAAACTATCCCCAAACCTACCCAAATAATTACAACTGCTACTGGAGTATACCCCCACAATCTAATATGGTTACAACTCTCAGGTAAGTTGATGTTTGAGTTTAGTCAGTGGCGTCGCTAGGTCGGGTGTCACCCAGTGCGGTCCGCACCACACCCACCCCCCGCCCCGAGCTTGCTACGCCTCTGAGTTAAGTTAACGTTATCATATTTGTTGAACTGAAATCTGTCTCTTGGGAGTTTTCTAAGAGGCGAAAAATAGACAGTCTGCAGTGATAACCACTTTTATTTTTTTATGAGTATATGTAATACTACGAAAAGCTTAAAATTTTTGTTTGGTTTGTTAACTGTATACTGATAATTCTTTTTTATTTAGTCTTTTAGATATTGAAACTGAGGTCTGTTGTGATTTCCTTAAAATCTTCAACGGGACGTCCACAAATGACCCGTTACTTGTAAGCGTTAGTGGAACCAGCACCTTTAGCCCGATCACATCCACCAGTAACCTGTATGTGACATTCCGTACTGATGTATCCGTTGTATTCCGGGGATTCAAGTTATACTACACTTACACTTAATAGTAACCACATTTGTTTTTAAATTTAGTTTTAGACTTTTAAATACAGTTTATTAAAATCTTTCCCTGTTTTTTAATATTTTTATTCGATTAAAAATATTTTTAAAAATTGTTTCTTAATTTTTTATTCATTTTGATATGTCATAAGATGTTCCTTTAACGTGTTGTTTACATATTCTATTAATGTAATGTTATTTTCACATAAAGCTATTCCACCCGCGGTTAGGAATTTCTTCACAATTTTCTTACATTTTCCCAAAATAAATAATTTTTTCAAAATAAGATTGTCTAGACCATTTAATGTTTGTTATAAATCACATGGAAACCATATGTGTATCTGCAGTGTTCATTTTTGTAATCAAATTGTAATATTGACTATAACACTTAAAGCTTAATAAAGTGATACATTTTTAACATGTACAAAGTATTACTGAAAATAAAAATGTCCAAACGCAATTTTCACGCAAGCTGTTTGAAACTGTATTGTATACATCTAATGCATTTTGTTTGAGATATAATCATTAGTATTTTTAAAGTAGTCTTTTTACCTGGTATCTATATGTATAATTCTCTTCTGAAAGACATTAGAAAACCAGATGCAAGCGCGCCTTACAGTCCCTCTCTTTCTCTCTATCACTATCACCCCACCCACACATTGTCTGGTGAGCGGTGTTCACTCTAAATGTTTACAAATCGTAGAGCCGGGTTTAGTTACGGCTATTAGGGGCAGATAATTTAGTTTGATACGATTTTAAGCTTAGAGGAGGTAACTAAGAGGAGGCTGCTTTCACGGGGGGGGGTGTAGGGTCGGGGTTAGGGGAAAGAAGGGTTTTAGTGTTTTAAAGCAAAATATTTTCAGTGGCAGCATTGGTACTGTCGAATTCACAAATTATGAATTACTGAAAAGTAGAAAATATAACAACTAAATAGCGGCGTACGATACGCTGCGGGTCGGCTCGTCAGGTTATATTTAGCTAATGTAAACGAAGTTCAGGTGTCAGTTGATGAAGAATGTAGCATTTTTTTATACAGTGTACACAACCACAGAAATATTCAATCAATTACCTATAAAACATATTAGATAAAATCATAAAATTACTTTAATTATTACACTTTTAATTACATTATTTTTACTGTTAAAACATTTCATTCTTCTCAAGTCAACATTAAATGCACACTTTCCTATTTTTATGATGGTGTTTATTATTGTTATAGTTATCGCTGATTATACTTTGTTTAATTTATTGACCAGTAGATAGTCTTTCATAAATTTTTCAAAGGTTCACTCATGTATAGAAAGTTACTATGAAACAAGAAACTGGAATTGTGTTATGAAAACTACATCAACAAATATTTTACAATGAGAAAATGTAAATTTAGTACAATGGCACCAAACTGGATTGATATTTCTTATAGTTTACTCTCCAGGTAAACTACTGCTACTATATATACTGATGTTATAAACTCTTTTTATAGTCACAAGTATGGTCTAGTGCAGAGGCCTCACGAGTGAGGTGCGGGGGGGGGGGGGGGGGGGGGGGGTGGTTGCAGACCGCTACGGGTGACACCAATTTAAAAAAAATATATAAATATAAGTAGAAAAAATGCCTTTTTTCCAGTTAAATTAATGGTTAAATAGAGATAAAAAAATCTATTAAGTATAAATTGACGATCCCGAAAAGAGGAGGGTGGGGTGCGGTGGGGGTTTAACACCATGACGAAACCCGCTAACTAAAGAGAAAACACACAGCTGTACTTGGCTATAAATAAAAATCGTTACTAGTAACTGTGCATACTTTAAAGCTATCGAGGCCATTAGGCAAAATGATAGTGGGAGGGGGTGACAACGTGTTGCAATTGCAACTATATATATAAAAGATATATGAAAAAAGATATACAATATATACATATATATATATATATATATATATATATATATATATATATATATATATATATATATATATATATATATATATATATATATATAGTATATTTTTTCATTTGGTGTGGGAGGCGGGGTGGATTACACCATGAGGTGTCGTACCGGGTGACACCCGACCTAGCGACGCTACTGGTCTTGTGTTATGTCAAATGCTTCGAATGAAAGTTAACAACAAATTGTGAGGTGGCACATAATACAATACACTTTATCACGGATAGCACCAGTGTACATCAAAAAGGCATACAAAAATGAGCTTTGGGCGAAATCGAGCACACAATTCTAAGTTCATCCAGGCTTTTCTACCTGTATGTTTTGGTGTCGACAACGATAGTCGACATTCTGGACAAGATCTGTATCACCGCCCTACAGCACACAGGTAATACTGCAATATTTAAACCACACGACCGAAAAACTTGACGAGAACCTACTTCACATCGCGTCTACACAGTGTCGTGTCTCCATAGCAACATAGGAATACCCTACGAACTACATTAGTAATTTACATCAAACTAATTTATATTAAATAGACTGAAATGACAAGTAGTATAATCAATAACAGAACCAGGCTTTTTTGTGAGGACCAAATGAATTGTACGCACATTTTAAACAAATTGTTTTATATATTGAGTGGTAGCATGACACGTCAATTCAACAAAAGATATTCTTTGGTCGATATAGTGAACAGGGTTCGTAATAAAGCATAGGACATATTGCGCTGAATAATTTCTTCAGCAATATGCCCAGCCGCCTTTACCTAACGTGAGTTAGGTACCCATCAGGGCTGGGTGGACTCGGAGATGTTTCACTCTTGCACCCGGATTCGAACTCGAGACTGTCATGTTAGCAGCCTAGCGCTCGACCGCTTGGTCACGGCGTCCCATAATCAAGGTATGGGCTACATTTATAGCTTTTTATTTATAGCTTTTTATTTCTTTACTCTTTGACATTCTAGGTTATATGTTACGGTAATTAGAGCACCGAATTCATTTCTCTCAACAACATTGACGATTGGAACTCAAGAATGCATTTATTTGACTATTATACAATAAGCGACCGTTGGTCAAAAATGTCATCCGGCCATTTTTCCATTGTTGACTATGCACATTGGGCGTGTCTGCTTCGCATTTCTTCTTTTAGCAACGTGTGACAGAAATGTGCGCGGGACATGATTCGAATCAAGAATTAAGAACGAAGAATTCTTAGCACACACTACCTCCAAACCAGTGGCGTGCAGAAGAGGGGAGGGGGGCAGGCCCCGGGCATCTACCTCGGGGGGTAGGGGCATCCAATGGTGTAAAATTTGTTTTTTCTTTGCAATTGAAAAACGTGTAGTTGATATTTATTTAATACGAGCCGACCCGCGGCATATCATACGCCGCTATTTAGTTGGTGTTTTTTCTACTTTTCAGTTATTCATAATTTGTGAATTCGACACTACCAACGTTGCCACTGAAAATATTTCTATAAACACTATAAGTAGCTCGTTAAGGGCGATAACCCCCCCCCCCCCCCCTCCTTCCCCCCCCCCCTCCGTTAAAGTAAACTCCACTTAGTTACCCCCCCCCCCCTACGTTTAAAATCGTTTCAAACTAAATTATCTGCCCCTAATAGTCGTCACTAAACCCGGCTCTGTTTGTAAACATTTAGAGTGAACCACAGCTCACCAGACCATGTAGGGGTGGGGGTGGTAGGGAGCGCGTTTACAGCTTGTTTTCTAGCGTCTCCCAGAAGAGAATTATATATAAAGATAGTGTAGGGGCATCTTATAGAATACTTTTGTCTATATTCGTTAACTACTTTTCAAGTAGATCCGTAGAGTAATTATATCCATATTTACTTTTATACACTTTAAGGACATCTTTAAAGTAATTGTGCTTATATTCATATAATATATTTGAAGGACATCAATACAGTAAATATACCCACCATCATTTTGTCTACTGTTGGGGGCATCTTTATAGTGTTTATGTAATTTTCATACATTCTAAGGCCATCAACATGGTAATTATAGCCAAATACATTTTTATAATTTTTGGGGGAATTTTCAGTAAAACGTAAGGGCAGTTGCAGAGTAATTAATCCCATATTGTTGTGATGCATTATATGAATATATTTAAGGATAATAATGCCCATATTATTTTTGAGACACTGTAAGAAGTCGGACACCTTCAATCATATGAATCATCATATTATTTTTTAAAGATTTTAGTATTATCGTTAAAAACAATTGTACCCAAATTGTTTATTATGAATTGTAGGGCATGCTAAAAGTCGCGTTAAAGTTAAAGTATTTGAATTCAAATTAGGATTATCTGTAAAGTAAACGGGGGCATATATAGAGCTGATTTTTTAAACAGTAGAGTTATCTGTAAAGAAAGAAACCCCAAAATGGTTAAATGAATTGTGGGAGTTGTAAGGCCCTGGTTGCGCGGGCCTAAGTTTTGCTATTAGTGTCTTAAACATGTACAGTGAGGCTGTATCAATTAAGGGAAATAGTATACGAATTTTGTGTTCGCAACCTTTTCCTCCGTTTTGTGTACTGCTCAAAGCGAATTAATATTATGGCGAAGGTATATATCGTTTCCCTTTCATGTTAGCTCCATTATCATATCTCTGTCCCCGACATTTACCATTCTCTAAGCCACAGTTTTCGAGTGCTCCTGGCAGTCAAGCTAATAATCTTCACCTGCGTTGTCTTCAGCAATACAAACATTTGATGAAATATTCCACAAGTTTAAAGTCACAATGTGTAACATCCACAAAGCACACAAGCAGAGATCACTGTTCTGTGTGACTAATATCAATATTTCTAAATTTATCGAGTTATATTGTTCCCTTTCCAAGACTGGATGTATTATTCCTATGTATCCGACTACTTCGAGGTACAAGACAAGACTAGCCTTTCTAAGTTCCGTAACTAAGACAGGCATTTAGAAAAATCTACATTCGTCCGAATACAAAAGGGTATTACATTATGTGTTTTCCCAAATTTATATTCCAGTTATAAGGTTGTGGGGTCGGGAAAGAGGGGGGGGGGAGGTTCACTCCAGTCCGCCTATCGCCAGCCACCTCAGGTCAAACAATTACCAGGCGACCGCACTACTCTACCCTGCACACAACTAGGTGTGACCGTGTGACACTAGTGTCTGCCTATTAAATCACGACTTGTCCCAGTTCTGGTGGGTAATAACTCACTAGCATCAACCCTAGGCCTCAGTTGTAACTATTAACAATGGCGATCCTTTTGTCCTGACCTATTAGTTTTTTTTTTAAATTTAAATCAACAAAGAATACCTTACCCCAATGTGACTGCAGCCCGGCCCGATAGGGGTCACGTGAAACTTGAGACTTTTTGTAGGGCATGGCATATAGCCATTCCCCCCCCCCCTCGCTTCAGGCATGTCCCCACACTGTCTCCCCGCCACTAAATTCCACACATTAATATATTTGTTGAGTCAGTCTTTTCTTCTGATTTATCCGTATCCGGGGTTGCCAAGAGTTTAGCTAAGTCAAGTATATGACATCACTGGTTGTAGGACATTTGGTTATATGACATTTCAGATTAAAGAACATTTGGATATAGGGCATCACAGGTTTTAGACTAATCGAATACATGACAAACTCCTTTATAGGACACGTGAGCATAGGATATCAAATTAAAGTACGACGAATAGAAATAAACCGGAAGTGATCTCCCATAAACTTTCTCGAATATTCTTATATATTTTTAATTACTTTAACTTTTTAAAATAGAATATAATCTCGTAGAAAAAAAATTGCGCAGCAAGCGAAAGCCAAACAAAATATGTATAATAGTGCGGAATATTTTTAGTACTTCATAAATTCACATGGGTTTTTTGAGAAACCAGAAATAGCGTAAATCTGGTCAACGAAAATTACTCAAAATTTGAAAAAAGGTAGAGAATTAGATCTTTTACTTATATGTCAAATTTCATTTATCTATTCGAAATTGTCTTTTAATGCCCTGCATAAAGTTGAACACGTTTGATATGATTATGTTGGATATTTTTTCAGAGTCACGATTTAAGAATATTTTAAAAGAACTTTTTGTGATATTTTGTGTAACATTCAGTGCAACGTGAAAACGGCGCGTGACTAAACGCCGACAAGAAAGCGGCCCAGACAAATTCGCCCCGAAAAACGAACTTTCGATAATTTGGCTCCCGACAGAGAGCCACATTTTTTTTCAGTTGCCTAATTGTCTGGAGCATATTAGTCGGGAACCATATTGTCGGGAATAAATTCCTTACCAAGTACATACAACTGACACTCTTGTTGATGGGTGTTAACATAAAGATTGACAGAAAATCAACCCAAAAATCAATAAAAAGCATCATTACCATAACACACAAAAACAAAGGCACACAACAGTTATAATTCATCGAAACTAAAAATCAAACACCATCATACACAGTTCTGAATGCTTTAAAATCAATGTTTAATTTAAACTTTTATTGACTGACAACAAGTCATTTGGTTATCTCATCCGTCAACCATATATTCCGACCTAATCTACTCTTCACACAAGAACTTATAACGGCTTTGCGGTTCAAAAGGCACATCATTCATTTGGTAGTTGTAATGTTGATGTATGGTAATATAATGTTCATTACCTTGGTAGTTGTCCGCTCCTCCATCATACCAGTCAAAAAATACGACCGGTTTCTTACTGGTCTGAAATACCCAATAGCCCTCCTTGTTCACGTCATTTCCAGAGAGCAGCAGACCTTCAGTGTTTGCACTCCTGGCCAGGGTTTGCACAAACCTGAATTCAGCTTCAGTGTTGATTTCTGCCAGGTACCAGCCACAAGACGAACATACTTTTTCAGCTTGTTCCGCGTCTTTGTAGTAGAAGGAGGATTGATAATACCGGTGTCCGTTGTGATCACGAGGGGGGTCAAACAAATCGCAGTCACAGGTTTTGCGATCTTTAGCGGCACTGCTAGGAACTTTGAAAAAAATTTGTAAAATTGTAGAACAACTATTAAACCGACAAACGATAAAAAAAAAACACTAATGTTTTAACAGACTTAAAATCCAGAAATGTCCTAAAACATAACGGAATCTGGACCTTGCCAAATCAGGAGAAGGTCGTAACATAACATCTGGAACTTAACAAAGCCGGAGAAGGCCCTACAACATTATGACATCTGGAACTTACCAAAGCCGGAGAAGACCCTAAAACATTACGACATGTGGAACTTACCAAAGCCGGAGAAGGCCCTATAATAATTATGACATCTGGAACTTAACAAAGCCGGAGAAGGCCCTATAACATTATGACATCTGGAACTTAACAAAGCCGGAGAAGACCCTAAAACATTACGACATGTGGAACTTACCAAAGCCGGAGAAGGCCCTATAATAATTATGACATCTGGAACTTAACAAAGCCGGAGAAGGCCCTATAACATTATGACATCTGGAACTTAACAAAGCCGGAGAAGGCCCTAAAACATTAAGACATCTGGAACTTACCAAAGCCAGAGAAGGCGTGAAGCAACAGAGCGATGAACAGCAACATGTTGGTCGAATTTCTTCAGGAACAGCCGAGAGGGTGTATCCTAATGGCTGTGTGGGCTGTGTTTTATAGTATGGTTGTAAATTAAATACACGTAGTTTACGAGCATCTGATGTTTATGTCATTCCGGGTGTAATAAAATTATCATTTCAACACTATTAACAAGGAAAATCATTACAGACTAATTAGTCTATAACAAGAGAGGATTTAATTGCCTGATCAAGTAAGTAGTCTAAATAAAAAGACCTGGATAGCCTTTTAGGGTCTGGAATATCTTTGATTGACTCTAGATGCCCTTGTTATGCTTTATTTGTTCCACATGGCTAAGTGATATTCCTTTCACGTCGTGGCTATATTTAACGCATTTAGCAGTTACTTTCAAATGTT
Source organism: Physella acuta (assembly GCF_028476545.2). NCBI lineage: Eukaryota > Metazoa > Mollusca > Gastropoda > Physidae > Physella > Physella acuta. The sequence goes on along the minus strand of NW_026731756.1, from coordinate 44,776 downwards.
AAATTAATTTAGAGACGCACGCATACATTAATTCAGAACCATCCGATGATACATTAATACAGGGACACTACAAACATACATAAATTCAGGGACACTACAGGCGTACATTTATTCAGGGACCCTCCAAGCATAGGCCTACACATTCCTTAACAACCGCCATCGCAATTTGTATTTTTAGACCTATAACAATGACGTAAATTATCGTTATTTATATTTTCTAGTTTTCGTTATTGACTACACTCATAGGTTGATGTCGTGCTAACTTAGGTTGATGGTTTTGTTTGTGGTTTGTTCTTGTCACCTCATTATACTGTTCTAAAATAAACGAGGACGGCGGAGCAAAAAAATATGTATTATTTCATGACATTTCATTTGCTCTTGCTTATTGACTTGACTTTTGCGTCTTTTGGTAAAAACACATTTTCGTTGAGTTTGTTTTGTTTTGTTGTGTTTGAGCTATCTATATTGGATTATATTTTCTGCAGTTTTTGTGTTCTTCTTGTTGAATTGTGCAATGGGGGGGGGGGAAGTGCAAGGATGGGGTGAGGGGTAAAACGCATTGTTGATAGTTTGCGCTGGAAAGGGTTGCAACGCCATTGTTAGGGGGAGACGAGGACTTTTGAAAATTTCAGTTGGAGAATTTTGATGCGATACAGAGTCATGGAATTAGACGAGACCCTTAAACAAGTGACAGAACAAGTCATTTCAGGTCAAATGATCGGAAACCAAATAGCTCAGACAAAATATTTTACGGACAGAATATATAAGGACTAATGATCTCACGGCAAAATATATCAGGACAAAGTTTAAAAGGATAAATAATCGTAAGGACAAGTTATCGAAAGGGCAAAATTTAACACGAAAACAAAATTCATATAAAACGTTTAAATAAAAAGCTTTTATATAATAGTGCACTAAAAAGTAGGATCAGTTTATCTATTTGATACCTTTACTAATATATATAGGAAGAGACCCACGCTTTTCTTTATAGTTATTTAAATAGTAATGCAGAAAATCATTTTTTTTTCTACTGTTTAGTGCATTATTACCTAAAACCTTGTTATTAAATATTTTTTTATGAATCTTTACTTTCTAGTATACGAAGTAGGCCTATAGAGGAAGTAATGTAATCGTGCAAAAAATAAAACGAGATTTTTACAAATCTCGACGTTTTACATCTCCATGAGTCGAAAAAACATAGTGTTGCAATTTTGTCCGTATGTCTGTGTGTGTGTGTGTGTGTGTGTTTATATGTGTGTGTGTGTGTTTGTGTCTGTGAACGTGATAACTTGAGTACCGTTACAGTTAGGTTGATAAAATTTCATATATAAGTATTTTATCAAATTTATAGTTCAGTATTAACTTTTCAACGATTTCTTGTAACCGGAGGATTCTATTTTCAATTTTTCAAACTGTTTCAGATAGATCAATACAATTTCCTAGGTAAGTTAAAGATCTAATTATTTGCCTTCTTTTTAATTTTAAGCGATTACTGTTGACCGAAAGTAGTACTTGAGGCTATTTCCGATTTCTCAAAAAAAAAAAACGCATATGAATTTATAAAGAACTAATAATATTCCGCACTATTATACACATAATGTTTGGCGCATACTATACACGCATTTCTAAGAGATTCTACTCTATTTTCAAAAAGTTTAAGTAATTAAAATGGATTAAAAATCATGTCTATATCCCTAGTTGCCATCCCCCGTAGTGTTATATTAGCATACTCGAGATTTTAAATTTACAATAACGTTGCATGACTAAAAAATGATTACGCACCCAATGAACATTATAACGCGCGTATAATATTGCGGAATAGTTGGATAAGACATCCTACTAATTTGGACGCATTTTTAATTAATTAATAAAAATTTAATTATGCATCCAATTAAGTCAAATTTAATGTCATATTGCGTTGTCTTCATGCCTTGACCCACGTGCCAACTTTGAAACGAATCTGTCATAGTCCAGAATTTTCACCCGGGCGCTTCTATCTAGACTCACGAAAGACTGACGACTAACGACAGACAGAGGAAGTAAGTTAAATAAAAGATTGTAAAAAGCTTGTAAAATTTATCAGAAAAATAATTATATATTTGAATTATGCATTTTAATTATCTTGAAAGCTAATTAGTTCAAAATGTCATTCAGCAAATGAATGCTGTTGTTTATTATCAGATTTGTATGGTGGTTTAGTTTTAATCAATTGCAAAGTAAATTAATTTAGTTTACGACAACAGGCACATTTTATGTTAGCCATCACCTTAAAAATTAAATTAGATAATTATAAATAGCCATCTCCTATTCTAATGCAGGGCATTTCAATTCAGTTAATTGCAATGGCTTATGTTGAAAATTAGGCGAATGCGTAAAAAAAGACTCAAAGATCTAGACATATAACACATTACAAAGATATAGATATAACAACACATAGTTTAGAGATCTTGGCACAACCACACATAGTTATTACGATGCGAGTTTAGGACGGGGTCGACAGTGTATGATAACAAGCATCGATAGACAATGACGATCTAATACGAAATATTGAACGGGACCTCATTGGTTCATTTAATGGTTTATTGCTTGGCTTATTACACACGGATGATGACTTTCACAACGTATACAAACAATACATTCATATCGACGACAGACGAATAGCTCAACTACCTAGCACAGCTTTGTGACGACCCATCCAATCATTCCCCCCCCCCAAAACAAGATCCTACTCTCAAACGTCACGTACCTTGTCACATTGTTACAGTGACGTGTTTTAGACACAACCACACAACCACACGCAGGTGTTTGAGACACAATCACACAACCACATGCAGGTGTATACATATACAAATACGTATATATATATATATATATATATATATATATATATATATATATATATATATATATATATATATATATATATATATATATATATATATATATATATATATATACATATATATATATATATATACATATATATATATATATATATATATATATATATATATATATATATACATATATATATATATATATATATATATATATATATATATATATATATATATATATGTATATATATATGGTGACAGGACAAATAATCTCAGACAAAATATCTCACAGTAAAATATTTATAGTATTTATGATTATTTTTTTAGTGGATTCAACATTTTAGAATTGAATGTCATATTATGGATTTTAATTTATTTACACATAATTATTGTGAGATATACTATATGAATGACTTAAACTTAATAAACAAGCCATCAAAAGACTGAGTAAATTTACTTTAAAATAAAAGTTTTAGACATAAAAATGCAAAGACAAATAAAATGGTAATATTATTAAATTAACTACATTAATGTCAATCCACAACACGGGAAATCGTTTTCAAAAATGAAGTATGGGTCTGCATGTTCCTATCATAAAATTTTTGTTTTTATTGCATCATCGACTCTGGCTATTGTCCAGCGTATATCTGACTTTACAAAAAAAAGTGCATAAGCCATCTGCGATGTAAAGAAAGAGGCCTTAGCCGAGTAATCAGCTCTAATAGTACTTAGTTTTCATGCACACCGTAAATACGTAGCTCCGCAATGACCGCTTTTGTTAAACAAGCATGTGTCATCTGATCAGTGGCGTAGCGAGGTCGGGTGTCACCCGGTGCGGCACTTAATAGTGTCAGCCCCCAGAGGCGTAACGATCCTTCCCGGGGACAAATTTGCGATTTGAACCCACGCCCCCCCCCCCCCCCCCCCAAACTTTCGAATTGCACAGCCCCCCCCCCCCCCCCCTCAAACTTTCGATTTGCACCCCCCCCCCTTCAAACATTTGATTTGCACCTCTTAAAAGACTATTTAACACTCGAATAAATCACGTAATTAAGTAAAATTATTATTTTTCTCTATATATTTTGCTATTTTTTGCCTTGGTGTCACCCCCCTAAATGGTGTCACCCGGTGCGGTCCGCACCCTCGCCGCCCCCGCCCCTCCCCCCCCCCCCTCGCTACGCCTCTGCATCTGATCACTACTAAAAGGAGGGTACCTGTCGTTCGAGCACACAACACAGAATCAGGGGGCATGTAAGGGACGTAACTACCACAATACTTTATCTGGTAACCCTTAACTACGTAGTTACTGCACATTGATTCTAAATATAGTCGTAGTCATACTCCTAAACCTTGCACCTAAACTAAAGCTTGACAAACGTTGCTTTCAGAGTTTCTTTCAGGAATCTCTTCCGGCGACCCCCCCCCACCCCCCCCCCCCCCCCCCAACGCACTGAGAAAATAGTAGTCGGAAAAAAACATTTGTCGCATTGTAGATCAAACAGACTGAAAGTAGAGCCCAAGTTCTATAATCTAGACCCGTTTCCAACTTTTGGAATAATATTTTTTTCAGACGTTTTTTTATTTTCTACGAGGGTATTGGTGGGCCATGAAATTTTTGCGGTGGCGAATTAAGTTCTTAAGGTGGGTGGGGAGGCTGACACTGGTAAATATTTATATTTTCTTCAAAAAATACGGGGAGGAAAGGCCTCCCCCCACCCAGGAAGATATGCTTTAAAGAAACTGCATGCAGAATAATTTAGGAGGTGCTGTTAGTGTCTTTATTACCGAGTATCGATGACGTTATTATTATCGTGTATTTATTTCGGTATTGGATTTTTAATTATATGTTTACTCAAGAATCAATGACGCCATTTTATTTTGTGTACTTTTCCGGTTTAAAACTGTACACGTTTCGTTTCGTTAGGATAAATTACTATTAGGTTCATGTGACGTCACAGTTCATGTGAAAGTTTTTATTTTCCTTGTGTTTTCACTAGAGAGTTCTTGTCAGACAGACTAACTAAACTATTATTATACGAGATAAATAGCCCGTTGAGGGAGAGATACAACGGGCGTAAGGTTCATAGTGTTGTCTTTTTTCTCTAAACCAAAACCAAATCAAAAACACCATCTTCAACCCGCCCCCCCCCCTTCCCGCCCCCTCCCACCACCCACTCCAAAGCAAGTCTCCTTCAACGAAATACAACGTATATAGAAAATATATACTTTTGCCAGGGTCCACTCCCACCCCCGAATTTTTCAAGTTACCCCCCCCCCCCCCTACGGGGAGTAAAAGGTCTGAAAGAAACACTGGTCGCATTTGTCGATTGTACAAACTAAAAGTAGAGCCTACTTCTATAATATAGACCCATTTCCTACATTTTGGCCGATAAATCTCACTCACGCAGTGTTTCTTTCAGACTTTTTTTCCGGTGTTGGGGCATTTGAATTTTTGCAGAGGCGAATACAATTTCCCGTGGCGGGGGAGGCCGACACTGGTAAAAGTATATATTTTCTATATAAATAATGTTTCTTTCGGATGGGGGGATTTGGCGTTCTATGGGGGTGGGGGGGGGGGAGAAGGATAGGGCGAAGTTCGCCTCTACTCGAAGAGATGCATGAAAGAAACCCTGCAAGCAAACAACTTTAAGATTAGACACATGGATTAGGCTGTAATTTTAGTGTTTTTATTATAGAGTATCGATGACGTCATTTCTTTTGAGTTGGGAAGAGGGGGGGGCGGGTTAGACGTTCTTACGCGATGGTGGGGCTTGGCCACTACCTGAAAAATTGCATGAAAGAAACTCTTTTAAGATTAGACAAATTTGGCTTATTAATTCATTGTTTACTCGAGAATCAATGACGTCATATTACCGTGTGTCCTTTTCCGGCTTGAGACTATTTCTTACGATATGTTCCATGTCATGTCAAGTTTCATTTTTAGAATTACTATGCATGATTTTACTCTACTTGTCTTTTCTCAATAAATAAAAGCGTCCCAACAGATAGATTGATGGATAGATACATAGACAGACAGCGAAACTATTATTATCGATAGTCTAGCCGTACCGGCAAGGCCCTGCACTGGCATCTCTGAAAAACCTATATGTAAAGGACCATGACTTGTGTGTTTAGAAATCAGCATATACCCGGCATTGCCCACCCTAACCACAACCAACCAAAACTAAAACAAAACAAAAGACAAAAAACGCAAACATAATACAACGCAAACGCAAACACAACTACAAACACAATCGCAAACACAAACACAACCACAAACACAAAGAAAACACAAACACAAACACAAACAAAAAAAGGAAACGAAAATAAACCAAATCCAAACGCAAACCCAACCACAAACGCAAACCCAACCCAAACACAAAAAAACACAAACGCAAACAGAAACGTCTAGCCCGTGACGCCAAATTGCACAATACTGGGGCGCCGGCGGAATCGCTTAATAAACAACTATAGCACCCTATTGTATCCATATGCTATTGCACTCACTTAAACGAACGTAGGCGCCATAGAGAACACAGGAAGGCCCGGGGCGGCAAATAGAACCCTGTTGGGGTGCCGGAGGACGCCTGGATTTGATTCATTTAAAGACTATAGTAACTTTTTCTTATCCATAGTCTATCGCAATGTTTAAAGCGAAATTATGCACCATAGCGCTCACAGGGCATGGGGTATTTAGGAGCTGGTTTATTGACTGTTATTGATTTTAAAAAATAATTTGTAAACAGTACGTTCAGTGTATAGAATACATAAAAGGCAGTATTAAAATCCTACAACATTGCACTTGATCAATCCCCGCAAATTGTGTATTTATTTTTTCCCAACACCAAAACAAAGTAAAAAAAAATAAGTAAATTCTCCCCCCCCCTAATTTATCGAGGGAAGTAATAAGCGCTAAAGGACTAAATGGACATAATTTTCAGACACAATTAGAATTTTTGTACAGGATAATACATTTTCTTTAATTTTTATTAAGATCATGAAATAAATTATTGCTATAAGTTTGACAAATGAAAATGTTTTACTACACCTTCACTAATAATGTTTTTAAACAAGAATTTAGACGATGAGCACTTTAGACATTTAACACTTGACCTTGGTTAGAAACATACAGAATTGAACTTTATATATTAGATACAGGAAAAAAAGGAAACAAACAGTTAAAGTAACCAATTTTTCTTTCACTTTTGATGTGAAGGCGGTTATTGTAATCAGTTATGTTAAACTTTGACTGGTAATTATTGTTTTGTTTTAATAAACGCTCTTTAAATCCTAATTGGTGTAAATATAGGTTATGTTCAATTTTATGTTACCGAGTGTATTTACTCGCAACGCCAAATGTTACTGGGTATATTTACTTGTGATATCTTTGACCGGCACACAACATAAATCACAATACAGATACTCCGAAGTGCAGGTTTACATTTATCTCTTTATTAATTGAATCAATAGAAATATTCCACATAGCAATGCATCAATGTTCCACAAGAATACAATGAACCAACTGACCCCCACTGTCCTCACTAGTTCTCACATATCAGAATACACGTGTCCATGGTCCAGGCTTCCAATCTTATTCTCACAACTTAAAACACGTATCTACAGTTCAGGCTTCAACTTCTGTTCTCGCTAACTTCTCGTCGTGCAGTCCTATTATATCGCCTCGTATTCGTAATCGGTTCTATCCGTTGCATCATAGCTATGTTCAGTCCGATTATCTCGCCTCCCAACTACGCAGTTGTCTTGTACTAGATATTATAAGACTTTTGTTTCTATTTCTGTCACACCACCTGCATCCGTTGCATCAGTTCAGTTTGGCCTTGGTCATGTCTTAGTAGACAGACTGTATTGCGTTCTTATCAATCGTCTTTAGTAACTACACTAGTTACATTTATTTATTTTACTCGTAATGTTTATTATAAATATTGTTATGCAATCTAAGGCTACTAGTGTAAAAAAAAAATTTAAAAAATTATTTATAGATGTCTTCAGAATTTAATTTAGTTTGTTAGTTTGTATGTGAGAGTGTATGTCTATGTCTAATTTAAGCAGTCTTCTTCTTCTTCTTCGTTCTTAATTTTTTGAATATGGTGGAGGATTCAGACAACAAGTCCAACTTCGTGGACAAACCGGACTGTGGTCTTCAGTTTGTCAGGTGTCCCATATAATTTTTCCCTGAGTGAGGTGGGCTGGGGCCAGTGTCTGACTCTTGCCTGGCCATACAGAGTACATTCCTGGAGTACGTGCTCCGTGTTTTCCGGGACCTTGCCACAAGGGCACATTTCGCTAAACCCAACCTTCAGTTTTCTGTGCATGTGTTGATTTAGTCTGTTGTGGCCTGTTCTAAGTCGAAAGATTATGTATTGTTGTTTTCGTGTTAAATTGTAATAGCCGTCGTCTTTAATGTAGTGAGGGTGTGTGACAGACCACATTTGCGTTTGTTTGTTTTTTATTATTCGTTTTATTTCTTTTGGGTGTAGCGAAATTTCCGGTTGTGGTTTCTTTCCCCCAATTTTTGCCAGCTGGTCTGCGATCTCGTTACCCTGGATCTGGCAGTGGCCCGGGATCCACTGCAGCACAATTCTGCTGCAGGTATTTTTTAGCCTCTCTAGTGCTGTCATAAGTGTTTGAATATAGGACTCATTTAAGCAGTAAACATCACTATCTCACACGTAATATTCATGAGAAGTGAAAGATCGACGTCATTAAAAGTTTTAGAAAAAAAACGTAGCAGATGCAGTCTTTTCCCTGTGAAGGCGTTGTCAGGTTCTGGAGATACATGAATGAATTTTATGAGAATGTTATCATATGGGTTTTTAAAGCTAACACTTAAAAAACACTCACTGCTGAATTTGAAAAATGTATTTAAGACAGACAAATTCACATAAATGCATAGATCTACTTTGTTGAAGAAAAATGATTTACGACATTTGAGCTTAAGGACTAATAATTCTTGAAAATAAGATTTTGTTTTAATTTCAGATTGCAGTAAATGTATTTGCACTCACTAAGGACAGGAAACAGCACGTTTCTCCTGGTACTATTGAGTAAAGAGCCATCGTCCACCCATTTGGAAACATCTTCAGTTTCTAAATCATCCAAACCAGCCAGATTTGTAGTAATCAGTGTCGGCATCATCTCCCACGTGCAACAAACTGGAATGTTAAGGGACTGATGACGATGAGTGTTTAAAATTTATGTCCAGTCAGAATTTAGATATCGGCTTTATAGATGTCGGCTTGTTAATCTGTCGGCTTTACGTCTTGTAGGCCGTTTTTACTTCGGCCTTTTAGCAGTGGCGGAACTAGAAAAAAAGGGTCACCCCGCAAAAACATTCTTTAGGCCCCCCACTATATATATATATATATATATATATATATATATATATATATATATATATATATATATATATATGTATATATAAACACAAATTACGATCATAGGATAATTATTGCTGGTCTGTTCGGTTTTGAAACATGAAGTTGTTTTCTTTTTCAATTAAAACAAATTTCAACATCATGTCATGTGTGAGTGCATTAGTGTGTTTTGTGAAAATCAGTTTTATTTTATCTTTCTTAAAATATCTCTCAACCTCTAGGCGGTCAAAAGAATATAAAACATGAAAGCTTTGTAGAAGTAATGGTGTCTCGTGTTATGTTTTTTTTAATGTTTTTTTTTGTATTTATATTATTGATTTTAAATACATTTACTTTTTATACAATGTCATTCTTTAGAAAGTGCTTTATAAAAAATAATCATTAAGAGAAGTAAGTACTTTTTAATTTGTTTAGTACAAATCTATTTAAAAAAGCTTATGAGCACCCCTATTTGAAAAAGGGAAATAAGTCATGGAAGTTGTTTGAACGTTTGCTTATCTTTGATAAGTTTAATTGTAGGAGAAAGAGGACTCGGCTTTCACCGTGGTTAAAAAAACAAAGGGAAAAAGAATATACAAGAGCGTTTGGTGGTGTCTATAGAATAAAGACAATCCAACCAAGGTAATCTTTTTACAAAACAGCCATTAAGTCAAAAAATGCAAGACATTTTTTTAAAACTATAAATAAAATTATTATGGTCGGCTGTGTGCCCCTAAATGGCGTGCCCACCCCCCCCCCCCCACCCGCATTGCGGGGTTTTTGCGGCACTGTAGTTCCGCCCCTGCCTTTTAGATGTCGACGTGTTTTTTTCCTGTCGGCCTACATTCCATGTCGGCCTTTTGTCGTATCGGCCTTTTGTCAGGATCTAAAGCAAGCCAACTGGGCTAAAGTTTATTTCTACACATTCAACTCGGCTACCATTGATTCGAGACATCTTACGTTCGACTGGGCACCCTCAATGTTTTTATTTTTCTAACCATGTAAGCGGAACAAAAGAAACTAGACAGGCAAGTGGCGTCTTTCTGACAACGTTTAAATAACTTCTAATTGGAAATCGATGATGTATTGATTTATAAATAATAACGGCTTGTATTGTCAGCATAGCATTATTTTTATGGGTAATTAATTTCGTCCATTTGTTCCTATATAAAAACCTGCTGTTATGAAGGCAAATGGTATTGCATGTGCGGCATTAATTAATTTATTTAAGTACAAGTGTACCTAGATAAAATTATTGTACTTCAGGTTAGATACAACAAGAACCTACAACAGTTGAGTATATAGAGGACAACATGTTGGCTTCACATTACAGGACCACACGTTTGGTCCACATTATAGGACGACAAGTTAGATCTACATTATAGGACCACAGTTTGTCCACATTATAGGACCACAGTTTGTCTATTTTATAGGACATCAATTTATCTACATTATAGGACCACAGTATGTCTACATAATAGGACCACAGTTTGTCCACATTATAGGACCACAGTTTGTCTATTTTATAGGACGACAATTTGATCCACATTATAGGACCACAGTTTGTCTACATAATAGGACCACAGTTTGTCCACATTATAGGACCACAGTTTGTCTATTTTATAGGACGACAATTTGTCTACATTATAGGACCACAGTTTGTCTACATAATAGGACCACAGTTTGTCCACATTATAGGACCACAGTTTGTCCACATTATAGGACCACAGTTTGTCCACATTATAGGACCACAGTTTGTCTATTTTATAGGACCACAATTTGATCCACATTATAGGACCACAGTTTGTCCACATTATAGGACCACAGTTTGTCTATTTTATAGGACCACAATTTGATCCACATTATAGGACCACAGTTTGTCCACATTATAGGACCACAGTTTGTCCACATTATAGGTCCACAGTTTGTCTATTTTATAGGACCACAATTTAATCCACATTATAGGACCAGTTTTTCTACATTATAGGACCACAGTTTGTCTATATTATAGGACCACAATTTGATCCACATTATAGGACCACAGTTTGTCTATATTATAGGACCAGTTTGTCTACATTATAGGACCACAGTTTGTCTATATTATAGGACCACAGTTTGTCTACATTATAGGACCACACGTTAGGTCCACATTATAGGACCACAGTTTGTCTACATTATAGGATAACAGTTTGTCTACAGTATAGGACCACAGCTTGTCTACATTATAGGACCACAGTTTGTCTACATTATAGGACCACACGTTTGGTCCAGATTATAGGACCACAGCTTGTCTACATTATAGGACCACAGTTTGTCTACATTATAGGACCACACGTTAGGTCCACATCATAGGACCACAGTTTGTCTACATTATAGGACCACACGTTAGGTCCACATTATAGGACCACAATTTGTCTACATTATAGGACCACACGTTAGGTCCACATTATAGGACCACAGTTTGTCAACATTATAGGACCACAATTTGTCTACATTATAGGACCACACGTTAGGTCCACATTATGGGACCACAGTTTGTCTACATTATAGGACCACAGTTTGTCTACATTATAGGACCACTATTTGTCCACATTATAGGACCACACGTTTGGTCTACACCAGGGGTCTCCAAACTTTTCATCCCGAGGGCCGCCTTAACTATCAAATATCAGTTCGGTGGCCAGAGTTTCTTCCAGGCATCTCTTTGGGGTGGCGAAGCTTCCCCCCCCCCCCCCTCGAACAATGTCTACCCCTCCCTCCCCGTCAAATATTTACAAATTTCAACTGCCCTCCCCTCCCTCCCTCTGAGAAAAAAAGTCTGAAAGAAACACTGTCGGGGGCCGACAACACACTCGAGGTCCATGTTTGTTCTCAAATTGTTCTTCACATATTTCAATCTTGAAAATTTTGTTCACTCAGGTATGTTGTTCCAAAATTTAAAAGGTACTTTGATACAAAAGTTTTGCACCCAAAGCTACATTTCCAAATAATTGTTTTGAATTTTCTGGGCAAAGTGTCATCAGCCACCTACAAAAAACATTTTTTTCCGTTGACAAATAGATCTC